>NC_041381.1:357804143-357847735 GCF_002162155.2 Triticum dicoccoides | reverse complement strand
CTTTCTTTTTATATATATATTTTGGCCTTTCTCTTTTTTTTATTTGGGCAATGCTCTAATAATGATGATCATCACACTTCTATTGATTACAACATAAGGATTACAACTCGAAACTTAGAACAAGATATGACTCTATATGAATGCCTCCGGCGGTGTACCGGGATGGTGCAATGAATCAAGAGTGACATGTATGAAAAATAATGCATGTTAGCTTTGCCACGAATACGATGTCAACTACATGATCATGCAATGGCAATATGATAAAAGTAATGTATGTCATGATGATGATGATGGAAGTTGCATGGAAATATATCTCGGAATGGCTATGGAAATGCCATAATAGGTAGGTATGGTGGCTGTTTTGAGGAAGATATAAGGAGGTTTATGTGTGATAGAGTGTATCGTATCACGGGGTTTGGATGCACCGGCGAAGTTTGCAACAACTCTCAAGGTGAGAAAGGGCAATGCACGGTACCGAAGAGGCTAGCAATGGCGGAAAGGTGAGAGTGCGTATAATCCATGGACTCGACATTAGTCAAAAGAACTCATATACTTATTGCAAAAATTTATAAGTCATCAAAAACCAAGTACTACAGGCATGCTCCTAGGGGGATAGATTGGTAGGAAAAGACCATCGCTCGTCCCCGACCGCCACTCATAAGGATGCACAAGCCAGGTACACTTCATGTTTCAAATTTGTTACACAACTTTAACCATACGTGCATGTTACGAGACTTGCAAACTTCAACAGAAGCATTTCTCAAATTCACAATTACTCAACTAGCACGACTTTGATATTATCACCTCCATATCTCAAAACAGTTATCAAGCATCGAACTTATCTTAGTATTCAACGCACTCAAAAGAAAGTTTCACATATCTTGAACACCAAGTATATTAACATTAAGCAAATTAGCATGCTATTAATGACTCTCAAAATAATATACGTGAAGCATGAGAGTTCATCTATTTCTTCAAAATAAAACTACCACCATGCTCTGAAAGATATAGGTGAAGAACTAGAGCAAAAACTATCAAGCTCAAAAGATATAAGTGAAGCACAAAGAGTATTCTAACAAATTCCAATTCATGTAAGGCTCTCTCTCATTAAAGAATTTCAGATCTTGATACTTTATTCAAACAGCAAGAAAAGCTAAAGAAAACATTGCAAGGATAGCACAACTCATGTGAAGAAGCAAAAACTTAGGCTCAACCAATACTAACCGATAGTTGTTGAAGAAGAAAGGTGGGATGCCTACCGGGGCATCCCCAAGCTTAGATGCTTGAGACTTCTTGAAATATTATCTTGGGGTGCCTTGGGCATCCCCAAGCTTGAACTTTTGTGTCTCCTTAATTCCTCTCATATCATGGTTTCTCTTCTTTTTATCAAAAGCTTCATTCACAACAAACTCAACAAGAACTCGTGAGATAGGTTAGTATAAACCAATGCAAAACCTTATGATTCTCAACTGTAACAAATCACTAAAATTATTATTCAACATTGAATACTAAATGCCTCTGCATATTTAATACTCCTATCCTCAAATAGAATCATTAAACAAGCAAACATATGCAAGCAATGCAACCATAACAGCAATCTGCCAAAACAGTACAGTCTGTAAAGAACGCAAGAGTATCAATACTTCCCTGACTCCAAAAATTATGAACGAAAATTCCCACTGTAATAAATTTATCAGAGCTCAATATGCAAAAAGATTCAACGTTAGACCATGCTCTGACTTTTCTAGGGAATTTTTGCAACAGCGGTAAACTTTCTGTTTTCAAACAGCAACATGTATACTAGCAAAATAAGCATGGCAAAGGCTATCCTTGACTTCTTTATTGGAACTAAAGATGCAAAACACTATTCTAACTAACAGCAAACAAAAACTAACAAAATAAAATGATGCTCCAAGCAAAACACATATCATGTGGTGAATAAAAATATAGCTCCAAGTAAAGTTACCGATGAACGAAGACGAAAGAGGGGATGCCTTCCGGGGCATCCCCAAGCTTAGTTGCTTGGTTGTCCTTGAATATTACCTTGGGGTGCCTTGGGAATCCCCAAGCTTAGACTCTTGCCACTCCTTGTTCCATAGTTCATCGAATCTTTACCCAAAACTTGAAAACTTCAACCACACAAAACCAAACACAAAACTCGTAAGCTCCGTTAGTATAAGAAAATAAAACCACCACTTAGGTACTGTAATGAACTCATTCTGAATTCATATTGGTGTAATATCTACTGTACTCCAACTTATCTATGGTTCATACCCTCCGATACTACTCATAGATTCAGCAAAATAAGCAAACAACACATAGAAAACAGAATATGTCAGAAACAGAACAGTCTGTAGTAATCTGTATAAAATGTATACTTCTGGAACCCCAAAAATTATGAAATAAATTTCTGGACCTGAGTAATTTGTCTATTAATCATCTGCAAAAAGAATCAACCTAAAATCGCTCTCCATTAAAAAATGGCAGCTAATCTCGTGAGCGCTAAAGTTTCTGTTTTTCACAGCAAGATCATATAAACTTCACCCAAGTCTTCCCAAAGGTTCTACTTCGCACTTTATTGAAACAAAAGCTATAAAACATGATTACTACAGTAGCATAATCATGTTTACACACAAAAACAGTAAGGATACATATTGGGTTGTCTCCCAACAAGCGCTTTTCTTTAATGCCTTTTAGCTAGGCATGATGATGACAATGATGCTCACAAAAAAGATAAGAATTGAAACATAACGGGTACATCATGAAGCATATGACTAGCACATTTAAGTCTAACCCACTTACTATGCATAGGGATTTTGTGAGCAAACAACTTATGGGAACAATAATCAACTAGCATAGGATGGCACAACAAGCATAACTTCAAGATTTTAAGCACATAGAGAGGAAACTTGACATTATTGCAATTCCTACAAGCATATGTTCCTCTCTCATAATAATTTTCAGTAGCATCATGAATGAATTCAACAATATAACCAGCACCTAAAACATTCTTTTCATGATCTACTAGCATAGAAATTTTACTACTCTCCTCATAAGCAAACTTCTTCTTTATGGCATACGTGTCATCACAATAATCATCATAGATAGGAGGCATGCTTTTATCATAGTAAATTTGCTCATCAAAGCTTGGGGGACAAAATATATCATATTCATCAAACATAGCTTCCCCAAGCTTGTGGCTTTGCATATCATTAGCATCATGGATATTCAAGGAATTCATACTAACAACATTGCAATCATGCTCATCAAATAAAAACATTCTATAGATTTCTTCTTCTAGCACTTGAGCACAATTTTCCTTTCCATCATACTCACGAAAAATATTAAAAAGATGAAGAGTATGAGACAAACTCAATTACATTTTTTTGTAATTTTCTTTTATAAACTAAACTAGTGCTAAAACAAGAAACAAAAAGATTCAATTGCAAGATCTAAATATATACCTTCAAGCACTCACCTCGCCAGAAAAGAGCTTAGTGACGGAGTGTGAGTACCCATTACCTAGCCTCCCCGGCAACGGCGCCAGCAAAGAGCTTGATGTATACTACACAACCTTCTTCTTGTAGACGTTGTTTGGCCTGCAAGTGCACAGGTTTGTAGGACAGTAGCAAATTACCCTCAAGTGGATGACCTAAGGTTTATCAATCCGTAGGAGGCGTAGGATGAAGATGGTCTCTCTCAAACAACCCTGCAACCAAATAACAAAAAATCTCTTGTGTCCCCAACACACCCAATACAATGGTAAATTGTATAGGTGCACTAGATCGGCGAAGAGATGGTGATACAAGTGCAAAATAGATAGTAGATATAGCTTTTTGTAATCTGAAATAATAAAAACAGCAAGGTAACTAAAGATAAAAGTGAGCGTAAACGGTATTCCAATGGTAGGTAACAAGGCCTAGGGTTCATACTTTCACTAGTGCAAGTTCTCTCAACAATAATAACATAGATAGAACATATGACAAGCCCTCAACATGCGACAAAGAGTCACTCCAAAGACACTAATAGCGGAGAACAAACATAGAGATTATGGTCGGGTACGAAACCACCACAAAGCTATTCTTTCGGATCAATCTATAAAATAGTTCATACTAGAATAACACCTTAAGATACAAATCAACCAAAACCCTAATGTCACCTAGATACTCCATTGTCACCTCAAGTATCTATGGGCATGATTATACGATATGCATCACACAATCTCAGATTCATCCAACCAACATAAAAGTACTTCAAAGAGTGCCCCAAAGCTACTACCGGAGAGTCAAGAACGTGTGCCAACCCCTATGCATAGGTTCCCAAGTGTCAAGAAACCCGCAAGTTGATCACCAAAACATACATCAAGTGGCACATGATATCCCATTGTCACCACGGATAATCACGGCAAGACATACATCAAGTGTTCTCGTAAAGACTCAATCCGATAAGAAAACTTCAAAGGGGAAACTCAATTCATCACAAGAGAGTAGAGGGGGAGAAACATCATAAGATCCAACTACAATAGCAAAGCTGGGGATACATCAAGATCGTGCCATAGAAGAACACGAGAGAGAACACGAGAGAGAGAGAGAGAGAGAGAGAGAGAGAGAGAGAGAGAGAGAGATCAAACACATAGCTACTGGTACATACCCTCAGCCCTGAGGGTGAACTACTCCCTCCTCGTCATGGATAGCGCCAGGATGATGAAGATGGCCACCGGTGATGGGATCCCCCTCCGGCAGGGTGCCGGAACAGGGTCCCGATTGGTTTTTGGTGGCTACAGAGGCTTGCGGCGGCGGAACTCTCGATCTATCTTCTGTTCTGGAAGTTTTAGGGTACGTAGGTATATATAGGTGCAGGGGGTACGTCGGTGGACCTCCGGGTTGCTCACGAGGTAGGGGGCGTGCCCAGGGGAGGGGAGCGCCCCCCACCCTCGTGGGCAGCCCGGGACTCCCCTGACGTCCACTCCAAGCTCATTTGGTTGGTTTCCTTCCAAAATTAACTTCTCCAGTTGATTTCGTTCCGTTTTGACTCCATCTGATATTCCTTTTCCTCGAAACACTTAAATAGGCATAAAACAGCAAATCTGGGCTGGGCCTCCGGTTAATAGGTTAGTCCCAAAAATAATATAAAAGTGGATAATAAAGCCCAATATTGCCTAAAATAGTAGATAAAGTAGCATGGAGCAATCAAAAATTATAGATACGTTGGAGACGTATCAACGGTGACCTGAAGCACAGTAGAATAAGCAAGCAAGGACAAAAAGAAGTCGTTCGGTGACTCGCCAGAAGTCAACAAGGAAGGACTTACCCAACCACCAGTGGGACAGTTGGTCTCGCTGGCGCCGCTTGTGGAGGGTGGCGCCTCCTCTTGGCGATCGGTTACATGCCGGCCGGCGGGTCCGCCGTACGCTTCGCGGCCGGATTTCGGGGCGCTGCATCCCCCTTCCCGTGCGGTCGGGTAGCCACGGCCGCCCCATGAGATGACCAGGCCCCAGCCGCGTCGCAGCCTTCTCCCCTCGGGGCCACTACATCATCAACTCGCATCAACACCCCTGCCTTTTTGCCGGCATATCAAGAAATCAAATGCAGAAGCTCATCCGTGTGGCGCATCTCACTGGCTTCGGCGTCGGTCTCCTCCTGGTACTCACCCAAGACCGTCACCTCCTCCGAGGTGGCCCGCACCACCTGCATCATTGCCCTGTCATATGGATGCCGAATGGCGTTCAGCAGCACCTCCCTCATCTCGTCAGGACGACGAAGAAGATGAGAAACAGCAAAGAACAAAGAATAGGGATCTCACCACCGGTGCCGGGTTCGCACGGCTGTAGAGAGGCTTCCCGAACCGCTAGTCCTCCTTCAGCCCGACCTTCGAGATGTCGTTAACCCAACGGGCGATCTGGTCCGCCACCAGGCGCAGGGGCGACATCCTGTTGGGATCTTGAAGACCGGTCATCTGACCAATCATGTGGGTGCTGTGCTGCAGTGGCAGCACCCGGCGCATGATGAAGGCGGCAATGAGGTCCACGCCGGTAAGCCCCTCAGGCGCCTTCATCTCCGCCAACCGTGTGCACAGGTTCATCACCTCCTACGACGGATTCTTGGGGAAGTAGGTGTAGGATCGAAAGTATGTCTAGAGGGGGGGTGATTAGACTACTTGACCAAATAAAAATCTAGCCCTTTCACAATTTTAGTTTTTGGCAGATTTTAGCAACTTAGCACAAGTCAAGCAAGCAACCTACACATGCAATTCTAAGAGTATAGTAGTGGAATGTAAAACAATAGCATAGGAAGGTAAAGGGAGGAGTTTGAGGAGGCAAACGCAATGTTGACATGGAGATTTTTTTCTCTATGGTTCCGATAGGTGGTGCTATCGTACATCCACGTTGATGGAGACTTCAACCCACGAAGGGTAATGGTTGCACGAGTCCACGGAGGGCTCCACCCACGAAGGGTCCACGAAGAAGCAACCTTGTCTATCCCACCATGGCCATCGCCCACGAAGGACTTGCCTCACTAGGGTAGATCTTCACGAAGTAGGCGATCTCCTTGCCCTTACAAACTCCTTGGTTCAACTCCACAATCTTGACGGAGGCTCCCAAGTGACACCTAGCCAATCTAGGAGACACCACTCTCCAAGAAGTAACAAATGGTGTGTTGATGATGAACTCCTTGCTCTTGTGCTTCAAATGATAGTCTCCCCAACACTCAACTCTCTCTCACAGGATTTGGATTTGGTGGAAAGAAGATTTGAGTGGAAAGCAACTTGGGTAAGGCTAGAGATCAAGATTTATGTGGTAGGAATGGAATATCTTGACCTCAACACAAGTGTGGGTGGTTCTCTCTCAGAAAATGTATGTTGGAAGTGTAGGCATGTTCTGATGGCTCTCTCCACGAATGAAGAGTGGGTGGAGCGGTATATATAGCCTCCACACAAAATCTAACCGTTACACACAACTTACCAAACTCGGTGGGACCGAATCGTGAAACTCAGTCAGACCGATTTAGTTCATAATGTGACCGTTAGGCATTTCGGTGGAACCAACATGTCAACTCGGTAGGACCGATATCGTTAGGGTTAGGGCATAACGTAATCTCGGTGAGACCGATTACACAAACTCGGTGAGACCGATTTTGGTAATAGACAAACAGAGAGTTGGTCAGGCAAACTCGGTGGGACCGATTCGCTCATCTCGATTGGACCGAAACGTTACGAAAGGGAAATAGTGAGTTTGCATTGCAATCTCGGTGGGACCGATCGCTCATCTCGGTTTGACCGAAACGTTACGAAGGGAAATAGAGAGATTACAATCCCATCTCGGTGAGACCGGGATCCCTATCATTGATACTGAAAAGACTAGGGTTTCTGGCAATGGCTATGTCAACTGAACTTGGTGGCGCCGGATAGAAAGTTTCGGTAAGGCTGAGTTTGACTTCTGGTTTGGGACATATGTGGATGTGAGAAAGTAGTTGAGGGTTTTTGGATCATATCACTAAGAACTTTGAGCAAGAAACTCATTAAGCAACACCTCACCCCCTCTTGATAGTATTGGCTTTTCCTATGGACTCAATGTGATCTTGGATCACTAAAATGAAAAATGTAGAGTCTTGTGCTTTGAGCTTGAGCCAATCCTTTTGCCCTTAGCATTTTGAGGAGTCCACGTTTCTCATCCATGCCATGCCAATCATTGAGCTTTCCTGAGATATTTATCTTGAAATAGCATTAGCTCAATGAGCTATATGTTGTTAGGAATTACCAAAACCACCCATGGATAGTTGCACTTTCAATCTCCCTCTTTTTGGTAATTGATGACAACATATAGATAAAAGCTTTGACAAATGATAATAAGATTGAAAAACATCGTCGCTTTGAGAAGTATGTGATAAGCAAGAGCTCCCCCTAAATTTGTGCACTATTTAAATTTTTCTTTGGACTGCAAATGCACAATGTGTTAGGATCATGGGTTACTCTTTCATGTCACATACATCTTGGTGGAGAGCTCAAAATGATAATAGTTGAACACATGCACTCATCACCAAGCAAAGTGAATGATCATATAAGGATATAAGAGATAATATCATCCAACAAGCATTAAGGGTAGCATATGATCAAACACATGATCAACCAAGTAAACAAGTAGCTCACAAGCACACAATCAAGAAGTCCAACCAAAAATAAGAGAGATAAAAAGCAACACTCTCTCTTGAAGCCTATGATCTATATATTTTCTCCCCCTTTGGCAACAAGTTACCAAAAAGTTCAAAAGATACATAGTCCTAAATGACTCTCAGGCTTGGTCTTCATGAGGTGGTGTAATGATGACTCCAAGGATGAAAGCGTCTGTTGATGGAGCTGGAGCTGGTGGAGTGGCTGCTGAGCTACTGGTACTGAAGCTATAGCAGCTGGTGTTGATGTAGTAGCTCTAGTATGTGTGACTGGCACCACAGCAGATCTTTGTTCTCTGGGCGCTCTAGCAAAAGCATATGTAGTAGACTTGCCCTTCTTCTCCTCCACTTCCTCCTGAAGTTGCTCCACTGCAGTTTGGATCTCAGTTACCTTAACATCAACAGCATAGAATTTCTGCTCAATGATCCTCTCCAAGCCCTTCTCAATCCTCAAGGTGGAGGCAATCAGATAGCCAAGCTGATCTTGCTTGCTCTTCAGGAATACTTGAGATGCCTCTTCAGCAGTTGGCGTCTTTGCAGCTTTCTCTGCCCTTGCCTTCTTCCTCTTCTCATGTGCTTGAGGTGATGATGGTTCATTCTCATTCATAACAATAGTGTTATCCTCAAATTTAGGGTAGATGGGCAGGTGCTCCTTATCCAAAAGATATTTGCCCGTGCCCATCTTGGAGTTGATGAGCTCATGAATTTGTGGGGCATACCCACAAGATCTTTTCTGATCAGCTGCTATTCTTTTGATTATCTCCATAATCAGACTCATGACTTTAAACTTCTGAGGCACATCAAACAAATGTAGCAAATTGATAGCATGTCCTCTGATCATCTTGTGATCACCTGACTTGGGTAGCAATGTGTGCCTTAGGATTCAGTTGATGGTAGGCAAACCAGACATGAAGAAATGGACGGATCCAAACTTATGAATCTCCCAAGCATCATCTGGGATCTCTTTGTACATGTGTGACATAGTGTTATATGGTCTTTCTTCTTTTCAGCATAAACATCCAAGTCATCTTCAGTTTCTTCTGGAGCATGGATCAACTGAGCCCATTCTTCCATAGAGGATTGGTACCTAGTACCTTCTGACATCCAGAAGATCTTCCCATATGGGTAGAAGTGGGCAGTAGAGTAAAACTGCATGATCAGCTCATCATTCCACTTGGTGAGCTTCTGGGCAACAAATGCATCAACTCCACATGCTTTGAAGCTGTCATATACACCTGGATAGTGATCTTCATTATCCTTGATGTACTCCTAGCTGACCCATCTCATGTCACGGACAATAGGCTTCTTGTCAAGCAAGATTGTCTCATAAAAGTCTTGTTGTTCCTTAGTGTGAAACCTGTAGTCAACAGCAGTTCTTCTCCTGACAGCATATGGATCAGACTGTCTCCATGATCTTAGTCCTGAATCCTTCCTGATTTTCATGTTCTCTGCAACAGGATGTGCATCATTGTGGTCAGGGATCTTGGGCTTCAGTTTTCTCAAAACAAGTGAATCATCTTCTTCTGCGGCTTCAGGCACTGGGGCCTTGTTCTTCTCCTCAGCTGGAATACTTCTGGTGTTCCTCTTGGGTTTAGGCTTTTGAGATGGAGCAGCAGCCTTGGGAGAAGCTTTGGGCTTAGATGGAGCAGCCCCTGATCTGATTGCATCTCCCATGAGCTTCTGAGCCTTAGGAGCTGGAGCAGGATCCTCTTCCTTTTCATCTTCTTCATCAGAATCTCTCCTCATGGAGGGATTGCCAAGAACTTTGGCAGTAGTTGTTCTTGCCCTCTTCTTTTTCTTGTCTTCACCAGCAGCTTCTTCTTCAGATTCAACGGTGAACTTCATAGTTTCACCTGTGGCAACCTTCCTGGGTTTGGATGTAGGCACTCTCGTGGCAGGTGCCTTCTTGTTCATGTCTGGCTTTGTGGTAGCAGCACTTCCATACTCCTTTTTCATCACTTCCTTCTTTGAGGTGGCCTCATCCTCAACAGCAACATAATCCTCATCTTCAGAATCTGAGGTTTTCTTCTTCCTTGTCCTGGTAGCTGCCTTTGGCAAGTTACTGGGTGTGCTCCTACTACCCTCATCATAGCTGCTTGAGGGACTAGTGCCCTCACTCAATTGAGCTTGCTCTTCAGACTTGTTCTGGCTATCACTTTGATCAAACATCTCTACAAACTCACTGATAGCAGACCCTGTGAATAGGTATAGATGAGGTAGTGGATGAGCATCACAAAGTATAGAGGTTTTGCAAAACAGAGTCAAAAACTTAGTTTTAGTTTTCCACAGAAAGCATTTCGGAGCTACCAATTTGTAAACTCGGTGATACTGAAGCAGCTTTTGGAACCTAAACTAGTGAAATTGGTCAGACCGAGTCACGGTTTGGTGGAACCGAGACTGCTAGGGTTTCACAGAGAATTGAACTCGGTCACACCGATTTGCAATTCTCGGTCAGACCGAAAATCGCATGTGCAATGGCCTAAGCCAAATAGGTGAGACCGATTTCAACAACTCGGTCGGTCCGAGATGAGTTTGGCGGAAACCTAACCCTAAATTTTCAAATCAAATCTAATCTACAGGATGTTTTCGCTGGATAGGATGATTTCATACGTGACAAGGGTCATGGCAATGCAATGTGCTACGAATCGGAGTTAATGAATAGCACAAAGTATCAAGTTCATACCCTAACTCGACAGTGAACTTGCTACGGCGGCAACAGCAGGGCAGATTGCCGTTGACGGCGGCGGAGACCAGCGGCGGGAGGTCGCTGGCGGTGAGAAGACGATCCGGAGACCCGAAGAGGCAGAGCTGGTTACGCGCGGGTGAAGGGTTTCGGAAATTTTTCCAAAATTTGACCCGTTAGTGTATATAGCCTGACCCTGTCGGTGTGACCGAGTGGAACAACTCGGTGGCACTGAGATACAAAATTGCGAGCAGTTATTGCAACTCGGTGTGACCGAAAGGTTCTAATCGGTTGCATCGAGATTGAAAACCTAGATCAACTTGGTGATCTCGGTATGACCAAAAGGATGAATCAGCCAGACCGAAATGCACAAAGAGGTTTTGGAAGTTTAAGTCTATGATGAATCGGGGACTCGGAGTGCTCCTCACACAGAGTGGTTCGAATCTGACTTGATCAAACTTTGTGATGTAGCATGAATAGAGTTTGAGACAATAAAAGCATAGATAGCTAGAGAAGGTTCTTAGGCATTCTTGTCCATCCACTTGGCAAATGAAAGAACCCAAACAATCAAAACAACAAGTGGATGTCCTGAAATGAGTAAAATATGCAACCAACATGCTCACACAATAAAATGGCAAATGAAATATGTGGCAAAGCATGCACAACCAATTCTAGCATCTATCAAACAATTGGAGATGACTAGGTCATCTATATATGAGTATATTGACTTCGGAGTCAAATAAGAACATTTGATCATAGGTCATACTCATCGTTTAAGCACAAGTGGGGTTATCGCTTTTACATAAAGCATTGTTGTGTTCACACCATTAGAGTTGCTTTAGCTCAATTCTTAGAGTAAAGCTCCCCCTAGATGTGAGATCCCACCTAAGAGGGATGAACTAACCTTGGGTTTTATCGATGAAGACTTCATGTAGGTGTTGAAGATGTGGATGCTCAATGTTGATGTATATCATTTGGAGCAATCCATTGGAGTGAGTTGCACTTTCAACACCTACACGGGTTAGTGTCGGCGGGAAACGACACCTATGGGATCACAAGAATCCCTAGTACAGTTGCGGGGCGCGGGGTTGTGAGAAGAGCAGGATTAGTAATCAGCACAAAGATCGTTTACCCAGGTTCGGGCCGCGAGGATGCGTAAAACCCTAGTCCTGCTTGGTGGATGTATTGCGTGTTCTTGAGCTCTTGAACTAGCTGCGGGCGTTGTGTGGTTCGAAAGAGCCAAATCCATTTCCAGCACGCCATGGGCCTCCTTTTATAGGCGGAAGGGGCTGCCCCAGTGGCACACAGGAGGTGGAAAGGCCTAAAGTTCTACAAGCTTATCGCTCGTATTACAGGACAAGACGCATTTAATGCGTAGCTTAGGTGTCCCTCTGCTTTATCGGGGATGGGAGCGAGGCCCGTCCCGTCCGTCGCTGCTCCTCCTCGCTTCGACACGCACCCTGGCCAGCGATGCATGCGGTGCCATGTAGGCAGGCAAGTAGCTGAGGTGGCGTGGTGGTGGAGCCTCCACGAAGATCTGCATGCCGCCACGCAGGCGTGGGCTGAGTTGGCCTGGAAGCTACATGTTGCCACGTAGGTGCCTGCCCAGCTGGTTGGGCTGGCAGCTGCATGCAAACGGTGGCGGGATTTGGTTGGTGCAGGCCTGGCAGTGGCCCTGTTGTCGCCTCTGGCAAGGGTCTCGTCAGGTGGCCCGACAAGGGTCTTGCCGGGTGGCCCGGCAAGGGTCTTGCCGTGGCGTGCTGGCGTCCCCGGCAAGGATCTTGCCGGGGGACTTGTGGGTTTCTTTGGTAAGGATCTTGACGGGGAGTGTTGCCCTCCAATCCTCATCTGATCTTGAGTATTCTTTGTCTTCACAAAGATTTGCATGCCACCATGGAGGGGCCTCCCGGGCCCAACGTAGCTATGGTGTTGGAGACCGTGGGTTCAAGGGTGGCTCACTCCGCTGGTGCGGACAAGCTGCCCCGACAAGGGTCTTGCCGGGGCCGCTGAGGGTGCCCCGGCAAGGGTCTTGCCGGGGAAACCTGCTTCGTCCATCCGATCTCTGTGGCCTTGGTCCTTGATGTTGCTTTGTTTTTCTCGTGTCTTTGGCTTCTCTCCGGCTTCCCTCCTTTACCCTGCTATGTGCGGCCATGGCGCGTGGCTCCGACTGCCCGTGCACAAGTAAAGGGGTAAAAAGGATGGCTCCTACTTTTGTACACCGACGGGAGCCCCCGGGCCTGGGCCACACATAAGTGCGGCACGTTGTTGGGCCAGGCCCAGAATGGTGCGCAGGCAGGCGGGGCAGATTTTACCGCGGTAACTGTTCTGTCCGCTGTGCTTCCCCACGACTTTTGTTGAATGCGCGACGTGGGGGTCGCACGTGCGTGCGTGACCGAAGCATGCTGGCGTCATCTTGCGGTGGACAATAAAGAGGTGGCTTGCGTGTCTCTTCGAGACCGCAGGGCCACTGCTCATTTACTGCCCTTACTCGGGAACTGTTGCTCCACGCGTCCCATTGCGCCTGTTGTTCGCGCCACGTTCGCTGCATGCATGATGCAGAGGGATTGACAGGCACATGGAATACGGGAAGCGCGCGTGCGGGCCGATTCCCACACACCTTCAATTGAGCGGGGAGGGCGGTCGACGGCCCTGCCCGTTGTCACTTCAACGTGCCTGATTGGCTGAGAGCGGCGGCCGAGCCTCGCCCCCATCCCTTTATAAAGAGGGGAGCGGGAGGAACGACGCCTCTCAATCCTTCGTCATCTGCTTCTCCCCATTCCTGCCTCCTCCTTCTTCTGTCATGGCGACGGGGCGTGGCGACACTTCATCGGTGGCGGCGAGGGTCTCGGCTAGGCAACGCATCGCTCCTCCCCAAGAGCTCGTAGCAGCGGAGCCGGCCGTTAGAGGGAGGGGGAGGGGCGAGGCTGAGGCCGTCGCGGCACTTGAGGTAGAGGAGGACGGGGTGACAGATCGGCCTCGCCTCCGCCGGCGGCCCCTCCTCCGGTTGAGGGCCACGTCGGGGATAACCCTTGTGATCATCAGAATGCGCCGGCCGCCACGCCGTCGCCTTCGCCTCCCGACTCCATTTGCGCGGGAGATGGAGCTGGATCCACTGCAGGCGTTGTGGCTGCATATGAGGGGTTGTGGGAACAGCGGCACATGGGCCGATGTCGAGTTCCCCGCCCCTCACGTCATGTATCTTCGTCGAGGGTGGAATACCTTCGCCCGCGTCCACAACTTGACAGTGGGGCTCGTTCTCTTCTTCAAATTAATGGAGAACGGCCTGCTCTCTGTCAAGGTCTTTGGAGATCTTGGAACTCGCTTGAAGTGCTGCGTCGAGTGCTCCTCCTCCGACGGAAGCACTTCCTCAGGCGAGAGTGATGAGGACGACAGTGGGGCAGATGATAGGGATGAGTCCGACTAGGCGTCGGATGCCCCGTGCCTGGGCGGTCACGGCAGCGGCAGCATCTGCACCTGGCCGCTCCTCCGGCAGGATCCGCTGGGGGAGGGGCCAACTCCTTGAACTTCTCGGGGCCGTCTCCTTGGGCGGCTGGCGTAGGGAGGTCGGAGAAGTCGAAGAAGGTGGGTGGCGAGCCGTCAAGTCAGAGTACGCAGGCAGCGATGCCTTCATGGCGTACTGACGGACCGCTGCCTCATCTTCTAGCTCTTTCTCTGGTGCCACCACCGCGACCCTCTCCTAGGCGACCGCCGGCATGTTCTCTTGGTGTCTTCTACTGCTCGTACCTTGCCTAGGCGCCCCTTTTGCCCTTTTTCACTTCCTTGACCTGCCTCCTGAGGAGAGGAACAGGAAAGGGATTACGGGCATCTCATCTCTTTTTAGTCTTGTAAGCCTTCGGGCCTTTGTTAAGTTTAGAACTTGTAATCCCCTTGCTCATGTTTTTCATTTCGTATGAACTGTACTTGTACGGGATGTTTTTAATGAAAAATGGATGTTTGCCGGGGTTTTCGTTCGTGGGTTAAACCCACGACAAGGAGCGAATCCTCGTTACTATTTAAGATAAATGTTTTTTGCCCGGCAACAGGCCTTGCCGTCACCCCACTTTGCTCGACCTTTCTCACGCCCTTGGCGGGGGTAGGGATGAACTGGGCTTAGGCTCCTCATTTCATTTCCTTGCCGCCGCGGCTACAACCGAATTCGGGCCCAGGAGATAATCCTTGCCGCGGAAAAAGGGGAGCATGGTAGCCTAGAAATAAAATGAGGTTTCACATACCCCAGTCCATAACGAAACGCATGATAGAGGACAAAAGACTTATCTGGATCTGGAGCCCCGACGACCTTGGCTTGCCGTGGTTGGATCCTTGTACTTGCAGCCCCCGGCAACTTTGGCTTGCCAAGGTCGGGACACTGGTCCGTTCCTTTCTTCCAAACAGCTTGGCAGAAACGCTTATGTGCCTTGCGAACCAAAGAGGACAGGAAAGAATAGAGAGACGCGCACTCAACCTCTAAGCTAGGGGTTAGCCTCCGCTAAGCACTAACCCTAACAGAGGAGGAGACTCGACCTAGCGTGCATGCTATAACTTAGGGCGCCAGTGCTTCGTTTATTTATGCTCAGGGCCTGCGCCTGGCTTTGTACAAAGGGTTACATGCCTTGCTGGCAAGCCTTGTACAAAAAGGTGGCTTGCCGGGAGGCCTGGCAGCCGCGCCTTATGGGTAAAACTTGCGAAGATGCTCGATGTTCCAGGACTTTCTCACTGGAATGGCATCTTCGGTCTCCAGGCAGACTGCGCTGGGCTTGGCGACTCATGTTACCCGATAAGGGCCTTCCCACTTCGGCGTCAACTTGTTGGAATTCTTGGCCGACTGAACATGCCGAAGAACAAGGTCGCCTTCCTCAAAGCTCCGGGCATGAACCTTGCGGCTATGGTAGCGGCACAAGGCTTGCTGGTAGCGTGCTGCTCTCACAACCGCCCAGAGACGATCTTCCTCAAGGAGCGTTGCGTCATCTTGCCACAATCTCTCTTGCTCAAGCTCATCATAAGCGAGCACTCGAGGTGACCCGTATATGAGTTCCGGGGGAGAACTGCTTCTGCCCAGTAGACCAGGGCAAAGGGTGTCTGGCCGGTGGCTCGATTTCGCGTCGTTCTAATCGACCAAAGAACCGCCGGCAACTCGTCAATCCAGCGCCTCTCACTCTTGCGCAGCCTATCAAAAGTCTTTGTTCTTAAGCCTCGCAAAACTTCAGCATTTGCTCTCTCCGCTTGGCCGTTGCTCCGTGGGTGTGCCACGGAAGCAAAGCAGACCTTGCTGCCGAGATCCTCAATGTATTGCATGAAGGCCTGGCTTGTGAACTGTGTGTCGTTGTCGGTGATAATTCTGTTGGGTACCCCAAAATGGCAAGCTAGTCCCTTGAAGAACTTGATGGCTGACTGCGCTGTCACCTTCCTTACTGCTTCCACCTCTGGCCACTTTGTGAACTTGTCGATTGCAACATACAAGTACTCAAAGCCCCCGACGGCACGAGGGAAAGGGCCCAATATGTCGAGCCCCCAGACCGAGAAGGGCTAGGAGAGAGGAATGGTTTGAAGGGCTTGAGCTGGTTGATGAAGCTTCTTTGAATGGAACTGGCACGCTTCACACTTGGTTACTAGTGCCGTTGCATCCTGGAGGGCGGTGGGCCAGAAGAAACCTTGCCGGAAAGCCTTGCCGGCAAGGGCTCTCGACCCTATGTGGGAACCACATATGCCTCCATGTATCTCTACCAACAGCTCTAGTCCTTCCTCCTGGGAGATGCACCTCAATTTCACCCCATTCGGTCTTTTTCTATACAATACATTGTCAATGAATTGGTACAGAGCAGACCGGTGGGCTACTCTTTCTGCCTCTTCCTGCTCCTCACGAAGCTCTCCTTTTTGGAGGAATCGGACGGTGTGTTGCGCCCATGCCGGAGCCTGTGGCTCGATGACAAGGACCAAAGGCATCTCTTCTGCCACGGGAGCGGCCATCTCTACGGCCATGGCCTGAGGCCCTGCCGGAGTCGGTTGCCCCGCGGCAGGGTCGGCATTTGATGTCTACTACACAACCTTCTTCTTGTAGACGTTGTTGGGCCTGCAAGTGCACAGGTTTGTAGGATAGTAGAAAATTTCCCTCAAGTGGATGACCTAAGGTTTATCAATCCGTAGGAGGCATAGGATGAAGATGGTCTCTCTCAAGCAACCCTGCAACCAAATAACAAAAAGTCTCTTGTCTCCCCAACACACCCAATACAATGGCAAATTGTATAGGTGCACTAGTTCGGCGAAGAGATGGTGATACAAGTGCAAAATAGAGGGTAGATATAGGTTTTTGTACACTGAAAATATAAAAACAGCAAGGTAGCGAGCGGTAAAAGTGAGCGTAAATGGTATTGCAATGATAGGAAACAAGGCCTAGGGTTCATACTTTCACTAGTGCAAGTTCTCTCGACAAATAATAACACAAGAACATATGACAAGCCCTCAACATGCAACAAAGAGTCACTCCAAAGCCACTAATAGCGGAGAACAACGTAGAGATTATGGTCGGGTACGAAACCACCACAAAACTATTCTTTCGGATCGATCTATAAAAGAGTTCGTACTAGAATAACACCTTAAGACACAAATCAACCAAAACCCTAATGTCACCTAGATACTCCATTATCACCTCAAATATCCGTGGGCATGATTATACGATATGCATCACACAATCTCAGATTCATCTAACCAACATAAAAGTACTTTAAAGAGTGCCCCAAAGTTTCTACTTAGAGTCAAGAACGTGTGCCAACCCCTATGCATAGGTTCCCAAGTGTCACGAAACCCGCAAGTTGATCACCAAAACATACATCAAGTGGATCAATAGAATAACCCATTGTCACCACGGTTATCCCGCGCAAGACATACATCAAGTGTTCATAAAAGACTCAATCCAATAAGATAACTTCAAAAGGGGAAACTCAATTCATCACAAGAGAGTAGAGGGGGAGAAACATCATAAGATCCAACTACAATAGCAAATCTCGGGATACATCAAGATCGTGCCATAGAGGAACACGAGAGAGAGAGATCAAACACATAGCTACTGGTACATACCCTCAGCCCCGAGGGTGAACTACTCCCTCCTCATCATGGATAGCACCGAGATGATGAAGATGGCCTCCGGTGATGGGATCCCCCTCTAGGAGGGTGCCGGAACAGGGTCCCGATTGGTTTTTGGTGACTACAGAGGCTTGCGGCGGCAGAACTCTCGATCTATCTTCTGTTCTGGAAGTTTTAGGGTATATTGGTATATATAGGAGGAAGAAATACGTCAGGGGAGCCACGAGGGCTCCACGAGGGTGGAGGGCGCGCCCAGGGGGGTGGGCGCGCCCCCTACCTCGTGCCTTCCTCGTTTCTTTCTTGACGTGGACTCCAAGTCTCCCGGGTTGCTTTCCTTCCAAAAATAACTTCTCCAGCTGATTTCGTGCCATTTTGACTCCGTCTGATATTCCTTTTCCTCGAAACACTGAAATAGGCATAAAACAGCAAATCTGGGCTGGGCCTCCGGTTAATAGGTTAGTCCCAAAAATAATATAAAAGTGAATAATAAAGCCCAATATTGCCTAAAACAGTAGATAAAGTAGCATGGAGCAATCAAAAATTATAGATACGTTGGAGACGTATCAAGCATCCCGAAGCTTAATTCCTGCTCATCCTCGAGTAGGTAAATGATAAAAAAGAATTTTTGATGCGGAGTGATACTTTGGCATAATTTCAATGTAATTCTTCTTAATTGTGATATGAATATTCAGAACCGAAAGATTCAAGACAAAAGTTCATATTGACACAAAAATTATAATACTTCAAGCATACTAATCAAAGCAATCATGTCTTCTCAAAATAACATGGCCAAAGAAAGTTATCCCTACAAAATCCTATAGTCATGCTATGCTCCATCTTCCCCACACAAAATATTTAAATCATGCACAACCCCGATGACAAGCCAAGCAATTGTTTCATACTTTAACATTTTCAAAACTTTTTCGATCTTCACGCAATACATGAGCGTGAGCCATGGATATAGCACTATATGTGGAATAGAATGGTGGTTGTGGATAAGACAAAAAGAGGGAAGATAGTCTCACATCAACTAGGCGTATCAACGGGCTATGGAGATGCCCATCAATAGATATCAATGTGAGTGAGTAGGGATTTCCATGCAACGGATGCACTAGAGCTATAATGATGCGGAGCATCCCACGTTCATCCCCATGTACACTCCGACTACTCTCCAAGCCCCAAGAGGACATATGACGAGACCTCGAACATACGCCATTGGACACAAGGTGAATTCACTCCTCTTCGAACCGTCACTTTCTGCATATGAGACATGGCTACTACCTCATGCATGGACCTTGCATACACTCAGGTACAACCAAGATGACCATGGAGAATCCAAGGACCAAGGCCAAGCATGGAAGAGAAGACAGAAGAAAGGAGAAGAAGAAGACGGAGCGGCTGTTGGAGCCAGGCCGGAAATCCGGACCGCCGTCTGGATCATCCGGGCTCAGCCGGATCATCCGGACCCTCCCCCGGTCCGGGTAAATGCGCCGAAGACACCCGAAGGCTTCCACCAAAGCCGGATCATCCGGGACTCCATCCGGATCATCCGGACCCCTGACGCCCGGATCATCCGGGACCCCGTCCGGATCATCCGGCCTTGCCTGCGTGCATGACTTGGGCCGAGGCCCGTGTATCCCCTTCGCCCCTCACTTACCCCTTCGTGGCTTAGCACTATAAATAGACCTCCTCCTCCCCACTTTGAGACTTAGCATTGGATTAGCTCATATTTGTGTGAGAGCCTTTGCTCATCCACTTGGTTACTTCTCCACGGAGATCAGGACCTCTTCGGAGAAGATCCCCCAGCGGATTCAAGACCCCTCTTTAGGGAAGAACATCAAGGCCTCCTCTTGGAGATGAATGGTTCCTTTGTATCCTTACCTTAGTTGACTTTGTATCTTGTGGATCTCTTATGTGTGTGGTGATCTAGCACTTGTGTGATCGATTCCTTGTTGGTTGAGTGATTCTCTCTCGTTTTCCCCCGTGTTTCCCCTTGTGCTTCCGCGTGTTCTTCGTGTTTCCTCCGTAGGATCCCCTCCAAACGTGAAAGATCGACGCTATAGGGTTCCACCCTACATCATATGGTATCATGAGCCACGTTGATCACGTTTTTGGAGCCCCTACCCCGTGTTTTCTAGCTTGATTTTGTTGATTTCGTCCTAAATCCAAAAATCCCCACCAAAAATAGCCCCAAAATTTTTTGTGATTTGTTGGTTTGATGATGTTTAGTTGATTTTGATCCGTGGATTCGCTTGGTTTCAAGTGGATCTAGCATTTCCCCAAGTTTCCCCACCTTCCATCCACGAAATCTCGTCAATTTTGACCCCAAAATCCCCAAATTCCGCCCAAAAATTCGTCTCCACGAGCAAATCCCGAGCGGATTGACTTGCCCGGATCATCCGGACCTTCTCCCGAATCATCCGGACACCTCCCGGATCAGCTGGACCCTCTCCCGGACGTCCGGATAACCCACGCGCCCGAATTCCCGAACCGGAGCTGACGAACCCGGATCATCCGGAAGTACACCCGGATCATCCGGACCAAGCCCGGATCATCCGGACCTCCTCCCGGATGTCCGGTTAACCCTGAAACTAACACGGCTGAAATTTTGTTTTGGTCATAACTAATTCATCCGGAGTCCGATTTTGACGTTCTTTAGCTCGTTTTGAAGCTCTTGACATCCCCCATCGCCCAAAAATACCACCAACATCATTTGACTCCATCATATTTTCTGAAATTTTGCAAGTTTGCCTATGGCTTCCACCATATCATCCGCATAGCCACCACCAACTTCCGCAACCTAACCCATTTTGTTCACCATAGCATTTGAGGTTGTTTGAGTAGTGACTTGAGTCTCCTAAGGTGTTTCGGCTACTTAGGGACGGTTGCTTCTTCATCAACCACCACCACCACTTCCACATAACCTTGCCCACCATACACTTCCGACAACCCAACTTAACCCAATTGTTGTTTGAGCTTTTTCGAGTTGTGGCTTGTGTCTCCTAAGGTGTTTCGGCTACTTAGGGACGGCAACTTCAACTCCGACTCGTGTATAGCCCATCATTCCATCCGCATCAACACCACCACCGCTTTCCGCTACCACCATTTGACATTTGTCATTTGAGATTTTGAGTTCGCGGTTTTTCCGTTTCCTAAGGTGTTTCGGCTACTTAGGGACGAGTCTCCATCATCTTAGTATCTACACCAAGAACACCGCTACTCATCATCGCAAAGGACGGTAACCTCGACGACACCTTTGTATATTCCCTTGCAATTGCATTGTTAACCCCTAGCCCATTTTGCGTTACTTGCCTATCGAGACTAGCCATTTGAGTATTGCCGGCAACGTTACTTGTGCACATTAGTGATCATACCTTCCATTACATACATACCATATCATCTTGGTATCATATCATCCATTGTGTCTCAAGTTTGCTCCCGCATATACACAATTGCTATCTTGGTTTGTGCATTGTGCAAAAGTGGCCATAGAAAAAAAAGAGAAAAAGCTTTTAAGCAAAAAAAGAGAGAGCAAAGAGCTCGTGAGCAAGTGCCATAGCATCATACCCCATTGAACATAAGAGCCATACCAAAATCTACATCATATGATATCACGCTTGAGAGAAACACCGGGAACCATACATACATAGCATACTTGGGATAAAAGTTTATCCATTTGGCATCTTATAGGTTGTGCACAAGTGTCGTATCCGCCTATAGAGCAATCGTGCTAGCGTCTCTCTTGAGTTGTGCAACACGAGCGTTTTCCGTGGATTCCACATTTTGTGCTCATTCCTTGGTTGCATGACCCCATTTATCTATCCGTGTGTATGTTTCCGTGTACCTTTCTTTGCTATTGGTCCATTTGTTTCACTTGCGAATTTGTGAATCTCTTTCAACATTATTGACTCTTGCTAACATTTTGCATCAAATTTTTGTGCCACTATCCTCACCGAGCTCCACTATAAGCTTTACTTGTGTAGGTGTGAGAACCGACAAGGATTGGTACCAATAGTGCTATTTCATTGTCCGCATTTGAGTGAACTTGATTCATTGTCAACATCGGTCAAGGTACATTGGTATAAGTTCTTCTCTTTCTCCCACTCATATTTGCTCGAGTCTTGTGATGGATAGGCAAGGCATTCCCTCTCCGGTCTACGACAACAACGACGGCGTGAACAACTACATCTCCAAAGCGTCTATCTTCGATCTACAACGACAAATGCAAGGCGCACAATCAAGATTGCGAGAGCGCATCGAGAACATCTCCATTGACATTCGTCACTCCGAAGCAAGGAAAAGGGACTACATCGACAAGAAGCTTTCCGCGCATAAAGAGGAACAAGATGCAAGGATGGAGGAGATTAGAGCCTTGATCAAGTCCTCTTCCACTTCATCATCCTCAAGGGGACGACGTTCAAGCCACAAGTCTTCGGAGCACAAACAAGATACAAGCGCAAGTCGTCCAAGTCAACATCTACATGGCGACCACCATCACATTCGTGATCCACATCGTCATGAAGGGCAAGTCACCTCCAAGCAACATGTGCACGACAACGACGAACGACATCTACTACCAGCTCAAGCACGACAACGACATCATCATCATGAAGATGCTCCACAAGCGCAAATGCACAAGTCCCAACACGCCAAGTCCAAGCTTAAAGAGCACAAAAGAAGACCGCGAGATGACCACCACCAAGACGGTGCTACGGCTACATCAACCACTTCGGCATCTTCGCCAAGTGTTCTCAAGGCATCTTCACCTTTGGACGTACGGCATCTTCGCCTACTTCCCACGAGTACGCCTACATCGACTTCGTCAAGTCCAAGGCGACCACCTACGAGCGAGGGTTACACTTCCATCTTCGGAAGCCCCTCAAGAAAGATGGCCGAGCATGGGAAACTCCCTTTGGTCATGGAGACGAGCTATGAGGTGCCACATCATATGGGCCTCCTACACCAAGACGGTGACAAGAAGGTCGAGCAAGGGACATCCCCTTCGACCACGGCGATAGGAGTTGAGCATGGAGACATTTGCACCAACATCTCTCCGACACCCACATATGTCGAGATGCCCCAAGTGCCATGTGAGGAGAGCCACCACCCCATGAGTGACATGAGTGACTCCACCATATGTGACATTGAAAGCATTTCCTATGAGAGGATGAGTGTGACCACCACTAGCCCCACACATGAGAGCATGCCACACATCCTATGTGAAGTTGAGCGTCATTTGAGTGACTCCACCAGCCATATGAGTGAGAGCATCCTTGAGGGAGTGAGTGAGCCACAACACTTAGAGAGTGAGGTAGTTGACACGGCATGTGAGGCCACTATGATTTCTACCGACTTACCCTCTACTCCTTGTGTGTTTTCTCCTTTGGTCCTAGGTCTCCTACATGACGACACGCCTACCATTGATGAGTCCATACCTCCGATGGAGACGACGATGGCCATGATGGATGATGATGCACCCCCCACATGGTTCCATCAAGATGAAGATGACAACGAGACGATCTTCAACACCTCACCTACAACACATGAGCGACGCTCCAAAGGTAACATAGGTGATGGTGCTTCTCTTGTCCCACTAGTGGACTCTCTTGACATTGATTGCTCCCATGATGTTGACCCACCTATTACCATGCTTCATGCTAGTGAAACTCCTTCATGCCTTGACTTACCTATTTATGATGAATATGATGATGAGCATGTTGAGTTGCCTAGATGTGATGCTATGCTTCATAGGATATCATGTGAAAATTCTATTGGTCACTTCATGTTTGACAATCCATTGAACTTGTCATATGCTATGAGTGAGATCTCCCATATTGCATCCCTACAATTTCAACATAGTAACTATGCATGCCCCATTAAAATCAATCCCATTTGCACTTATGGCATAAATGACGAGATGATGGTCATTGGCTTTTGTTTTTCATGTGATGATATTGCCATGCTTCCTTTACATGATTTGCGCAATTCATCCACTATGCCATGCCATGATCACATTGTTTCGAATATGCATTGTTTTGGATGTTGTCAATATTCTCCACGTGATGTTGCTACTCATGCTCATGAGGAGACCCCCATAGTTTCCTCATACATATTAGGAGATCTTGATGCATTTCATACTTTGCATGATTCCCATAATTGCTTGCACCTTATGCATTCCATGAATAACAATGCTCTAGATATTTCTCATGATGCATTACACAATTTGAGTCTCCATTATGCGATACATAATAACAAACCTCTCATGATGGATGACATGTTTCTATATCATGCATCTCATTTATTTGAGCATTGGCTATTTTGTGCTAACAAACACACGCACGTGCGCATCATGATGGATGATGTGTACATCTACCACGCACACACAATTTTCCCTTTGTCTTTATTTTGTGTAGGTACTCACGTATACTCGTCAACCTCTCAATCCCAAGAGTTGACGAAACGAGCTCTTGAGAGCAACGATGACTTGGGATCCCGTGGACTATCCTTACCACCGTTCCCTTCGCGCAAGGACTCCGCGCATCTCTTTTACTTGGCTCTCATATGGCTATGGGCTATTTACCACTTGTCACCTTATGCCCATACTATTGTGTTCACTTTGCATGTTATGCTTGCTCCTATGCCTTTGCCATGCAATTGTGACCCTTGCTTGCATCTACCCATGATTCACCATTATGCTACTTCTATGTGTATTTGCATGCTTGGTGGAGATCCTTGTTGCTATTGCCATGTTTATCATGTGCCCCATACTATTGATGCTTGTTGTGTTGGGAGAGTCATGATGCCACTTTGCTATTTACATATCGTCTCTCGCCAATACATTGATGATATTTTTCTCATATCTTGCTTTCATGCTTGTGATATGTCATGTCCATTATTCATGCCCACTATTTGCACACATGACATGCTTGCTATGATTCCTCCTAGTATGTTGCATCTTCGCACTACTAGCTTGCTTAACTTGATTGCTATGATTGCTTGCTATGTTGCATCACCCATATTCCACTATTACTTGCTTTCTTGGGTTGATGACATATATGCTCATGCCTCTCACATGATATACCTTGATCATTGTCTCTTGTGTCTATTAGTTGCCTCTTTCATATCCACTTGTATTGAGTGCAACCATACTATGCTTATTGATCTTGGAGACTTTGACACCTTACTTGTGATGCATGCTTGTTTGATTGAGCCTATTGCACTTGGTTGTTCTTGCATCATATGCCTCCATACTATGACACGCTCCCTTGTACTTTCTTATGATGAGCATGATGCGTACACTTGTTGGGTATCTTACCACTCGAATGATAGGTTTTGCATTTCCGCTAACCTCATTTGTTTTTCCGAGTGTTTGTCATGTTCTTTCATTTTGGAGGTTTCACAAGGCGATGTCATTATGCGACAACTTGGTTATGTGAAGGCATACATGATGTGCAACTCCAACATCTTCGGGAACATTCATAAGGTGAACTCCTTCCCTTTGAGCCATCCTCAAGTACGCATATTGGATGGGTCACTCTTTCATTGTTGTTTCCTTCTTGTTGTCTACATGATACATCTCGTGAACGGAGGAGCGACATTGGAGATTGGCTACATGGACCTTCACATTGAGGAGCGCTCGCACTTATTGGATGCACCTTCGAAATTCCACTCATGCCACGACATCGAGCATTGGTACATCAATTCTCCTTTGACACCTTGCACTCCCACATCCATATTTGTTGATTGTGCTCATATATGTCATGCTCGATGGACATATCATACTCACCGCAAGTTTGCACCCTATGCATGGATTGACTCACATTATGATTGCCTTGTTGCATCTTGTATTACCATGCCATCCATGATATATGAGCTTGTTCACTTCCTTAGCAAATTTGTTGTGATCTTCCTTGATGGCATATTCATACATCATGATCATCTTGTCCACCATCAATTGCATGATAACATATACATATTGAGCATCCATTGCCATGTTCATGCTTTTGATGCACCATCCCATTATGACATCATTTTGCACAATGGTAGAATTTGTCGCTTTGTGCACCATGCTAATTATCCCATGAATTCTTTGCATATCATTCTATATCATCTTAATAAGCTTCATGCGCTTTGTCACGCACTATCCCTAAGCACGGACTCACGCTTAATTGATGGACACTTTGTGTGCGCTAACCATTGTATTTCCAAGTGTACTTTGTGTTTGCTCATTTTGCATGTACCACATACCGGAGACACCTTCGAGTACTTGGATTGCGCAAGGCCTTCACCTACGTCCCACTACAAGTGTGTCCACGCCACCCGTTTCCATGGTGATGAGGATCACGATCCGAGGTCGGATCTTTCCCAAGGGGGGGGATATGATGCGGAGCATCCCACGTTCATCCCCATGTACACTCCGACTACTCTCCAAGCCCCAAGAGGACATATGACGAGACCTCGAACATACGCCATTGGACACAAGGTGAATTCACTCCTCTTCGAACCGTCACTTTCTGCATATGAGACATGGCTACTACCTCATGCATGGACCTTGCATACACTCAGGTACAACCAAGATGACCATGGAGAATCCAAGGACCAAGGCCAAGCATGGAAGAGAAGACGGAAGAAAGGAGAAGAAGAAGACGGAGCGGCTGTTGGAGCCAGGCCGGACATCCGGACCCTCCCCCGGATCGTCCGGGTAAATGCGCCGAAGACACCCGAAGGCTTCCACCAAAGCCGGATCATCCGGGACTCCATCCGGATCATCCGGACCCCTGACGCCCGGATCATCCGGGACCCCGTCCGGATCATCCGGCCTTGCCTGCGCGCATGACTTGGGCCGAGGCCCGTGTATCCCCTTCGCCCCTCACTTACCCCTTCGTGGCTTAGCACTATAAATAGACCTCCTCCTCCCCACTTTGAGACTTAGCATTGGATTAGCTCATATTTGTGTGAGAGCCTTTGCTCATCCACTTGGTTACTTCTCCACGGAGATCAGGAGCTCTTCGGAGAAGATCCCCCAGCGGATTCAAGACCCCTCTTTAGGGAAGAACATCAAGGCCTCCTCTTGGAGATGAACGGTTCCTTTGTATCCTTACCTTAGTTGACTTTGTATCTTGTGGATCTCTTATGTGTGTGGTGATCTAGCACTTGTGTGATCGATTCCTTGTTGGTTGAGTGATTCTCTCTCGTTTTCCCCCGTGTTTCCCCTTGTGCTTCCGCGTGTTCTTCGTGTTTCCTTCGTAGGATCCCTACCAAACGTGAAAGATCGACGCTATAGGGTTCCACCCTACATCATATGGTATCATGAGCCACGTTGATCACGTTTTTGGAGCCCCTACCCCGTGTTTTCTAGCTTGATTTTGTTGATTTCGTCCTAAATCCAAAAATCCCCACCAAAAATAGCCCCAAAATTTTTTGTGATTTGTTGGTTTGATGATGTTTAGTTGATTTTGATCCGTGGATTCGCTTGGTTTCAAGTGGATCTAGCATTTCCCCAAGTTTCCCCACCTTCCATCCACGAAATCTCGTCAATTTTGACCCCAAAATCCCCAAATTCCGCCCAAAAATTCGTCTCCACGAGCAAATCCCGAGCGGATTGACTTGCCCGGATCATCCGGACCTTCTCCCGAATCATCCGGACACCTCCCGGATCAGCTGGACCCTCTCCCGGACGTCCGGATAACCCACGCGCCCGAATTCCCGAACCGGAGCTGACGAACCCGGATCATCCGGAAGTACACCCGGATCATCCGGACCTCCTCCCGGATGTCCGGTTAACCCTGAAACTGACACGGCTGAAATTTTGTTTTGGTCATAACTAATTCATCCGGAGTCCGATTTTGACGTTCTTTAGCTCGTTTTGAAGCTCTTGACATCCCCCATCCCACAAAAATACCACCAACATCATTTGACTCCATCATATTTGCTGAAATTTGGCAAGTTTGCCTATGGCTTCCACCATATCATCCGCATAGCCACCACCAACTTCCGCAACCTAACCCATTTTGTTAACCATAGCATTTGAGGTTGTTTGAGTAGTGACTTGAGTCTCCTAAGGTGTTTCAGCTACTTAGAGACGGTTGCTTCTTCATCAACCACCACCACCACTTCCACATAACCGTGCCCACCATACACTTCCGACAACCCAACTTAACCCAATTGTTGTTTGAGCTTTTTCGAGTTGTGGCTTGTGTCTCCTAAGGTGTTTCGGCTACTTAGGGACGGCAACTTAAACTCCGGCTCGTGTATAGCCCATCATTCCATCCGCATTTCCTAGTGCAACACCACCACCGCTTTCCGCTACCACCATTTGACATTTGTCATTTGAGATTTTGAGTTCGCGGTTTTTCCGTTTCCTAAGGTGTTTCGGCTACTTAGGGACGAGTCTCCATCATCTTGGTATCTACACCAAGAACACCGCTACTCATCATCGCAAAGGACGGTAACCTCGACGACACCTTTGTATATTCCCTTGCAATTGCATTGTTAACCCCTAGCCCATTTTGCGTTACTTGCCTATCGAGACTAGCCATTTGAGTATTGCCGGCAACGTTACTTGTGCACATTAGTGATCATACCTTCCATTACAATCATACCATACCATCTTGGTATCATATCATCCATTGTGTCTCAAGTTTGTTCCCGCATATACACAATTGCTATCTTGGTTTGTGCATTGTGCAAAAGTGGCCATAGAAAAAAAAAGAGAAAAAGCTTTTAAGCAAAAAAAAAGAGAGCAAAGAGCTCGTGAGAAAGTGCCATAGCATCATACCCCATTGAACATAAGAGCCATACCAAAATCTACATCATATGATATCACGCTTGAGAGAAACACCGGGAACCATACATACATAGCATACTTGGGATAAAAGTTTATCCATTTGGCATCTTATAGGTTGTGCACAAGTGTCGTATCCGCCTATAGCGCAATCGTGCTAGCGTCTCTCTTGAGTTGTGCAACACGAGCATTTTCCATGGATTCCACATTTTGTGCTCATTCCTTGGTTGCTTGACCCCCGTGGATTCCACCCTACATCATATAAGTATATGAAAGCTCTACAAAAGAAACTAAGTGGGTATGCATCCAACTCGCTTGCTCACGAAGACCTAAGGCATTTTGAGGAAGCCCATCATTGGAATATACAAGCCAAGTTCTATAATAAAAAATTCCCACTAGTATATGAAAGTGAGAACATAGGAGACTCTCTATCATGAAGATCTTGGTGCTATTTTTAAGCACAAGTGTGGTAAAAGGATAGTAGCATTGTCCCTTCTCTCTTTTTCTCTCATTTTTTTATTTTTTTTATTTTTTATTTGGGCCTTTTCTCTTTTTATGGCCTCTTTTTTTTATTTGGGCTTCTTTGGCTCTTTTATATTTTTTTCGTCCGGAGTCTCATCCTGACTTATGGGGGAATCATAGTCTCCATCATCCTTTCCTCACTTGGGCAATGCTCTAATAATGATGATCATCACACTTTTATTTTTCTTACAACTCAACAATTACAACTCGATACTTAGAACAAAATATGACTCTATATGAATGCCTCCGGCGGTGTACCGGGATGTGCAATGACTCATGAGTGACATGTATGAAAGAATTATGAACGGTGGCTTCGCCACAAATACGATGTGGACTACATGATTATGCTAGCAATATGACAATGATGGAGCGTGTCATAATAAATGGAATGGTGGAAAGTTGCATGGCAATATATCTCGGAATGGCTATGGAAATGCAATGATAGGTAGGTATGGTGGCTGTTTTGAGGAAGATATATGGTGGGTGTATGATACCGGTAAAAAGTGCGTGGTATTAGAGAGGCTAGCAATGGTGGAAGGATGGGAAAAAGTGCGTATAATCCATGGACTCAACATTAGTCATAAAGAACTCATATACTTGTTGCAAAAATCTAGAAGTTATCAAAGCAAAGTATTAAGCGCATGCTCCTAGGGTGATAGATTGGTACGAAAAGACCATCGCTTGTCCCCGACCGCCACTCATAAGGAAGACAATCAATAAATAAATCATGCTCTAAGTTCATCACATAACGGTTCACCATACGTGCATGCTACGGGAATCACAAACTTCAACACAAGTATTATTTAAATTCACAACTACTCGACTAGCATGACTCTAATATCACCATCTCCATATCTCAAAACAACTATCAAGTTTCAAACTTTTCTTAGTATTCAACACACTCATAAGAAAGTTTCACATATCTTGAATACCAAGTATATTAATATTAAGCAAATTACCATGCTATTTAAGACTCTCAAAATGATATAAGTGAATCATGAGAGATCAATAGTTTCTTTAAAACAAATCCACCACTGTGCTCTAAAAGATATAAGTGAAGCACTAGAGCAAAAATTATCACGCTCAAAAGATATAAGTGAAGCACATAGAGTATTCTAACAGATTCCAATTCATGTATGGCTCTCTCTCATTTAATAATTTCATATCTTGATACTTTATTCAAACAGCAAGCAAAGCTAAAGAAAATGACAATGCAAGGATAGCACAACTCATGTGAAGAAGCAAAAACTTAGGCTCAACCGATACTAACCGATAGTTGTTGAAGAAGAAAGGTGGGATGCCTACCGGGGCATCCCCAAGCTTAGATGCTTGAGACTTCTTGAAATATTATCTTGGGGTGCCTTGGGCATCCCCAAGCTTGAACTTTTGTGTCTCCTTAATTCCTCTCATATCACGGTTTCTCTTTTTATCAAAAGCTTCATTCACAACAAACTCAACAAGAACTCGTGAGATAGGTTAGTATAAACCAATGCAAAACCTTATCATTTTCTACTGTAACAAATCACTAAAATAATTATTAAACATTTAATACTAAATGCCTCTGCATATTTAATACTCCTATCACCAAATAGAATCATCAAACAAGCAAACATATGCAAACAATGCAATCATAACAGCAATCTGTCAAAACAGTACAGTCTGTAAAGAATGCAAGAGTATCAATACTTCCCTAACTCCAAAAATTATGAACTAAACTTCACACTGTAATAAATTTATCAGAGGTCAATATGCAAAAATATTTAACATTATACCACTCTCTGACTTTTCTAAGGAATTTTTGCAACAGCGGTAAACTTTCTGTTTTCAAACAGCAACATGCATACTTGCAAAATAAGCATGGCAAAGGCTACCCTTGACTTTTTTTATTGGAACTAAAGATGCAAACCATTACTCTAACTAACATCAAGCAAAGCTAAAGAAAATAAAATGACGCTCTAAGCAAAACACATATCATGTGGTGAATAAAAATATAGCTCCAAGTAAAGTTATCGATGAATGAAGACGAAAGAGGGGATGCCTTCCGGGGCATCCCCAAGCTTAGACGCTTGGTTTTTCTTGAATATTACCTTGGGGTGCCTTGGGAATCCCCAAGCTTAGGATCTTTCCACTCCTTATTCCATAGTCCATCGAATCTTTACACCAAACTTGAAAACTTCAACCACACAAAACTCAAAACAAAACTCGTAAGCTCCGTTAGTATAAGAAAATAAAACCACCACTTAGGTACTGTAATGAACTCATTATTTATTTATATTGGTGTTATACCTACTGTATTCCAACTTCTCTATGGTTTATAAACTATTTTACTAGCCATAGATTCATCAAAATAAGCAAACAACACAAGAAAAACAGAATCTGTCAAAAACAGAACAGTCTGTAGTAATCTGTATCAAACGTATACTTATGGAACCCCAAAAATTATGAAATAAATTGCTGTACCTGAGGAATTTGTCTAGTAATCATCTTCAGAAAGAATCAACTAAATAGCACTCTCCAGTAAAATGTTCTAGCTAATCTCGTGAGCGCTAAAGTTTCTGTTTTTTACAGCATGATCATAAAGACTTCACCCAAGTCTTCCCAAAGGTTCTACTTGGCACAAACACTAACTAAAACATAAAACCACATACAAACAGAAGCTAGATGGATTATTTATTACTAAACAGAACCAAAAAGTAAGAAACTAAAATAAAATTGGGTTGCCTCCCAACAAGCGCTATCGTTTAACGCCCCTAGCTAGGCATGATGATTTCAATGATGCTCACATAAAAGATAAGAATTGAAACATAACGGGAGCATCATGAAGCATATGACTAGCACATTTAAGTCTAACCCACTTCCTATGCATAGGGATTTTGTGAGCAAACAACTTAGGAGAACAATAATCAACTAGCATAGGAAGGTAAAACAAGCATAGTCTCAAGAATTTAAGCACATAGGGAGGAAACTTGACATTATTGCAATTCCTACAAGCATATGTTCCTCCCTCATAATAATTTCCAGCACCTAAAGCATTCTTTTCATGATCTACTTGCAAGGAAAATTTACTACTCTCCACATAAGCAAACTTCTTCTTTATAGCATACGTATCATCACAATAATCATCATAAATAGGAGGCATGCTTTCATCATAGTAAATTTGCTCATCAAAGCTTGGGGGACAAAAATTATCATCTTCATCAAACATAGCTTCCCCAAGCTTGTGGCTTTGCATATCATCAGCATCATGGATATTCAAGAAATTCATACTAACAACATTTCAATCATGCTCATCATTCAAAGATTTAGTGCCAAACATTCTATAGATTTCTTATTCTAGCACTTGAGCACAATTTTCCTTTCCATCATACTCACGAAAGATATTGAAAAGGTGAAGTGTATGAGACAAACTTAACTCCATTTTTTTGTAATTTTCTTTTATAAACTAGACTAGTGCTAAAACAAGAAACAAAAAGATTCGATTGCAAGATCTAAAGATATACCTTCACTTACCTAGCCTCCCCGGCAACGGCGCCGGAAAAGAGCTTGATGTCTACTACACAACCTTCTTCTTGTAGACGTTGTTGGGCCTGCAAGTACACATGTTTGTAGGACAGTAGCAAATTTCCCTCAAGTGGATGACCTAAGGTTTATCAATCCGTAGGAGGCATAGGATGAAGATGGTCTCTCTCAAGCAACCCTGCAACCAAATAACAAAAAGTCTCTTGTGTCCCCAACACACCCAATATAATGGAAAATTGTATAGGTCACTAGTTCGGCGAAGAGATGGTGATACAAGTGCAAAATAGAGGGTAGATATAGGTTTTTGTAAAATGAAAATATAAAAAGATCAAGGTAGCGAGCGGTAAAAGTGAGCGTAAACGGTATTGCAATGATAGGAAACAAGGCCTAGGGTTCATACTTTCACTAGTGCAAGTTATCTCAACAAATAATAACATATATAGAACATATGACAAGCCCTCAACATGCAACAAAGAGTCACTCCAAAGCCACTAATAGCGGAGAACAGCGTAGAGATTATGGTCGGGTACAAAACCACCACAAAGCTATTCTTTCGGATCAATCTATAAAAGAGTTCGTACTAGAATAACACCTTAAGACACAAATCAACCAAAACCCTAATGTCACCTAGATACTCCATTGTCACCTCAAGTATCTGTGGGCATGATTATACGATATGCATCACACAATCTCAGATTCATCTAACGAACATAAAAGTACTTCAAAGAGTGCCCCAAAGTTTCTACCGGAGAGTCAAGAACGTGTGCCAACACCTATGCATAGGTTCCCAAGTCACGAAACCCGCAAGTTGATCACCAAAACATACACCAAGTGGATCAATAGAATAACCCATTGTCACCACGGTTATCCCACGCAAGACATACATCAAGTGTTCATAAAAGACTCAATCCAATAAGATAACTTCAAAAGGGGAAAATCAATTCATCACAAGAGAGTAGAGGGGGAGAAACATCATAAGATCCAACTACAATAGCAAAGCTCGGGATACATCAAGATCGTGCCACAGAGGAACACAAGAGAGAACAGAAGAGAGAGAGAGAGAGAGAGAGAGAGAGAGAGATCAAACAAATAGCTACTAGTACATACCCTCAGCCCCGAGGGTGAACTACTCCCTCCTCGTCATGGATATCGCCGGGATGATGAAGATGGCCTCCGGTGATGGGATCCCCCTTCGGCAGGGTTCCGGAACAGGGTCCTGATTGGTTTTTGGTGGCTACAGAGGCTTGCGGCGGCGGAACTCCCGATCTATCTTCTGTTCTGGAAGTTTTAGGGTATATTGGTATATATAGGAGGAAGAAATATGTCAGGGGAGCCACGAGGGCCCCACGAGGGTGGAGGGCGTGCCCAGGGGGTGGGCACGCCCCCCTACCTCGTGCCTTCCTCGTTTCTTTCTTAATGTGGACTCCAAGTCTCCCGGGTTGCTTTCCTTCCAAAAATAACTTCTCCAGTTGATTTCGTTCCGTTTTGACTTCGTCTGATATTCCTTTTCCTCGAAACACTGAAATAGGCATAAAACAGCAAATCTGGGCTAGGCCTCCGGTTAATAGGTTAGTCCCAAAAATAATATAAAAGTGAATAATAAAGCCCAATATTGCCTAAAACAGTAGATAAAGTAGCATGGAGCAATCAAAAATTATAGATACGTTGGAGACGTATCAGCATTCACAACAGCATCCTCGCCAGCGGCTCCGGGGAGCTCGGTGGGGAAGTACTTGCCGGAGCCTAGCTTCCTCCGCTTGTTCTGCCCAGTTGACGGTTCAACGGATGGTTGAGTTAACTGAAGCACAAAAGTACCCGGTTCCCCAGGTAGCTTGTGGGCAACGCGCTTTGACAGGTAGTTCGCGATGTCATTTTCCGTCTGAGGGACATGCTCTGCTTGTATACCGTCAAAGCGCTCCTCCAGTTTCCTCACCTCATCCACATAATCTTCCATCAACGAGCTCTGATAATCTTTGTTTATCTGCCTGACGACGAGCTGCGAGTCGCCCCTGACGATGAGCTTTTTGACACCGAGGTCCGCCGCGATCCTGAGACCGGCAAGCAAACCCTCGTACTCGGCGTGTTGTTAGTTGACATCTCCCAGGGAAAGTGCATTTGGATGACATACTTGAGGTGCTCTCCGGTGGGTGCGACAAGCAGCACACCAGCACCGGCGCCTTGCAGCGAAAAGGCCCCATCAAAGTACATGATCCAGTTGCGGCTCGTTTCCTTGCCGGGGAGAGTGGTCTCCTGTACCTCTTCGTCGGGCGTCGAGGTCCATTCTGCAACAAGCTCTGCCAAGACTCTTCTCTGAATCATCGAGGTACTTTCAAAGTTTAAACCGAAACTTGACAGCTCCAGGGCCCACTCCACGATCCTCCCCGTTGCATCTGGGTTATGCAGTATCGGTTGCAAAGGGAGGCGGCTGACCACAGTGATTTCGTGCGCTTGGAAGTAATGACGCAGCTTCCTCGAGGCCATAAGGAGGCCGAAGCGCAGCTTTTGCACACCTGAGTACCTCGACCTAGCCCCCTGCAAGAGGGAGCTGACAAAGTAAACTGGGTGCTGCACCATTTTCTTCTTCTGCGCCACTTCACCCGGTTGTGTGGGCCCTGTCGCACTAGCGTCAGCCTCTGCCGGGGACTCAGTCTTGCCGGGATCGAACCCTGCCGGGGAGGGTTCCGGCTCACCATCCGTTGACTCTGCCGCTGCCGCTGCCTCTTCGTCGACCTCTCTCTACGCCACTAGTGCGGTGCTAACCACCTGATTTGTTGTCGCTAGATACAGCAGCAACGGTTCTTGTGGTTTGGGTGCAACAAGCACTGGGGTGGAGGAGAGGTACTTCTTCAAATCTTGTAGCGCTACCTCGGCCTCTGGGGTCCACTCCACTGGCCCCGTTTTCTTCAAGATCTTGAAAAAAGGAAGGGCACGCTCCGCAGACTTGGAGATGAATTGGCTCATGGCGGCAACGCAGCCAGTGAGCCAACACACGTCCTTGATCCGTTTGGGTGCCTCAATCTGCTTGATGGCCTTGATCTTATCTAGATTTGCCTCGATCCCGCGCTGCGACACAAAGAACCCGAGGAGCTTGCCGGACGGGACGCTGAAGACACACTTCTCAGGGTTCAACTTGAGGTTGATCTTGCGCAGGTTTGCAAATGTTTCCTCCAGATCTTGCACAAGTGTTGCTTTGTCCTTGGTTTTGACCACTATGTCATCCATATAAGCTTCCATATTTCTATGTAGCTGGGGCTCAAAACCAATTTGGACTGCTCTTGCAAAGGTTGAGCTAGAACTCTTTAACCCGAAAGGCATCCGTAAAAAGCAATACGTACCACATGGGGTGATGAATGATGTCTTCTCCTCGTCCTCTTTTGTCATGAAAATCTAGTGGTATCCCGAGTAGGCGTCGAGGAATGATAACAGGTCACACCCAGCCGTGGAGTCAACAATCTGGTCGATGCGTGGTAGCGGGAAGGGATCCTTTGGACAAGCCTTATTGATGTCTGTGTAATCAATACACAGCCTCCACTTCCCGTTTGCCTTGCGCACCACTACCGGGTTGGCCAACCACGTCGGATGGAGCACTCCCCTCCCCAAACCTACCGCCTCTAGTTTTCTGATCTCCTCCATGATGAACTCCTGCCTTTCCAGATCTTGCTTCCTGACCTTCTGCTTGACGGGCCGTGCATGAGGACAAACAGCAAGATGGTGCTCAATCACTTCCCTGGGAACGCCGGGGATGTCGGAGGCTTGCCATGCAAACACATCGACATTTGCCCGCAGGAAAGTGACGAGCTCGCTTTATTATTTGCTGTCAGGGGTGGAGCTTATGGTAAAAGCTCCTCCCGTGCCGTCCTCCTTGACGGGCACCTTCTTGGTCTCTGGTGGTGCAGCTCTGGACTTCTTGCTCTTGTCGGTGGAGCTATGGCAGGTCCTCAACGGGAGCGCAACACCCCGAAGAGGTGCGCTTGCCGGAGTGGGTGCGAGGGGTCTCGTCGGTCTTCTTTCCTCTCGGGACTCCGTTGGCAGGAGCAGGTGCCTTGGCGGCAGCTGCTGCAACGGCTTCCCGGTAGAGTTGGTCGGCGCAAATCAATGCGTCTTTCTTGTCGGAGGGGACAGTGATGATGTTCATCGGCCCGGGCATCTTCAGCATGTTGTAGGCATAATGTGAAGCCGCCATGAACTTGGCTAGCTAGTGCCGGGCAGCCGAGGATCCCGTTGTAGGGCAAGGGGATCTCGGCTACATAAAAGACAATTCTCTCCGTCCTGTGGTTTAGCTCGCCTCCAAATGTCACGGGCAGCGTGACCTTTCCCTTCGGCTGGCTCCTCCCCGGGTTGACCCCTTGGAACGTGCCCGTTGATGGAGTCCTGGACTAAGGGGTCCTCGGACAGCTGGACTATATACTTTGGCCGGACTGTTGGGTTATAAAGATACAATATTCAAGACTTCGTCCCGTGTCCGGGTGGGACTCTCCTTTGTGTGGAAGGCAAGCTTGGCAATTCGGATATGCAGATTTCCTTCTCTGTAACCGGCTCTGTGTAACCCTAGCCCCCTCCGGTGTCTATATAAACCGGAGGGTTTAGTCTGTAGGACAACAACAATCATAATCATAGGCTAGCTTCTAGGGTTTAGCCTCTATGAACTCGTGGTAGATCAACTCTTGTAATACTCATATCATCAAGATCAATCAAGCAGGAAGTAGGGTATTACCTCCATCGAGAGGGCCCGAACCTGGGTAAAACATCGTGTCCCCTGCCTCCTGTTACCATTAGCCTTAGACGCACAGTTCGGGACCCCCTACCCGAGATCCGCCGGTTTTGACACCGACATTGGTGCTTTCATTGAGAGTTCCACTGTGTCGTCGCGATAAGGCTCGATGGCTCCTTCAATCATCTTCAACGACGCAGTCCAGGGGGAGGTTTTCCTTCCCGAACAGATCTTCATATTCGGCGGCATCATACTGTGGGCCAACTCGCTTGGCCATCTAGAGCAGATCGATAGCTACGCCCCTGGCCATCAGGTCAGGTTTGGAAGCTCAAACTATACTGCCAACATCCGCAGAGACTTGATCTTCAACGGATTCGAGCCCATGTCAGAAGCGCCGAACGGTAACGACGGGCATGACTTTGATCTTCCATCGAACATTATTCGAGAGATCACGCCTGCGGCGGCACCGGGAATCAATCCGGAGCAGATCGTGCCTTCCAAGGGCGGGTGGATGGACCCCACCACGGAGGCCACGCACTCATCGGCGTTAGAGCCAAACACTGATCCCACCTCCTGTGAGGGTGGTGTCATCGGACCCTCGGACTCGTCTCTGGCTACAGGATCCGAACCGCGTGCGTCCGTGCCTATCGAATCTGATTGGGCACCTGTCATGGAGTTCACCGCCACAAATATTTTTCAGCACTCGCCCTTGGGAGATGTGCTGAACTCGTTAAGGTCTCTTTCCCTGTCGCGAGATTCTTGGCTGAACTATGTCCGGCTCAAGTGGGAAGCGGACGACGAAGAAATTCGTTCCCCACCCATGATGTCTACTACAAAACCTTCTTCTTGTATACGTTGCTGGGCCTGCAAGTGCACGGGTTTGTAGGACAGTAGCAAATTTCCCTCAAGTGGATGACCTAAGGTTTATCAATCCGTAGGATACATAGGATGAAGATGGTCTCTCTCAAATAACCCTGCAACCAAATAACAAAGAGTCTCTTGTGTCCCCAACACACCCAATACAATGGTAAATTGTATAGGTGCACTAGTTCGGCGAAGAGATGGTGATACAAGTGCAAAATAGATGGTAGATAAAGGTATTTGTAATCTGAAATAATAAAAACAGCAAGGTAACGAGTGATAGAAGTGAGCGTAAACGGTATTGCAATGATAGGAAACAAGGCCTAGGGTTCATACTTTCACTAGTGCAAGTTCTCTCAACAATAATAACATAGATAGATAATATAACAAGCTCTCAACATGCAACAAAGAGTCACTTCAAAGCCACTAATAGCGGAGAACAAACGTAGAGATTATGCTAGGGTACGAAACCACCTCAAAGCTATTCTTTTGGATCAATCTATAAAAGAGTTCGTACTAGAATAACACCTTAAGATACAAATCAACCAAAACCCTAATGTCACCTAGATACTCCATTGTCACCTCAAGTATCCGTGGGCATGATTATACGATATGCATCACACAATCTCATATTCATCCAACCAACATAAAAGTACTTCAAAGAGTGCCCCAAAGCTACTACCGGAGAGTCAAGAACGTGTGCCAACCCCTATGCATAGGTTCCCAAGTGTCACGAAACCCGCAAGTTGATCACCAGAACATACATCAAGTGGCACATGATATCCCATTGTCACCACAGATAATCACGGCAAGACATACATCAAGTGTTCTCATAAAGACTCAATACGATAAGAAAACTTCAAAGGGGAAACTCAATTCATCACAAGAGAGTAGAGGGGGAGAAACATCATAAGATCCAACTACAATAGCAAAGCTCGGGATACATCAAGATCGTGCCATAGTGGGAACACGAGAGAGAGAGAGAGATCAAACACATAGCTACTGGTACATACCCTCAGCCCCGAGGGTGAACTACTCCCTCCTCGTCATGGATAGCGCCGGGATGATGAAGATGGCCACCGGTGATGGGATCCCCCTCCGGCAGGGTGCCAGAACGGGCTACCGAGAGGTTTTTGGTGGCTACAGAGGCTTGCGGTGGCGGAACTCCCGATCTATCTTCTGTTCTGGAAGTTTTAGGGTATGTAGGTATATATGGGTGCAGGGGGTACGTCGGCGGACCTCCCGGGTGCTCACGAGGTAGGGGGCGCACCCAGGGGGCGCGCCCCCCACCCTCGTGGGCAGCCTGGGACTCCCCTGATGTGCACTCCAAGCCCATCAGATTGGTTTCCTTCCAAAATTAACTTCTCCAGTTGATTTCGTTCCGTTTTGACTCCGTCTGATATTCCTTTTCCTCGAAACACTGAAATAGGCATAAAACAACAAATCTGGGCTGGGCCTCCGGTTAATAGGTTAGTCCCAAAAATAATATAAAAGTGGATAGTAAAGCCCAATATTGCCTAAAACAGTAGATAAAGTAGCATGGAGCAATCAAAAATTATAGATATGTTGGAGACGTATCAAGCATCCCCAAGCTTAATTCCTACTCGTCCTCGAGTAGGTAAATGATAAAAAAGAATTTTTGATGCGGAGTGATACTTTGGCATAATTTCAATGTAATTCTTCTTACTTGTGATATGAATATTCAGATCCGAAAGATTCAAGACAAAAGTTCATATTGACACAAAAATAATAATACTTCGAGCATACTAACAAAGCAATTATGTCTTCTCAAAATAACATGGCAAAAGAAAGTTCATCCCTACAAAATCATATAGTTAGGCTATGCTTCATTTTCGTCACACAAAGATGTTCCCAACTTCTATACCCCCGAGGACAAGCCAAGCAATTGTTTCATACTCAAATAATCTCAAACTTTTTCAACCTTCACGCAATACATGAGCGCGAGCCATGGATATAGCACTATGGGTGGAATAGAATATGATGATGGGGATTGTGTGGAGAAGACAAAAAAAAGAGAAGGTCTCACATTGACGAGGCTAATCAGCGGACTATGGAGATGCCCATCAATTGATGTCAACATGAGGAGTAGGGATTGCCATGCAACGGATGCACTAGAGCTATGAATGCTCAACAAAAGAAAACTAGTGGGTGTGCATCCAACTCACTTGCTCACGAAGACCTAGGGCATTTTGAGGAATCCCATCATTGGAATATACAAGCCAAGTTCTATAATGAAAAATTCCCACTAGTATAAAAAGACAGCTTATGAGACCCACTATCATGAAAATCTTGGTGCTACTTTGAAGCACAATATATGAGACTCACTACATGAAGAACAAGGTGCTACTTTGAAGCACAATAAATGAGACTCACTACATGAAGAACAAGGTGCTACTTTGAAGCACAAGTGTGGTAAAAGGATAGTAGCATTGTCCCTTCTCTCTTTTTCTCTCTCTCTTTTTTTTGTTTGGGCCTTTCTCTTTTTTTATGGCCTCTTTTTTTCATCCGGAGTCTCATCCCGACTTATGGGGGAATCATAGTCTCCATCATCCTTTCCTCACTTGGGACAATGCTCTAATAGTGATGATCATCACACTTTTATTTTTCTTACAACTCAACAATTACAACTCGATACTTAGAACAAGATATGACTCTATATGAATGCCTCTGGCGGTGTACCGGGATGGTGCAATGAATCAAGAGTGACATGTATGAAAAATAATGCATGGTGGCTTTGCCACAAATACGATGTCAACTACAAGATCATGCAATGGAAATATGACAAAAGTAATGTATGTCATGATGATGATGATGGAAGTTGCATGGCAATATATCTCGGAATGGCTATGGAAATGCCATAATAGGTAGGTATGGTGGCTGTTTTGAGGAAGATATAAGGAGGTTTATGTGAGAAAGAGCGTATCGTATCACGGAGTTTGGATGCACCGGTGAAGTTTGCGCCAACTCTCAAGGTGAGAAAGGGCAATGCATGGTACCGAAGAGGCTAGCAAAGGCGGAAAGGTGAGAGTGCGTATAATCCATGGACTCAACATTAGTCAAAAGAACTCATATACTTATTGCAAAAATTTAGAAGTCATCAAAAATTCAAGTACTACGTGCATGCTCCTAGGGGGATATATTGGTAGGAAAAGACCATCGCTCGTCCCCGACCGCCACTCATAAGGATGCACAAGCTAGGTACACTTCATGTTTCAAATTTGTTACACAACTTTAACCATACGTGCATGCTACGGGACTTTCTAACTTCAACACAAGCATTTCTCAATTTCACAATTACCCAACTAGCACGACTTTGATATTATCACCTCCATATCTCAAAACAATTATCAAGCATCAAACTTATCTTAGTATTCAATTCACTAAAAAGAAAGTTTCACATATCTTGAATACCAAGTATATTAACATTAAGCAAATTACCATGCTATTAACGACTTTCAAAATAATCTAAGTGAAGCATGAGAGATCATCTATTTATTCAAAATAAAACTACCAGCATGCTCTAAAAGATATAAGTGAAGCACTAGAGCAAATGACAAACTACTCCGAAAGATATAAGTGAAGGTCAATGAGTAGCTAAATAATTATGCAACTATGCGAAGACTCTCTCTCATTTAATAATTTCAAATCTTGATACTTTATTCAAACAGCAAGCAAAGCTAAAGAAAACTACATTGCAAGGATAGCACAACTCATGTGAAGAAGCAAAAAACTTAGGCTCAACCGATACTAGCCGATAGTTGTTGAAGAAGAAAGGTGGGATGCCTACCGGGGCATCCCCAAGCTTAGATACTTGAGACTTCTTGAAATATTATCTTGGGGTGCCTTGGGCATCCCCAAGCTTGAACTTTTGTGTCTCCTTAATTCCTCTCATATCATGGTTTCTCTTCTTTTTATCAAAAGCTTCATTCACAACAAACTCAACAAGAACTCGTGAGATAGGTTAGTATAAACCAATGCAAAACCTTATCATTTTCTACTGTAACAAATCACTAAAAATATTATTCAACATTGAATACTAAATGCCTCTGCATATTTAATACTCCTATCCTCAAATAGAATCATTAATCAAGCAAACATATGCAAACAATGCAAGGATAGGCCCGCTTGCTCCTCGCTCCTCTGTCCACACTCGCCTCCATTTCCCCACCCCGCCTCCGCCACCGCCGGCCCCTCCCTCCCCTACGGCTGTCGACATGGCTGAGCTCAGCTTGGTCGACCCGGCCAGGCGCCCCCGTGCAAGCCACAAGGTCGGCGAATCCACCCCGGCCATTGAGCAGAGTGTCTTCTTCCTTCGACGCCACGCCGTCACGCTGCGCGCGGCCGACGGAATCTGTGTCACCTCGCCCATGGAGGTGGGCCACGCATTCGAGGCGCAGCTGTGCGTCCCCCCGCATCACCTATGGGTGATGGTGCACAACCCGGAGGATTTCTTCATCATCTTCACCCAGCCAGCCCACCACGACAACGCGGTGTGCCGCGGCACCCTGCGCGTCGACGGCATCAACTTCAACATCGCACCCTAGGCTGAAAACGACCACGCTAGCCATGGCTTCTTCAACCTCCATGTCCACTGCGTCATCGAGCACCTGCCTCAACAGTACTGGACCCTGCAGGGCGTCCACGAGGTGTTCGGCGACAAGGTGCGCATCGATCGGCTCGACAGCCGCACGCTGGAGCGCGACCACACCAAGACATTCGCTTGCTGGGTGTGGGTATGGGACATGGCATTCATCCCCACCCGGCACACCTGCTGGAAGCTCCCTCAGGGCGCCGGGCGCGTCGAGGAGATGGAGGGCCATTCGCCGCCCGATCGGCGCGCCGCCCTGCCGCCTGGCGCCGAGCGCTACGACCTCCTCATCCATGTCCACAGGGTGGAGGACTGGTCCCCCCGCTCTCCGTGCTCCTCCCACTCAGCTCAGAGCGGCCTGCCCTCCTCCGACTCCGACCACGACGACAGCTTGCCGCGCACCTACACGGGCGCTTCGGTCATGCATGTGGAGGACGGCCAGGTGGAGGAGCGCCACCGTCGTCTGCAGCGCGCACCGGTGGTGGACACGGGCTGCCGCGGCCTTCCTCGTGGTGGCCCGCGGCACGACGATGAGGGGACGGGAGGCGGCAGCGGCGGCGATGGCCGGCGCTCCTGGGAGGACACGTTGCTGGGGCACGGGCGCGGCTCCAACGCCTCGTCAGGAGCGGACGGGGCCACCAGTAGAGTGCGCCAGCGCAGCT
>NC_041381.1:357790905-357803725 GCF_002162155.2 Triticum dicoccoides | reverse complement strand
CAGCAGGGTGGCCGCGACCGATCGTCCGGCAAGGCATATCCAAGCAAGAAGAAGAGCAACAACCAGCGGCTGGCAAGTCAGGTGCACGTGCCCACTCCTTCTGCTCCCGCACGTGTGCCGGCCCCCGACGGCGTCGACGAGTTCTTCGCCACGACTGACACGACCATCCCCGCCCCCTGCCCTCCGGAGACGTCGTCACGGCCCAGCTCGATGAGATGATTGCGGCATCGATGGTCGTGCCCCTGGACTTCGAGGAGGGGACACACAAGAGGCTGGACAAGGCAGCGCTGGAGATGCCGGATGCATTCAGCCCCACGCTCTCTGGAGCGTGCCACAACCCGGCTCTCCTAAACTGCCAGACACCGACGACCGTGGCCATGGTTGCCGTCCAGCTGGGAGAGGTGACGCAGCAAGTTCAGCACCTGGAGATTGCGGAATCCTCAGCCGCCCCACGACGCCTCTTCTGCGACAAGCCGGCCCCCCTGCTCGGCCAGCCGCCGTCCAAGCGAAGCTCTGCTCCACCCAAGGTCCGAGCTACGTCAGTCCCCCGCCGCGTCAGAGTGCTCGTCAGGCGGCCCAGAACTGCAAGGTGCCGGTGGCGCAGCGCGGCTCGCTCCACCTGGTCCAGGGGCTGGGCCTCCTTGGCCCGAAGGAGAAGATGATGAAGAAGGCTGCGGAGGCGCTCGTGCATAGGTTCGACGAGCCCCTCTCCAACGAAGATATCGCCGTCATCGCCAAAGTCACCAGGCTAGGCAAGGACGCCCTACGCATCGCCGCTGGCCTCAACGGGCCGGAAGAAGTCACCGAGGAGGCCATGGTCTAGTTATGTTAGGAACCTCTCTGTGTTGTAGTTGTAGTAGTAGTTTCCGGCGACGGCCAGCGCTCGGCTGGTCGGAGTTAGGTTTGATTCAATCATGTAACAGTGCAAGGCTGAGGCCGGTCCGGCGCCGTCGTGCTTTGGGGCCTATTGGTGGTCGACGGCGCCCCCCGGAGAGCTGGATGGTGTACATGTTCGTCTTTAGTAAGTGTAGTCGCCGAAGAAACCGTCAGTGTCCGCATGAATGACGACCTACACTCCCCCCCCCCAATCATGAGCTGGAATGTACGGGGCTTGAACTCGCCGGCGAAGAGAGAAGCGGTTAGAGAAGTAGTGGCTGCACACCGTACCGCCATTTTGTGCATGCAAGAGACCAAGATAGATGCTTGGTCACCGGCCCTAGTCCGTGAAATTTGTGGCCAAACGCTGCAAGGCTGCGCCGTCATGCCCGCCATCGGCACCCGCGGGGGCATTGCCATTCTGTGGAACAGAGATCTTGTAGATGTCGTCACGCACGCCGTTGGCCAATTTGCAGTCACGATTAGGGTCACCGTAGCTAGATGCCACACTTCTTTCTGGCTAACCACGGTCTACGGAGCGACCGAAGACGCAAACAAGGAGGCTTTTCTCCTGGAGATCTCGAGCACGGCGCCGCCTGTGTCTGAACCTTGGATAATCTGTGGTGACTTCAATCAAATATATGAGGCGAGAGAGAAGAACAATCTCAACCTCAATAGGAGGCTGATGGGCCGGTTCAGGGTGGCCATTGACAGAGCGGGGCTTCGTCAGCTAAAGTGCAGCAACCGCAAGTACACCTGGAGCAATGAGCGCGACAACCCAACCCTAGTGGGCATCGACAAATTCTTCTGCAACATGCCATGGGAAACCATTTTTTCCCTGACCATGCTCATGGCTGCCTCCACCCCTGCTCCGATCATTGCCCGCTGGTGCTGTCCGATGCGGCCGGACCCCGACGGCGCAAGTGCTTCAAGTTTGAGTCCTTCTGGCCGCGCTTCCCGCGTTTTGCGGAAACGGTGATCGCGGCCTGGGCACGGCCGGTGGCTGCCTCATGTGCGTTCACCTGCCTCCATGTCAAGCTTGCCCGTACGGCCAAGGATCTTCGCATCTGGAGCCAGGGTCTCTTCGGTGACGCAAGGGTGCAGTTCCATATGGCCTGTGAGGCCATCTTGCGCCTCGACGAGGCCCAAGAAAGGCGCCAGCTCTCTCCGGCCGAACGCGATCTGCGCAGAAGCCTCAAGCTCAGATTGCTGGGGCTGACAGCAATCGAGAGATGTAGGAAGAGGCAGGCCTCCAGGCTCACCTGGCTGCGCTCCGGCGATGCCCCAACAAAGTTCTTCATGGCAAAAATCTGCTCACGGAATAGAAACAACTTCATTCACTCTCTGAAGGTCAATGATTCAGTAGCTACGGCACACAGCGAAAAAGAAGCAGCAATTCACAACCACTTCAACAGCATCCTTGGGACTACAAAGCAACGATCGTCTACAATAAACTAGGAACAAATTCACATGCCAACAATTCAAAGTGGTGGTTTGGACAACCCTTTTTCAGAGGAAGAGGTGTGGGCGGCGATTCAGGCGTCTCCGACAGAGAAATCCCCCGGATCGGACGGCTTCAACGGCACTTTCTTCAGATCGTGCTGGAAGATAGTCAAAGAAGATGTCATGCAGGCCTTCAACCAGTTCTACAACCTGGCGGGCAACAATTTTGTCTTGCTCAACTCGGCAATCGTAGCCCTAATCCCCAAGAAAGACGGCGCGAACGGCATCAACGACTACCGTCCGATTAGCCTGATACACTCCATCGCCAAGCTAGTCTCCAAGGTGCTATCGATCAGGCTAGCCCCGATCGTCCAACGCATCATTTCGCCGGCCCAGACAGCTTTTTTTGAAAACAAGATGCTTACACGACAGCTTTGTCTACATCCAAAATTGCGTCAAAGCTCTGCACCGGAAAAAGACGCCGGCTGTTTTTCTCAAGTTAGACATCTCCAGGGCCTTCGATAATGTATCATGGGAGTATCTTCTTGAGCTAATTGTGAACCTAGGGTTTAGTGCGAGGTGGAGGGATTGGATCACCATGTTGCTCGCCACCTCATCGTCGGCCTTCCTCCTCAATGGCGTCCCCGGCCAAACTATCATGCATCGGTGTGGCCTACGGCAGAGCGACCCCCTATCGCCGCTTTTGTTCATCCTTGCGATCGATCCCATCCATCGCCTTCTTAAAGCAGCTGAAGAAGAGCTCCACATTACGCCGGTGCCAATCAGGGAGATCAAATTTAGGGATAGCTTATATGCGAACGACGCCATCATCTTTGCAAACCCCATTAGGGAAGAGATCGACTACCTTATGGATTTGCCTGAGAGCTTCGGCGACGCGACGGGCCTGAAGATAAACAACGTCAAGTCAACGGCAACTCCGATTTGCTGTCAAGACATTGATCTCAGCATGGTACTCCAGTCTTTTGGGGGACCGATCATGCAATTCCCGATTAGATACCTAGGGCTTCCACTCACAATTGGCCAGCTTAGGCTAGTGCATCTTCAGTTCATCCTAGATAGAATTAGGGCTAGATTAGCAGGATGGAAAGGGAAAATGCTCTCCATGGCCGGGCGCAGGGTGCTCGTCAGATGCGTCCTCACCGCCATGCCAACGTTTGCCCTTACAGCTCTTAAAATCCCAGTAAAGTTGTTGAAAGAAATAGACAAATGTAGACGCCGATTCCTCTGGGGCCACGATCAGGAGCTCACCGGCGGCAGCTGCAAGGTGAGCTGGGCGCGGGTTTGCTCCCCGATCAAGCACAGTGGCCTTGGCATCCTCGATCTGACCAAGTTCAGACGTGCCCTCCGTCTACGCTGGCTCTGGCATGCATGGAAAAGCCCGGAGCGCCCATGGGCAGGAACAGAGCTGCCATGCGATGCCTCCGATCATGCCCTTTTTAGTGCGGCCACAACGGTGACTATTGGCAATGGAAAGACGGCCAGCTTCTGGCACTCGGCTTGGATTGATGCATCTCCGCTGAAACTCCTCCACCCCAACCTCTTCAAACACTCCAGAAGGAAGAGCAGTTCGGTGGCGCAGGCACTACTCGAAGACCGCTGGGTTTCTGACCTGGCGCACGGCGACGCCGGCTCTATAGCACAGGATGTGCTCGTTTTGCACCGCCGGCTGCAATCGTACCACCTTCAGGAAGACAGCCAAGACCAGATCGCCTGGAAGATAGAAGCATCCGGGAAGTACACTGCGCACTCAGCCTACCGCGCCCAATTCCAGGGCTCTGTGCAGACTCAGTTTCGCGAGCTCATCTGGAGCACCCGGGCGCCTTCAAAGCTCAAGATCTTCGCCTGGCTGCTACACCAAAACTGCCTCTGGTGCAACGATAGGTTGCAGTGGCGAGGATGGCCAAACAACTATTTCTGTTATCTATGCCTCCGCAACCTGGAAAGCTCCGAGCATTTGTTCTGGCATTGCCCCCTCGCGAAGGAAACCTGGAATTCAATTGCAACATGGACGTGCTGCCGCGCGCTAAGACAAGAAGCATGGATCGGCAACACAGGCTCCCTGGACAGGTTCAAAGCTATGTCAGATGCAACGCCACCTGCTCATAGGAAAGCGATCAAGTCTCTTGCAATGCTTGCCCTTTGGCAGATAAGGCAGGAGAGGAATCACTGCACATTTAGGGCAAAAGAGGCCAAGGTGGAAGACATTCTCAACGAGATCAGGAGAGGGCTAAGCCTCTGGCAACAAGCCGGCATCAAGTTAGTTCAGAGCCCCTTCGGGGACCAGTCGGGAGAGTAGGCTAGCGGCTTGTGCCTAGGGGCAGTATGTTCTTTTTCTGACATTCTTCTTCTTACTATCCTTGATCTTCGGATCTCCACCTTTATCGCTTTGTCATCTGCTCCCTACTTATGATCAATGAAACACCAGCCTTTGTTGGTCCTTCAAAAAAAAATAACAGCAATCTGCCAAAATAGTACAGTCTGTAAAGAATGCAAGAGTATCAATACTTCCCTGACTCCAAAAATTATGAACTAAAATTCCCACTGTAATAAATTTATCAGATCTCAATATGCAAAAAGATTCAACATTATACCACTCTCTGAATTTTCTAGGGAATTTTTGCAACAGCGGTAAACTTTCTGTTTTCAAACAGCAACATGTATACTAGCAAAAATAAGCATGGCAAAGGCTATCCTTGACTTTTTATTGAAAATAAGATGCAAAACATTATTCTAAATAACAGCAAGCAAAAACTAACAAAAGGAAATGACGCTCCAAGCAAAACACATATCATGTGGTGAATAAAAATATAGCTCCAAGTAAAGTTACCGATGAACGAAAACGAAAGAGGGGATGCCTTCCGGGGCATCCCCAAGCTTAGGCTCTTGGTTGTCCTTGAATATTACCTTGGGGTGCCTTGGGCATACCCAAGCTTAGGCACTTGTCACTCCTTGTTCCATAGTCCATCGAATCTTTACCCAAAACTTGAAAACTTCACAACACAAAACTTAACAGAAAACTCGTAAGCTCCGTTAGTATAAGAAAATAAAACCACCACTTAGGTACTGTAATGAGCTCATTCTAAATTCATATAGGTGTAATATCTACTGTACTCCAACTTATCTATGGTTCATACCCTCCGATACTACTCATAGATTCATCAAAATAAGCAATCAACACATAGAAAACAGAATCTGCCAAAAACAGAACAGTCTGTAGTAATCTGTATCAAACGTATACTTCTGGAACTCCAAAAATCCTACCACATTAGGAAGTCCTAAGCAATTAGTGTACCAATCGAGAGCAAAAACAATCAGATCAGAAGCACGTTTCTGTGAATTAGAAAAACTAATTTACTCGATGCAAAAGTTTCTGATTTTCAGCAGGATCAACACAACTATCACCGTAAGCCATCCTAAAGGTCTTACTTGGCACTTTATTGAAACAAAAGCTATAAAACATGATTACTACAGTAGCATAATCATGTGGACACACAAAAAACAGTAAGGATAAATATTGGGTTGTCTCCCAACAAGCGCTTTTCTTTAATGCCTTTTAGCTAGGCATGATGATGACAATGATGCTCACATAAAAGATAAGAATTGAAACATAACGGGAGCATCATGTCACGCCCAATATGCGACCCTATCCAAAAGGAACTCGAAGGTCCCACCAAGGATAGACCCGCATATTGAAACGCTTTTGCAAGGTGGATATCATTACATCAACATTACATAATAGGTAGGGATACATACAAGAGGCATACAATGCCACACGAATACAACATCACAATACATAAGAGCACCATCCGACTACGGATGAAACACAAACAGAAGCTCAAACGACACCCACCCTGCTAGCCCAGGCTGCCGACCTGGAACCTATCCCTTGATCGAAGAAGAAACAGAAGAAGAACTCCAAACAAGGAAACATCACGCTCGCGTTAAGATCATCACATAACCTGTACCTGCAACTGTTGTAGTAGTAATCTATGAGCCACGAGGACTCAGCAATCCCATTACCATGGGTATCAAGACTAGCAAAGCTTAATGGGAAAGGAAGGGGTAAAGTGGTGAGGTTGCAGCAGCGACTAAGCAAGTATGGTGGCTAACATACGCAAATGAGAGCGAGAAGAGAAACAAAGGAACGGTCGTGAAGCTAGCAATGATCAAGAGGTGATCCTGAACTCCTACTTACGTCAAACATAACACAGAAACCGTGTTCACTTCCCGGACTCCGCCGAGAAGAGACCATCACGGCTACACACGCGGTTGATGCGTTTTAATTCGGATCTGGTGTCAAGTTATCTACAACCGGACATTAACAAATTCCCATCTGCCACATAACCGCGGGCACGGCTCTTGAAAGTGTATACCCTGCAGGGGTGTCCCAACTTAGCCCATGATAAGCTCTCGCGATCAACAAAGGATATTCCTTCTCCCAGGAAGGCCCGATCAGTCTCGGAATCCCGGTTTACAAGACATTTCGACAATGGTAAAACAAGACCAGCAAGACCGCCCGATGCGCCGACAATCCCGATAGGAGCTGCACATATCTCATTCTCAGGGCAACACCGGATAAGCTAAGCGTACAGGTACCGACGTAACCCAAGTTGCCAAGGGATGGTCCCGCACGGTGCTCTAGTTTGGACCAACACTTAGACAAGCATTGGCCCGGGGGGGCTATAATAAAGATGACCCTCGAGAGAGCGACTCCCAAGGGAAAAGTAGGTGGTGGTGAGGCAAATGGTAAAACCAAGGTTGGGCCTTGCTGAACAAGTTTTATTCAAAGCGAACTATCAGGGGGGTTCCATAAATCACCTGACCGTGTTAGGAACGCAAAATCCAGGAACATAACACCGGTATGACGGAAACTAGGGCGGCAAGAGTGGAACAAAACACCAGGCATAAGGCCGAGCCTTCCACCCTTTACAAAATATATAGATGCATTAATAATATAAGAGATATTGTGATATCCCAACATAAACCCTGTCCACCATGGAGCAATCTTCAACTTCACCTGCAACTAACAACGCTATAAGAGGGGCTGAGCAAAGCGGTAACATAGCCAAACAACGGTTTGCATAGGAAAGGTGTCAAAGGTTAGAGGTTCATGGCAATTTGGGATGGCTTGATAAACAGGTAATAGGTAGCGCAACATAGCGATAGAACGAAGCAACTAGCATAGCAATGATAGTAGTGAGATCCAGGGTAGCGGTCATCTTGCCTAAAATCCCGCAAGGAATAATAACGAGTCCATGAAGAAGAAGAAGCCACGAAGACGAACCACACGTAGACGAACGCATCCTCACGATCGCAACGAAAACAGTAACTAACAAGAAGAAGCACACAACATGGTAAACACACCACACATAGACAAGACATGATGCACAACAAGCATGATGCATGACCAAGCTACATGAAGCTACTCATGGCAAGAGATGATGCAAACAAGAACAACACATCAAGGCAAGTTTAAATGAGGCCGGGAACAACATATAACAATTCCGGCAAGTCCTCATATGCAAATTTAGAAATTGGTCCAGATCTGAATAAACCTTATGTTCAAGTTGTTAAACAGCAAGTTAAGATGCACCAAGATGATCTACACGAGATTCTAGTCAACTTACATATAAAGTTCATTAGATTCGGAGCTACGGCCTAGAAGATATGAGCAAAACAAGTTAAACATGGCATTGATGCAAAATGCATATAAACATCAAGCAAACACCTCAAAACAAGGATGCAACATGATAATATGAAACTACATGCAAAATCAAGCAAGTTTCATATAGAGCACACTCAAAAGGGAGCAACGGTGCAACACACACACACACTATACAAGTCATAACAACAATCTGTCCATAACAGCAACTAGGCATCTTGCAAGCATCAAAACCATAAGCTACAGCACCCCAACATGATAACAAAAGGCATGGGCATGAAGTACTGGTAAAGCATAACAAAACATGAACACTGAGCTATCTCTAGAAATCACTAGAACATGCTCAAACACACATGGTAAGATTGCAAATAATAACAGTTTCAGACTTTAGCAGAAATAACATCAGGTTGCAATGTTTAGAGCTATCAAACAATACGTTACAGGAACGTATCATGGCAAACAAAGGCAAGGAATGAATATAATAATTGCATAGATCAAAAGTCCCTTACTGACCATGAGCCAAAAGGGCACAGAAAATATGATGGCACCCATGTAAACATGGCAAGTTATATTACAGATTCATACATGGCAGGAACAACAATAAGTAGGCATGTTGGTGAGCTTGAACCACTCACCACAGAGCAATACATGGCATGGCAAGGCAACCAACAGTAAGATGGCATGTTTATGAAGCTAAGCATGGCAAGAGCAAGTTCATAGGGTGCATGGATCACTAGGAAACAATCATGGAAACATTGAACTTAATGTTAACAGGCTGACAGCAACATCATTTAGCAAACTTTAGAGCAAGATAACAACATGTTCCAGCAGGCTATAATTGCAACCAGTGGCATGAACGGATAGAGCAAGACATGTAGATCAAAACATGTTTATAGAACATCTCCAGATTATGCATAGAATGATTACTAGAAGCATGTTAACATAGCAACAAACTATAACAGAATCTGTCTAGCAAAACAGCAACATCATGTACACTACTTAACAAGCTCGATTCACTCACCACAAGTCATTGCATGACAATATAAGCATAGCATCATCAAGAAGGCATGTTTGTGTAACAAACCAAGGCAAGAACAAGTCCATAGCATGCAAGGATCAACTATAGCAAGCTTGGCCATATTGAATAACATGTAAACAATCTGCCAGGAAACATTTTGAAGCAAAAGTAGAGCACCAAAATGACATGCTAGACTACTCCATAATTGCAAACAAGGGCATGAATGGATAGACAATAACCATATGTTCAAAACACCCTTACTGAAGTATCTCAAAATATGCATGGATCTCTCTGTAGCATCAAGTTTACATGGCATCAAAATAACAGCAGAACAGGGACTAAAATCAGCAATATCACGAAGCCTAGTTTGCATGCTTGTGCTAGTCACCACATTGATCACAAATATACATGGCATACACCCTTGGAAAGATGGCATGGCATAGATCAAAACACATGAAGACATCAACCTCATAGGATGAACACATCAAACATGGCAAAAATGACAAATGAGCAAGTTATAACAGTTTCAGCAGATTAACATCAACATGCACTCTTCCAACAGAATTTCGGGCATCAAGATGACCCCAAATGAACATGATGCAATGGAATGAAATAAAGTACTCGTTGAGACGAACAATTTGACATATTACACGCACAAAACGGAGCTATGGATGCAGAGATACGATGCAACGAACATGGCATGATTATGCAAAATTATCAGGGACTTAGTTAATTTTTCAGGAAAAAACGGAGTGAGCGCAGATTAGCTAAAAGACGCCCAGGCGAGGCTCACCAGCGTGGCCTTGGGCCGAAGGGAGGCGGGGCTGGGCCTACTCAACTGGGCCTAGGAGAGGCCGGCAGGGATCTGGGCTGGGCCTCGGCTTGCGGGGCCCACGGCGGCGTGGTCAACGAGCACCAGGGAGCGAGCGGCTCCTCTGCTCGCTCCCGAGTGGACATGGTGGCGGCGGTGGGGAGCACCTCCGGCGAGGGCAGGCGCGGGGAGGCCGGGAACGGGTGCACAGGGGACGGATCCGGCGGATCCCGGCCGGATCCCTCCATTCCCAGTGGCGGCGGCGGCAGGGACGGCTCCGGTCGACGACGTGCTCCAAGGGGCGGCGGGGCTCCTGCGCACGAGATAGAGAGGGGCCGGGTCAAGTGGAGAGAAGGAGAGGAAGAGGGCAACGGGGCGGCGACCTGGCGGAGGTGGTCGCCAGCGGTGGCTCCGGTGGCGCATGTCGGCGCGGGGCAGCGGCAAGGTAGGCGGAGGCCCTAAGCAGCGAGGCTCGCGGCGGGGTTCGGGAGCCGGCGGGGTCGGGTGCCAACGGGCGCGGGGGGCGCGGCGCGGCCCGGTTCGGCCCGAAGCGGGCCGGATCTGGGCCCTAAGGGCCACGGCGGAGGAAGGGTTGCGGGGCGACGTGGCAACGCCTGGTTGGCTGTGCGCGTCGCCGGCGGCGGGGCTGGCCGATGAGGGCGCGACAAGTGGCGGCGGGGTGCTGGCTGGGCATGGATTTCGAGGTGGAGATGGTTGGCTGCGGCTGATCCGAGGAGAAGGGTCTATGGGCAGGGGAAGGAGCTAGGTTTGTCCAAAAATGGACTAGGGGTTGATTATATAGGGTAGGTGGCTAGGGTTTGGGGGGTTTTGCTCCATTCCGGACCCTTCGATCACGATCGGACGGCTCCGGACAAAAGGGGGGACTAGGCTGGGCCTAGGAGGGGTTAGTGGGCTGTGTTTAGAAGGCCTTGGGCTGAGAAGAGAGAGGAGAGGTGCGGCCCGGCGGCAGTTTCGGAGGCCGAAACGTCCGACGAATATACCGGCTATATCGCGGTTATTTATTTAACGGTTGGGCAGTCAAACGAACCCCGAATGCGATGAAACTTGGCAGGCGGTCTATCTACATTATAATAAGACCGCACGACAAGTTGCAACCCATTCCGAGAACATTTTTATGCCACTTATAAAATAATATTTCGGAGGTGCCGCGGGCGCGTGCGAGTGTGAAAGGGCTCGGAACGGACAACGGAGAGAAGGACGGAACCCGAACGGATGCAAGTTTTGAAAAACATGCAGATGAAATGCGGATGATGACATGACAAAATGCAACACGCAAGCAATGACATGGCAACAACGGCGAATAACTGGCGAACACCTGGCGCATCGGATCCGGGGCGTTACAACACTCCTCCACTAACAAGAGATCTCATCCCGAGATCTTAGGACCGAGACGGAAGGGAAAAGGGAAGAGGTGAAACAAGAACTCAAGAGGAGAAGCAAAGAATCGAGGGCACTCGAGAATAAGAGAGGGACGGTAAGAATGACGAGAATCGAAAGCTCATGAGATCAGATAGACTAAGAAATCACTTGTTCTAACCGGAGTGGTTAGAATGAGAAACGAAACGGAGAAGGCTGAAAGGATTTAGGTAGCACTCCGGCTGAAACATGGAGGAATAGAACACGAACTAGAGAGGATGGAATGGTACTTGATGAACTCTTGAAGAATGAATTAAATCATGAAGAACCCCCATGAAGAACTCCGGTACAAAAGGATGATGAGATAGAATGAAGGATGAAAGAATAAGATGAGCCTTGCGGTGATTTAGATGGAGGTTCCGGCGAAATGGCCGAGGAAGTTTGAACTCCGGAAAAGAAAAGATGAAAACACTTGGAACTAGAATTTATTCATCAAGAACAAACTCCGAAGAAAGGGATTAATCTCTTGGATTAAATAAGAATAAGATTTATGTATGCTTATCCTTCATCAAATTAAATTGATGACAGCAATGGATTTGCATACTACTTATTCTTCTTGAAAAGGATTAAGAAGAGATATAGTGCAAACTTGAGAAGGTCTTCATGAACCACCGGTAGGATAGAAAAGAACGAATGGATTAAATGATAATCAAGGAAAAGAATCTTGAACGAACCACCGTAAGAATTCGAAAATGACTGATGAAAGAGAAAGAATCACCGGGAAGAATTGGAAGAACAAAAATGCTTGAGGGAATTTAGATGCAAAAGAACAAAGAGATCGCGAACTGATTGAAGAATACTTGAACGAAGCACCGGGAAAATAGAGAACGATAACTGTAATGATGGCCTCCGGTAAAAGAAATGGAAAACAACTTCTGACATACTCCGGATGGGTAAGAAAGAATGTCTGACAAACGGAATAATCCGCGAGGATAACATGAAGCTAGAACCACGAAACTTCGAGAGAACAGACAAGATTTAGAGGAAAAACTCTTCTTCTTCGGTCTTCAAATGACGACGGAAATACCACCAAAATTTACTGAGATACTTCGGGAGAATGAAACATGAAGAGGTTGAGTCAACAATGAAAAGAATTTGAAAACGATCTTGGAAAAGATTTGACTGATGAAATTCATACTTACATCAAACTCTGAAAAGAATTTGGAATAGCTCCGGGGGAATTAGAAGAGTCGGGTAAGATCCTGGGAAAAGACCTGTGGGTTAGGGCCCACTAAAGAAAACATGGTTGGAAAAGGATTGTTGAACAGATAGATGATGCACCGGAATGATTGAAATATTCGAATGAGGTGACAACCTCGAATTCTCCTAAGATGTCTTGAACACTATGGAAGGATAAACTGGCGAGAGGCGAACGAGCAAGGGGAAAACATTTGAGCCGAGGAAAAGAATACGATCAACACCGAAAAACTTGAATTGAATCCACGGAGAAGAAAAAGAGATGAAGAATGACGAACGAGACGAGAATTCACCGGTTGAAATAATTGACGAAGGACTGAAGAGGCTCCGCACAGATGAAATTGATGGTCGAAAC
>NC_041381.1:357730132-357790532 GCF_002162155.2 Triticum dicoccoides | reverse complement strand
AACAGACTCAAACTCTGGGAAGAAGAGGGTGGGAGGGCGGGAAAACAAAGGCAACTTGGAAGGGAAAAAAATCAATGAATAACTTCAAGAGGAAACACCGGTTGAAATCATTGAGGAAGGAAAGCAAAGACTTCGCGCGAGTAGGAAGGATACTCGATTACGGACTCTGGTTTCGAGAAGAAAAAAGGGAGGGCGGGTGGGAAAAGAAAACAACTGAGGATTGAACTTGGCGAGGAAGAAGAGGCTCGAGTCAACTTGACGAGAAATGCACCGGATAAAAGAGCTGAGAACCAACGAACGAAAAACTAACCGCGTGATCCTAAAGAAAATTTTGAAGGGGAAGAGGAGTAGTTCAAAACACCTATGTCAAGATTCCTCACCAGAGCGACGAAGGGGCTGAGGAGTAAAAAGAATTCCTACTCTCCGATATAACTAGACTCCGAAAACAGTTTTTCTTCTAGACTCAACAACGGCCGAACTACTCGATCAATCAAGGGGGGCTCCTAGGGTCGTTCAAGGCTCTGATACCAACTTATCACGCTCAATATGTGACCCTATCCAAAAGGAACTCGGAGGTCCCACCAAGGATAGACCCGCATATTGAAACGCTTTTGCAAGGTGGATATCATTACATCAACATTACATAATAGGTAGGGATACATACAAGAGGCATACAATGCCACACGAATACAACATCACAATACATAAGAGCACCATCCGACTACGGATGAAACACAAACAGAAGCTCAAACGACACCCACCCTGCTAGCCCAGGCTGCCGACCTGGAACCTATCCCCTGATCGAAGAAGAAACAGAAGAAGAACTCCAAACAAGGAAACATCGCGCTCGCGTCAAGATCATCACATAACCTGTACCTGCAACTGTTGTTGTAGTAATCTGTGAGCCACGAGGACTCAGCAATCCCATTACCATGGGTATCAAGACTAGCAAAGCTTAATGGGAAAGGAAGGGGTAAAGTGGTGAGGTTGCAGCAGCGACTAAGCAAGTATGGTGGCTAACATACGCAAATGAGAGCGAGAAGAGAAACAAAGGAACGGTCGTCAAGCTAGCAATGATCAAGAGGTGATCCTGAACTCCTACTTACGTCAAACATAACACAGAAACCGTGTTCACTTCCCGGACTCCGCCGAGAAGAGACCATCACGGCTACACACGCGGTTGATGCGTTTTAATTCGGATCTGGTGTCAAGTTATCTACAACCGGACATTAACAAATTCCCATCTGCCACATAACCGCGGGCATGGCTCTCAAAAGTTTATACCCTGCAGGGGTGTCCCAACTTAGCCCATGATAAGCTCTCGCGATCAACGAAGGATATTCCTTCTCCCAGGAAGGCCCGATCAGTCTCGCAATCCCGGTTTACAAGACATTTCGACAATGGTAAAACAAGACCAGCAAGACCGCCCGATGCGCCGACAATCCCGATAGGAGCTGCACATATCTCGTTCTCAGGGCAACACCGGATAAGCTAAGCGTACAGGTACCGACGTAACCCAAGTTGCCAAGGGATGGTCCCGCACGGTGCTCTAGTTTGGACCAACACTTAGACAAGCATTGGCCCGGGGGGGCTATAATAAAGATGACCCTCGAGAGAGCGACTCCCAAGGGAAAAGTAGGTGGTGGTGAGGCAAATGGTAAAACCAAGGTTGGGCCATGCTGGACAAGTTTTATTCAAAGCGAACTGTCAGGGGGTCCCATAAATCACCCGACCGCGTTAGGAACGCAAAATCCGGGAACATAACACCGGTATGACGGAAACTAGGGCGGCAAGAGTGGAACAAAACACCAGGCATAAGGCCGAGCCTTCCACCCTTTACAAAATATATAGATGCATTAATAATATAAGAGATATTGTGATATCCCAACATAAACCCTGTCCACCATGGAGCAATCTTCAACTTCACCTGCAACTAACAACGCTATAAGAGGGGCTGAGCAAAGCGGTAACATAGCCAAACAACGGTTTGCATAGGAAAGGTGTCAAAGGTTAGAGGTTCATGGCAATTTGGGATGGCTTGATAAACAGGTAATAGGTAGCGCAACATAGCGATAGAACGAAGCAACTAGCATAGCAATGATAGTAGTGAGATCCAGGGTAGCGGTCATCTTGCCTAAAATCCCGCAAGGAATAATAACGAGTCCATGAAGAAGAAGAAGCCACGAAGACGAACCACACGTAGACGAACGCATCCTCACGATCGCAACAAAAACAGTAACTAACAAGAAGAAGCACACAACATGGTAAACACACCACACATAGACAAGACATGATGCACAACAAGCATGATGCATGACCAAGCTACATGAAGCTACTCATGGCAAGAGATGATGCAAACAAGAACAACACATCAAGGCAAGTTTAAATGAGGCCGGGAACAACATATAACAATTCCGGTAAGTCCTCATATGCAAATTTCGAAATTGGTCCAGATCTGAATAAACCTTATGTTCAAGTTGTTAAACAACAAGTTAAGATGCACCAAGATGATCTACACGAGATTCTAGTCAAGTTACATATGAAGTTCATTAGATTCGGAGCTACGGCCTAGAAGATATGAGCAAAACAAGTTAAACATGGCATTGATGCAAAATGCATACAAACATCAAGCAAACACCTCAAAACAAGGATGCAACATGATAATATGAAACTACATGCAAAATCAAGCAAGTTTCATATAGAGCACACTCAAAACGGAGCAACGGTGCAACACACACACACTATACAAGTCATAACAATAATCTGTCCATAACAGCAACTAGGCATCTTGCAAGCATCAAAACAATAAGCTACAGCACCCCAACATGATAACAAAAGGCATGGGCATGAAGTACTGGTAAAGCATAACAAAACATGAACACTGAGCTATCTCCAGAAATCAATAGAACAAGCTCAAACACACATGGTAAGATTGCAAATAATAACAGTTTCAGACTTTAGCAGAAATAACATCAGGTTGCAATGTTTAGAGATATCAAACAATATGTTACAGGAACGTATCATGGCAAACAAAGGCATGGAATGAATCTACTAATTGCATAGATAAAAATTCCCTTACTGACCATGAGCCAAAAGGGCACAGAAAATATAATGGCACCCATGTAAACATGGCAAGTTATATTACAGATTCATACATGGCAGGAACAACAATAAGTAGGCATGTTGGTGAGCTTGAACCACTCACCACAGAGCAATACATGGCATGGCAAGGCAACCAACAGTAAGACGGCATGTTTATGAAGCTAATCATGGCAAGAGCAACTTCATAGGGTGCATGGATCACTAGGAAACAATCATGGAAACATTGAACTTAATGTTAACAGGCTGACAGCAACATCATTTAGCAAACTTTAGAGCAAGATAACAACATGTTCCAGCAGGCTATAATTGCAACCAGTGGCATGAATGGATAGAGCAAGACATGTAGATCAAAACATGTTTATAGAACATCTCCAGATTATGCATAGAATGATTACTAGAAGCATGTTAACATAGCAACAAACTATAACAGAATCTGTCTAGCAAAACAGCAACATCATGTACACTACTTAACAAGCTCGATTCACTCACCACAAGTCATTGCATGACAATATAAGCATAGCATCATCAAGAAGGCATGTTTGTGTAACAAACCAAGGCAAGAACAAGTCCATAGCATGCAAGGATCAACTATAGCAATCTTGGCCATATTGAATAGCATGTAAACAATCTGCCAGGAAACATTTTGAAGCAAAAGTAGAGCACCAAAATGACATGCTAGACTACTCCATAATTGCAAACAAGGGCATGAATGGATAGGCAATAACCATATGTTCAAAATACCCTTACTGAAGTATCTCAAAATATGCATGGATCTCTCTGTAGCATCAAGTTTACATGGCATCAAAATAACAGCAGAACAGGGACTAAAATCAGCAATATCACGAAGCTTAGTTTGCATGCTTGTGCTAGTCACCACATTGATCACAAAAATACATTGCATACACCCCTGGAAACATGGCATGGCATAGATCAAAACACATGAAGACATCAACCTCATAGGATGCACACATCAAACATGGCAAAAATGACAAATGAGCAAGTTATAACAGTTTCAGCAGATTAACATCAACATGCACTCTTCCAACAGCATTACGGGCATCAAGATGACCTCAAATGAAAATGGTGCAATGTAATGAAATGAAGTACTCGTTAAGGCGAACAATTTGACATATTACACGCACAAAACGGAGCTACGGATGCAGAGATACGATGCAACGAACATGGTATGATTATGCAAAATTATCAGGGACTTAGTCATTTTTCAGGAAAAAACGGAGTGAGCGCAGATTAGCTAAAAGACGCCCAGGCGAGGCTCACCAGCGTGGCCTTGGGCCGAAGGGAGGCGGGGCTGGGCCTACTCAACTGGGCCTAGGGGAGGCTGGCAGGGATCTGGGCTGGGCCTCGGCTCGCGGGGCCCACGGCGGCGTGGTCAACGGGCACCAGGGAGCGAGCGGCTCCTTTGCTCGCTCCCGAGTGGACATGGCGGCGGCGGTGGGGAGCACCTCCGGCGAGGGCAGGCGCGGGGAGGCCGGGAACGGGTGCACAGGGGGCGGATCCGGCGGATCCCGACCGGATCCCTCCATTCTCGGTGGCGGCGGCGGCAGGGACGGCTCCGGTCGACGATGTGCTCCAAGGGGCGGCGGGGCTCCTGCGCACGAGATAGAGAGGGGCCGGGTCATGTGGAGAGAAGGAGAGGAAGAGGGCAATGGGGCGGCGACCTGGCGGAGGTGGTCGTCGGCGGTGGCTCCGGTGGCGCATGCCGGCGCAGGGCAGCGGCAAGGTAGGCGGAGGCCCTGAGCGGCGAGGCTGGCGGCGGGGTTCGGGAGCCGGCGGGGTTGGGCGCCAACGGGCGCGGGGGGCGCGGCGTGGCCCGGTTCGGCCCGAAGCGGGCCGGATCTGGGCCCTGAGGGCCACGGCGGAGGAAGGGTTGCGAGGCGACGTGGCAACGCCTGGTTGGCTGTGCGCGTCGCCGGCGGCGGGGCTGGCCGATGGGGGCGCGACAAGTGGCCGCGGGGTGCTGGCTGGGCATGGATTTCGAGGTGGAGATGGTTGGCTGCAGCTGATCCGAGGAGAAGGGTCTATGGGCAGGGGAAGGATCTAGGTTTGTCCAAAAATGGACTAGGGGTTGATTATATAGGGTAGGTGGCTAGGGTTTGGGGGGTTTTGCTCCGTTTCGGACCCTTCGATCACGATCGGACGGCTCCGGACAAAAGGGGGGACTAGGTTGGGCCTAGGAGGGGTTAGTGGGCTGTGTTTAGAAGGCCTTGGGCTGAGAAGAGAGAGGAGAGGTGCGGCCCGGCGGCAGTTTCGGAGGCCGAAACGTCCGACGAATATACCGGCTATATCGCGGTTATTTATTTAACGGTTGGGCAGTCAAACGAACCCCGAATGCGACGAAACTTGGCAGGCGGTCTGTCTACACTATAATAAGACCGCACGACAAGTTGCAACCCATTCCGAGAACATTTTTATGCCACTTATAAAATAATATTTCGGAGGTGCCGCGGGCGCGTGCGAGTGTGAAAGGGCTCGGAACGGACAACGGAGAGAAGCGACGGAACCCGAACGGATGCAAGTTTTGAAAAACATGCAGATGAAATGCGGATGATGACATGACAAAATGCAACACGCAAGCAATGACATGGCAACGACGGCGAATAACTGGCGAACACCTGGCGCATCGGATCCGGGGCGTTACACATCATGAAGCATATGACTAGCACTTTTAAGTCTAACCCACTTCCTATGCATAGGGATTTTGTGATCAAACAACTTATGGGAACAATAATCAACTTGCATAGGAAGGTAAAACAAGCATAACTTCAAGATTTTAAGCACATAGAGAGGAAACTTGACATTATAGCAATTCCTACAAGCATATACTCCTCCCTCATAATAATTTTCAGTAGCATCATGAATGAATTCAACAATATAACCAGCACCTAAAGCATTCTTTTCATGATCTACTAGCATAGAAAATTTACTACTCTCCTCATAAGCAAAATTCTTCTCATCAATAGTAGTGGGAGCAAACTCAACAAAATAACTATCATATGATTGAAAATTAAGATCAAGATGACAATTTTCATGGTTATCATTATTCTTTAAAGCGTATGTGTCATCACAATAATCATCATAGATAGGATGCATGCTTTCATCATAGTAAATTTGCTCATCAAAACTTGGGGGACAAAAAATATCATCTTCATCAAGCATAGCTTCCCCAAGCTTGTGGCTTTGCATATCATTAGCATCATGCATATTAAAGGAATTCATACTAACAACATTGCAATCATTCTCATCATTCACATATTTTACGCAAAGCATTCTATGTAATTCTTCTTCTAGTACTTGGCACAATTTTCCTTCCCATCATTTTCATGAAAGACATTAAAAAGATGAAGCGTATGAGACAAACTTAACTCCATTTTTTTGTAGTTTTCTTTTATAAACTAACTAGTGCTAAAACAAGAAACAAAAAGATTCGATTGCAAGATCTAAAGATATACCTTCACTTACCTAGCCTCCCCGGCAACGGCGCCAGAAAAGAGCTTGATGTCTACTACACAACCTTCTTCTTGTAGACGTTGTTGGGCCTGCAAGTGCACAGGTTTGTAGGACAGTAGCAAATTTCCCTCAAGTGGACGATCTAAGGTTTATCAATCCGTAGGAGGCGTAGGATGAAGATGGTCTCTCTCAAACAACCCTGCAACCAAATAACAAAGAGTCTCTTGTGTCCCCAACACACCCAATACAATGGTAAATTTTATAGGTGCACTAGTTCGGCGAAGGGATGGTGATACAAGTGCAAAATAGATGGTAGATAAAGGTATTTGTAATCTGAAATAATAAAAACAGCAAGGTAACGAGTGATAAAAGTGAGCATAAACGGTATTGCAATGATAAGAAACAAGGCCTAGGGTTCATACTTTTACTAGTGCAAGTTCTCTCAACAATAATAACATAGATAGATAATATAACAAGCCCTCAACATGCAACAAAGAGTCACTCCAAAGCCACTAATAGCGGAGAACAAACGTAGAGATTATGGTAGGGTACGAAACCACCTCAAAGTTATTCTTCCGGATCAATCTATAAAAGAGTTCGTACTAGAATAACACCTTAAGACACAAATCAACCAAAACCCTAATGTCACCTAGATACTCCATTTTCACCTCAAGTATCCGTGGGCATGATTATACGATATGCATCACACAATCTCATATTCATCCAACCAACATAAAAGTACTTCAAAGAGTGCCCCAAAGCTACTACCGGAGAGTCAAGAACGTGTGCCAACCCCTATGCATAGGTTCCCAAGTGTCACGAAACCCGCAAGTTGATCACCAAAACATACATCAAGTGGCACATGATATCCCATTGTCACCACAGATAATCACGGCAAGACATACATCAAGTGTTCTCATAAAGACTCAATACGATAAGAAAACTTCAAAGGGGAAACTCAATTCATCACAAGAGAGTAGAGGGGGAGAAACATCATCAGATCCAACTACAATAGCAAAGCTCGGGATACATCAAGATTGTGCCATAGAGGGAACATGAGAGAGAACACGAGGGAGAGAGATCAAACACATAGCTACTGGTACATACCCTCAGCCCCGAGAGTGAACTACTCCCTCCTTGTCATGGATAGCGTCGGGATGATGAAGATGGCCACCGGTGATGGGATCCCCCTCCGGCAAGGTGCCGGAACGGGCTCTCGAGAGGTTTTTGGTGGCTACAGAGGCTTGCGGCGGCGGAACTCCCGATCTATCTTCTGTTCTGCAAGTTTTAGGGTACGTAGGTATATATGGGTGCAGGGGGTACGTCGGTGGACCTCCGGTGTGCTCACGAGGTAGGTGGCGCGGACAGGGGGCGCGCCCCCCACCCTTGTGGGCATCCCGGGACTCCCCTGATGTGCACTCCAAGCCCATCAGATTGGTTTCCTTCCAAAATTAACTTCTCCAGTTGATTTCATTCCGTTTTGACTCCACCTGATATTCCTTTTCCTCGAAACATTGAAATAGGCATAAAACAGCAAATCTGGGCTGGGCCTGCGGTTAATAGGTTAGTCCCAAAAATAATATAAAAGTGGATAATAAAGCCCAATATTGCCTAAAACAGTAGATAAAGTAGCATGGAGCAATCAAAAATTATAGATACGTTGGAGATGTATCAACCCACCACCCACTTAATAGCCACTGTCAACGACTTAACTGACGTGCTTGACTTCAACTTCGAAGACATCGACGGTATGGACGACGATGCAGGAGAAGAACAGGAACCACCGCCTATAGGGCGCTGGTCAGCCACTTCATCATAATATATATATATATATATATATATATATATATATATATATATATATATATATGGTGGACACCCCAAAGAAGGCAATGGCGATGAGGCAACGGACGATAACCCCTTGGAGAAGCAATCTAAGCACCGGGGTCATAGGCGCCGCTCCAAGCCCCGCTATAGCAAAAATAGCGATACCGGCAGAAGAGATAACAATCCGGATGGTGCCGAAGATGAAAACAATCCTGCCCAGCCAGGCTTCGAGCAGGCCGAGCAAGAGGATGGGCAAGCTAGCCCTAAGGAACAGGCGACAGATGGAGAATCAGAGGACGATAATTATATGCCTCTCTCCAAAGACTAAGAGAGCCTTGGCGACAAAGAATTCATCGTGCCAGAGGATCCCGTCGAGCAGGAACGCTTCAAGCGCCGGCTTATAGCCACTGCAAAAAGCCTGAAGAAAAAGCAGCAACGGCTTCAAGCCGATCAATATCTACTAACTGATAGATGGACCGAGGTCCTGGCTGCCGAGGAATATGGACTCGAGCGTCCTAGCAAAAGCTACCCAAAACGTAGGTTGCTACCTCAACTCGAGGAGGAGGCTTTAAAGCCCACGCTACCAGCGCATGATGCGGCTGACCGGCCACACCGTGGCCGCGACAAAGCGGCATACCAGCCCGAAGTCCAGACCGCACCCCGTCGCCAATCAAACGGTAATACTAAGGCCCGGGGCTACACGAAGGACCTGCAAGATGTATTGAAAAACAAAGCAGGACAGCCAAGATCGATCTACAGATCAAGGGGGCATGCCCCAACACGTGACGAGGATCGTCATGCTGGACACACTAACAAATCCAGCCGGGCGGAACACAATGAAGCCCGGCACAGAGGCGCCGTACATCCCCTATGCTTCACTGATGAAGTAATGGATCATGAATTTCCAGAAGGGTTTAAACCCGTGAACATTGAATCATACGACGGTACCACAGACCCCGCGGTATGGATAGAAGATTTTTTTTCCTCCATATTCACATGGCCTGCGGAGATGATCTACACGCTATCAAGTACCTCACACTAAAACTCAAGGGACCGGCTCGGCATTGGCTGAATAGCTTGCCGGCAAACTCCATCGGGAGTTGGGAGAACCTGGTAGACGCATTCCTTGATAACTTCCAGGGCACTTATGTGCGGCCACCGGATGCTGATGATCTAGGTCACATAACCCAACAGCCCGGAGAGTCAGCCAGGAAATTTTGGACTCGGTTCCTAACCAAAAAGAACAAATTGTCGACTGTCTGGATGCTGAAGCCCTAGCGGCCTTCAAGCATAACATCCGTGACGAGTGGCTTTCCTGACATCTCGGCCAAGAATAGCCAAAGTCCATGGCAACCCTCACAACACTCATGACCCGCTTCTGCGCGGGCGAGGATAGTTGGTTGGCTCGTAGTAACAACACAACAAGCAATCCTGGCACATTGAAAGCCAAGGATAGCAACGGCAAACCACGGCACAACAAACACAAGCACCGCAAAAACGGTGATAGTGTCGAAGACACGTCAGTCAATGCCGGATTCAGTGGCTCCAAGTCCGGTCAGCGGAAGAAGCCATTCAACAAAAACAATTCAGGCCCGTCCAGTTTGTACCGCATACTCGACTGTCCATGCCAAATTCATGGCACCCCAGGAACACCAGCCAACCACACCAATAGAGAATGCTAGGTCTTCAGACAAACCGGCAGGTCAGATGCCGAAAACAAGGGGAAGGGGTCTCAAAGCGACAATGATGACGAAGAGCCCCGATCACCGAATACAGGAGGACAGAAGAAATTCCCTCCCCAGGTGAAAACGGTGAATATGATATGCGCAAGCCACATTCCCAAGTGGAAACGTGCACTAAGGGAGGTCTATACAATCGACCCAAAGTTTAACCCATGGTCCTCTTGCCTGGTCACTTTTGATCGCAGGGACCATCCTACCAGTATCCGTCATAGCGGTTCGGCCGCACTAGTCCTCAACCCTATCATTGACGGATTCCACCTCACATGAGTCCTTATGGATGGAGGTAGCAGCCTGAACTTGCTATACCAGGATACAGTGCACAAAATGGGCAGCAACCCCTCAAGGATCAAGCCCACAAAACCACTTTTGAATGTGTCATACCAGGGGCAGAGGCCTGCTGCACGGGCTCAATCACACTAGAAGTAGTCTTCGGATCTCCAAACAATCACCGTACTGAAGATTTAGTCTTCCACATCATTCCGTTTCGAAGTGACCATCAGGCACTGCTCGGACAAACCGCGTTCGCTCGGTTCAACGCGGTGCCACACTATGCCTACCGTAAATTAAAGATGCCCGGTCCGCACGACATCATCACGGTTAATGGCAGATCTGAACTCCCCCTCACTGCCGAAGAGTCTACTACTGCTTTAACAGCAAGAGCAACGGATGTCACCTTCCAGCCGAACCTCGAGTCGACGGCCAAGCTCCCGGACACCGCCAAACGAGTCTGAACTACTGCGCGGTAGGATGGCCCGGCTCGCCCGGAGCTTAATTAAAAACACTCCGGAAAAATATAATATAAGCCACATACTGCGGCTCAACCGCTCTGTGGCGCCAAAGCATTTCTTGCATTTTCTTTGTAGATTCACCCTTACGTAGGCCAGGATGGGTGCCGTGGGAACAGTTCGAGCGCGTAAGGGAATCTCTAGATATTCCCCTCTATGATCATCCGACTACACCCCGGGTCCGAACACAACTTCCCCATGCTTGGTATCAGTAGGTTCCGCAATCATATTTACTTTATTCACATCATTTGTACTTGTATGCATTGACGTATCATTCAAATACAACATGTGGATTTATGTGATGCTCATCTACTGTTATTTCTTATTTAAAACTCTTTTATTAAAAGGCGGCTGCTTATCGCTATATGCCTTAATATGCGACGGGCTTCATCATGCCCATACTATGGCAAAAAAGTCCGAACACCTTCACGGTAGTTCGGCACCCCGAACTTATAGCATTATATGCATCAGCTCCGAATCATGTCTTGGGTCAATAGTTGGGTTTGCCCGGCTCTTATGTTTTGGTACCTTACGTTCCACTATATCGGCTAAGGTAGCACTGGGAGAACTACTGCGATTGTGTCCCGGTTCTTCCAGACGAGCACCTCAGTAGAGAAAGGCGAAAACTGACTGTCATGATGTAGCGAGAGCTGGTGAGCTGTTCGAGAGGTTCTAAAATCTTTAAGGATTTCTTCCGCATAATGCCATAACCAATGCATCATGCGACGGATCAGCCTTTTCCGATCAGGCGCTTATAGAGCCCCTCGTGCGGTCTTCCGAACACCAGGGGCTGCGCCTACCTTCCTCGAAAAAACTCCTATGGCTAAGTGAGAGCGATAAAGCCCTATAGTCCGATCGCCTGGTTCGCTGTGCTGAACACCTCCTTTAGGGACCCAAAACTGGGATAAAGAGTGCTCAGGTTTATCCCGAACACCCCCGTACTCACTACGTGGGGGCGGAAGCCGACGACTGGCCGACTCTCAAGATTATTATATAAAACGGCAGCACAGGAGGAAAAACTTTCATACGACAAGCAATAAATAATGACCTTGTTCAAATATTACAAAGGAAAAACATGACCATATTCACGGAAATATAATGTCCTTGGTGCATTGCTCCGCCACAAGGCGGCCCCCTTTCAAGACACCTTCATAATACAGTTCGGGCTTGCGGTGCTCTTTCCCCTCCGGCGGTCCCTCGGTCATTAGCTTTTCTGCATCCATCTTCCCCCAATGCACCTTTGCGTGGGCGAAGGCCATTCGCGCACCTTCTATGCAGACTGACCGCTTGATGACTTCGAGTCGAGGGCAGGCACTCGCAATCCGCTTTACGAGCCTGAAGTAACTGCCTGGAATCGGCTCGGCACGCCACAGGCGGATAATCAAATCCTTCATGGCTAGCTCGGCCGCCTTGTGCAGTTCGACCAGCTGTTTAAGCTGATTGGAAAACGGCACCGGATAATTCGGCGTCAGATACTGCATCTAGAAGAGTTTATCCGCAGTATTCCTCTCTTCGGCTCGGTAGAACTGGGCAGCGTCAGATATGCTGCGTGGCAGCTCCGCAAATACCCCTGGAGAAATCAAAATTTAAACTCTCAACTTGATTTTCTCCTTTCAAATACTCGCTTTGTACAGAAAAATCCTTACTAGCCGCAATCTTCCTCGCCTCCTGGATTTCCTTCAGGGCACCTCGGGCCTCCCCCCGGGCCTTACGGCTTGGCGAACCTGGGAGAGTTCAGATTCTTTCCCTGCTAAACTCTGCTCCAAGGTCTCGCATTTCTGCACGGCCTCTTGAAGCTCTCGCTCAGCCTCAATAACTCTGGCCTCATGTTTCTCACGAAGAGCCTGCTCTGCGGCTGCCTTCTTCTCGGCTTCGGCCACAGCCTTCCTGAGAGCCTCAATTTCAATCGTCGCTCCTAGAGCACATTATAAAAATATTTTCATCATGCACACTTCTTCATTTGTGCTACATAAACAAGGTTTCTACATACCTTGATTATCCTCCAGCTGTCTCTTCACTTGGCCAAGTTCTCCTTCGGCCCGCTCCAGACTATGCCTCAGTCCGGATACTTCCGCAGCTTGAGAGGCGGCAGTCGCCACTGATGCCTGCTGATTAAAAAGAGTGATAGATGTCATCAAGTGAGTCTCCTGCGAGCATGAATGTGATCCTCTATTCGGTTCTTTCTTTCACCGAATAGTGTATCAGGGGCTGCTATCTATACCATGACACTCTCCCAAAAACTCATAAAACATACCTCAAAGTCTCTTATGAGGCTGATACAGGATTCATTCAGTCCACTCTCAGCGAACTGAATCTTCTCAATCACCGCACCCATGAGGGCACGGTGTTCATCAACGATGGAGGCACCCTTAACGCCGCCAATAAAGTATCTGGCACGTCTGGTTGGACAGAGGCGGCCGGTGGAGCAGGCATACCTCCTCCAGTTGACGGAGGCCGTCTGTCTGACTCGGGGACCTTATGGGTCTCTAGAATCGTGTCCGGCTGGGGGCCGGATTCAAGATGACCCCCGTCGTCGACGCCCACGGGAGCTCTCTCTCCCATGTGTCCAGCCCCTGAAGTATGGCCTCCTAGCGCCACCTTTGTGACATTTTCCCCTCCTCCCTGGCCTGGGTCCTTCTGGGACAAAACCTCGGTTTCATTCATATGTTTGGAGGAGGAGGCCTTCGGGGGTGTTCCACTGTCCATCACATCCGAACCCAGCAGATCTTCTGACGAGGATCGTTTGGCGCGGGGCTTCGCTGGACTGAAAAAAAAGCACGGCTCAGATTAGAATGTCATGCCATGACGAGTCTGGATGCATGAGTGTGTTCGGATTTTATACTCACGAGTTCATGAGGGGCTCGGCCCTGGGATCCCACTCTGGGCTGCTATTGGTGGCGCCGGTGGACTCCTCTTGTAGAGGAGTTTTCCCCCTCTTAGGTGGATCGGCTTCCAAGGATGTGGAGGCCTTCCTTTTCTTTCTTCCCCCCGCGGGGGATTCGTCTCCTTCCTCCTCCTCATCCTCTTCGGAGGAAGAATGGGCATTGGAATCTTCGGGTCTTGCGTCCGAAGCGCCGCGGCGACGGAGGCCGCCCCTGGTCTTCTTGGCCTCCTTTCCGGCCTTCTTCATCGGTGCCTTGTAAGGCCCCGGGACCAGCATCTTTGTCAAAAGTGGGCCGGGGGGTTCTTCTGGCAGCGGGGCCGGACAGTAGATCCGCCCTGCCTTCTTCGCCCAGCCCTAGGAAATTTGGGGGAAACACTTCAGGCATTTTCTTAAAGAATATGTGAATGAAACATACGGACTGTCAACAAACGATCACTTACCGAACTTGTCGGGCGGGACAGTTGGTACCCGCGGTCCTCGGCGGAGTCCGGCCATGATTTGCCAGACTTGAAAAGCACCTTCCAGATGTCCTTATGCGAAGAACCAAAGAGCTCTGACAAGGTCTGGTGCTTGGCCGGGTCAAACTCCCATAGATTGCAAGCCCGGTGTTGACAAGGTAGAATCCGGCAAACTAACATCACCTGGACTACATTGACGAGCTTGATGTCCTTTTCTTCCATGTCTTGGACACGCGTATGGAGCTCCGATAGCTCGTCAGACGAAGCCCAGTTCAGGCCCTTCTTGGGCCAGGACGTAAGCCACAGGGGGGTGCCGGATCTAAACTCTGGGGTGGTGGCCCATTCCTTGCCATCTGGCTCGGTGATGTAGAACCACTGCTGCTGCCACTCCTTGACGGAATCATTGAAAGCACATGTTGGCCATGTGACGTTGGGCATCTTGCTCACCATGGCACCTCCACATTAGGCATGCTCGCCGCTCACTACCTTGGGCTTCACATTAAAAACCTTCAGCCATAAGCCAAAGTGCGGCGGGACACAGAGAAAGGCCTCGCATACGATGATGAATGTCGAGATATTGAGAAAAGAATTGGGAGATAGATCATGAAAATCAATCCAATAATAGTGCATGATGCCGCGAACGAATGGGTAGAGGGGAAACCCTAGCCCGCAGACAAAATGAGGGAGAAATACCACCCTCTCATGGGGTTCCGGGGTGGGGACGATTTGTCCCGCCGTTGGAAGATGGTGGCTGATTCTCTTGGCCAAATACCCTGCCCCCCCCCCCCGAAGCTTTTTAATATCCTTCTCCCGGACGGTAGAGGCCATCCACTTGCCTCCTGCTTCGGATCCGGACATTTTTGGGAAACCTTTTTGATGGAGAAGGCGGACGCTTCAGCGCTAGGGCTTGAGCAAGAAGGGACGGATGCGCATGGGAAGAAGGCGTGGGTGAAAGAGGGAGTTCTTATCCCCTTATAAAGGAAGCAGGGATCCTGTGCCTCCCCGCTTGCCCGTTAAAATCGCTTATTCTCCAAGCTCCACAATTGATGGCGCGGTTGGGTTACCCATACCCGTATTAATGAGAATCCCGTGATAAGGGGACACGATCTCTACTTCGAGAAGACGTGTCAAGGAAACTGCCTCGCATTACATGCAGTAGCTGGTTGTGAAAAACGGTTCGAATAATGACCGGACCATGGCGTGATGTCATAAAAAGTTGTCAGCAGGTTAGATTTGTGGAATATTGTACTCTCTACGGTGGTATGTGGAATTTGTTTTGCAAAGCCGGACACGATTCCCGTGTTCAAAATCTTCTATGGAGTATACGGAGAAGGAACCCGCCTTGCAATGCCGAAGACAATCTGCGCGCCGGACTCATCGTCATTGAAGCCTGGTTCAGGGGCTACTAAGGGAGTCCTGGACTAAGGGGTCCTCGAACAGCCAGACTATATACTTTGGCTGGACTGTTGGGTTATGAAGATACAAGATTGAAGACTTCGTCCCGTGTCCGGGTGGGACTCTCCTTTGCGTGGAAGGCAAGCTTGGCAATTCGGATATGCAGATTTCCTTCTCAGTAACCAGCTCTGTGTAACCCTAGCCCCCTCCGGTGTCTATATAAACCAGAGGGTTTAGTCCGTAGGACAACAACAATCATAATCATAGGCTAGCTTCTAGGGTTTAGCCTCTATGATCTCGTGGTAGATCAACTCTTGTAATACTCATATCATCAAGATCAATCAAGCAGGAAGTAGGGTATTACCTCCATTGAGAGGGCCCAAACATGGGTAAAACATCGTGTCCCCTGCCTCCTGTTACCAATAGCCTTAGACGCATAGTTCGGGACCCCCTACCCAAGATCCGCCGGTTTTCACACCGACACCTGTCTCCTCGAGGTCTCCATCAGGGATATGCAGCCTCTTGATCACAACAGGCGAGATCAAGTTCAGACCGGCCCCACCGTCAACTAGCATCTTCGTCACCTTGAGGTTGCGGATTGTTGGTGCGACCAACAATGGCAAGCACCCGACCGCAGTAGTGCGGTCAGGGTGGTCCTCGGTGTCGAAGATGATAGGCGTGCTGGACCACCTCAGCGGCTTCCGTGCATCGAGCGACTACTCCACCGATGTGATCTCACGCGCCCACTGCTTGAGCTGGCGGTGGGATGTATGCAGCAAGGCGCCACCATCGACGCACATGGCCTCCGTGGCTTTTTGGTACTCGTGGTCGCCGGACTCATCGTCCTCGTCATGATCATCGTCTTCCTGCTTCTTGTCGCGGCCCCGGGTGGGCCTCTCCTGCTGATTATCTTTGCTGCGGCGGCCTCCTTGGCCGCCACGCTTCTTACCGGATCCCTCGGCACCCTCTTGGCCCTTCTCCTTGTCCCGCCGCTCATACTCTCTCTCTGCTTCTCAGCGAGTAGCTCCACCTGCTGGCAGTTCTAGAGATTGTGGCCCTTGGTGCGATGGATCTTGCAATACTGCTTGTCGAAGCCCCCTGGCTTATCGGCAGCCGCCAAGGCCCGGCAGGCGGCACACCCGGCAACCTCCTTGCCGGGGTCACTTGCCTTGGGTTTCTTGGTGGCGCCGGTGTCGTCGGACCCCTCAACGGCAAGCACGGTCTTGCCCTTGCGCTTTCTGTTATGGCGCCAGCCCTTCTTCGCCGGGGTGGCAGCATCATCCGTGGAGTCGGTTTCCGCGCCGGTGTCTTCGCTGGGGTACTTCCTTCCTTCTTCAGCACGAGCGCATCGATCGGCCAGAACATAAAGTTCGGCCACATCCCTGACCTTGTTCATCGCCAGCTCCTCACGCATCTTACGATTGCGCACATTCTGATGGAATGCACTGATCACAGTGGCAGGATGAACGTTGGGGATGTTGTACTGCACTCAGCTGAACCTTTGGATGTACTTGCGCAAGTTTTCTCCTTCCTTCTGGGGGATGATATGCAAATCACTCGCCTGACCATGAGCTTGGTGGCCTCCCGTAAAGGCTCCAACAAACTCATGACACAGATCCGCCCAAAAATAAATGGAGTCCACTGGCAAGTGCATCAACCATGACATAACATTGGGCTTGAGTGCCAACGAAAAATAGTTGGCAAGCACCTTATCGTTGCGAGCCCCGGCAGCTTGCATCGCAATGTTGTAGATGCTGAGAAACTCTGACGGGTGAGTCTTGTCGTTGTACTTCTCGCCAAGGTCGGGCTTGAACGTGCAGTGGGAGGGCCATTGGAACTGCCGCAGCTCACGGGTGAAGGCCGGACAACCCACCTCGTAGGGTAGGCCATCGTAGCCTCCCGGTGCTGGGTGGTCCGTAGTAGGCCCTGCCCGCCTGTCCGACTGGTGGCGCGCGTCACGCTGGCGCTCGATGGTGGTTCGAGCGTCTTCATGAACTCGCTCCCGAAGAATTTGGCATTGGTCGCAGTGGGTTCGCGGGTCGGACGACGCTATGGAGATATCATCACGGGCGTCGTCGCGACGGACCGACACCCGCGGTGGCCGGGATGGAGGAGGGGAGTGCACCGTGGCCGCATCGCCTCCGGCCCAGCCTCCGCTGGCGTGCGGTAGCTCGACGGAGCGATGGCCTACGGTCCCACCGGCTGCAACTCATCGTTGTTAGCGATGCCGACGAGGCTCCGGACAGTGGCCCTCCATTCGTCAAGCTTCTCCACAACAGGAGGAAAATCAAGGAGCAGTTGCGCGCATGCTAGGGCTTCTGCTGGCGTGGGCAGCGGCGAAAGCTGTGTGGACCGTGATGCGCCTCGACTTCTAACCGCGTTAGAAGGAGCCCCATCACGGCCTCGTAGCCGTTCGCCACCTCCGTTAGCACCTCGGCGCGCATGATGGCCCTCCTCATTGTGTGATGGGCGCATGGGACTCTTCCCAGGGCGGCGCCCAGGGTCACCCGCAGGGCGACGCTGCTCATCGCGCATGACCTGAGAAGAGCACGCCGTGGGCGCCGGTGTTGGCGTCTTGGAGGCTGCCGCGCCGCCGTCTGGCGGCACGGCGGCGCCCCTGGAGGGCCCCGCGCCGCCTGCAGGGGCCCCGACTCCGTCTTTGGAGCCCGCGACGCGTGGCTCATCGCCCGGTGTACGAACGGCGCCGCTCACCAGGCCTGGACTGCAAGGGTGATGTGGATGTTCGCGGGCCGCGCCATGGGTTCTCTCCGCGACTGGCCCGCTACTGGTCTGCATCGGTACTGGCAGTCCGGTTCCGGATGAACCGATCGTCGTGGTCGTGTTCTTCTTAGGAGCCATGGTAGTGAAGAACAGCTAGGCCAACTACTAGACCAGATTCTCACAATCGCGCCCCTACATGGCGCGCCAAAGATGTCAACGGGAAACAACACCTATGGGATCACAAGAATCCCTACTACGGCTGCGGGGCGCGAGCTTGTGAGAAGAGCAGGATTAGTAATTAGCACAAAGATCATTTACCCAGGTTCGGGCCACGAAGATGCGTAAAACTCTAATACTGCTTGGTGGATGTATTGCATGTTCTTGAGCTCTAGAACTAGCTACGGGCGCTGTGTGGTTTGAAAGAGCTGAATCCTTTTCCACTAAGCCATGGGCCTCCTTTTATAGGCAGAAGGGGCTGCCACAGTGGCACACAGGAGGTGGAAAGGCCTACAGTGCTATGAGCTTATCACTCGTACTACAGGACAAGACGCATTTAATGCGTAGCTTAGGTGTCCCTCCGCTTTATCGGGGACGGGAGCGAGGCCCGTCCCGTCCTTCGCCGCTCCTCCTCGCTTCGACACGCGCCCTGGCTAGCGATGCATGCGGTGCCATGTAGGCAGGCAAGCAGCTGAGGTGGCGTGGTGGTGGAGCCTCCACGAAGATCTGCATGCCGCCACGCAGGCGTGGGCTGAGTTGGCCTGGAAGCTGCATGTTGCCACATGATACGTCTCCAACGTATCTATAATTTATGAAGTATTCATGCTATTATACTATCCATCTATGATGTTTTATAAGCGTTTATATGTCATTTTATATGATTTTTGGGACTAACATATTGACCTAGAGCCCAGTGCCAGTTTCTGTTTTCTCCTTGTTTTTGTATTTTACAGAAAAGGGATACCAAACGGAGTCCAATTGACGTGCCAATTTTTGAGGATTTTTTCTGGACCAAAAGAAGACCACGGAGCATCGGAGTTGGGCCAGGGGAGTCCGGGGCTGCCCACGAGACAGGGGGGCGCCCCCCTAGGGCGCGGTCCCCTCTCTCGTGGACAGCCCGGAGGCCCCCTTGACGTGAAACCAACACCAAAAATTCCTATAAATACTGAAACTTTCGGGAATTAACCTAGATCAGAAGTTCCGCCGTCGCAAGCCTCTGTAGCCACGAGAAATCAATCTAGGCCCTCTCCGGCACCCTGCCAGAGCAGGACATCATCACCGGAGGCCATGGAGGAGGATCTCGGAGGGGCCATCATCTCCATGAAGGCCAAGGACCAGAGGGGGAAAGCCATGGAGGAGGAAGGACAAGGGGGAGAACCTCTCCTCCTCTCTCTTGGTGGCACCGGAGTGCCATCGAGAGGGGAATCATCGCCGCGGTGATCGTCTTTATCAACATCACCACCATCATCACCATCCTCATCTCTTTTACGCGGTCCACTCTCCCGCACCCCGCTGTAATCCCTACTCGAACATGGTGCTTTATGCTACATATTATGATCCAGTGATGTGTTGCCATCTTATGATGTTTTGAGTAGATATCTTTTGTCTTTGAGTTGATTGATGATCTAGACTGGTACGAGTTGTATGTTTTATCTTGGTGCTGTCCTATGGTGCCCTCCGTGTCGCGCAAGCGTGAGGGATTCCCGCTGTAGGGTGTTGCAATACGTTCATGATTCGCTTATAGTGGGTTGCTAGAGTGACAGAAGCTTAAACCCGAGTAAGGGGGTTGTTGCATATGGGATAAAAGGGGACTTGATGCTTTAATGCTATCGTTGGGTTTTACCTTAATGAATTTCTAGTATTTGTGGATTCTTGCTAGAGTTCCAATCATAAGAGCATACGATCTGTGTAGGAAAAGTATGTTATTTTATGCCTCTCCCTCATATGAAATTGCAATGACGACTATTGATCGTGTTAACAATTGCTTAGGACAATTCCGCACACCGATCCACCATTATTCCACACTCGCTATTTATATTATTTAGTAATATATTCTAACTTTATTATAACAGCACCTACTTTTATATTTTAGCTCTCTCATGTCATACAAAGTTATCCTCTTCATACCCACAACACAGTTTTATTTCTTGTTTCTAGTTGGAAGCAAACGTTCGGTGCACGTAGAGTCGTTTCAGTGGCAGATAGGGCTTGAGAGAATATTGATCTTACCTTTAGCTCCTTGTGGGTTCGACACTCCATACTTATCACTTCCACCTTTGGGAATTGCTACGATGATTCCCTGCACTTGGGGATTATCAAGCTCTTTTCTGGCGCCGTTGCCGGGGAGCAATAGCGTGGGGTTGATATTCTCGTGTGTGCTTGTTTGCTTTCTTCACTAAGTAGATTTTGTTTTTCATTTTTGTTTCTGTTTAGTTGTGGGTGAAACATACAAAAAAATTAAAAAGAATGAAAATACCAAAAATATTTACTTGCCTCTCATGCCTAAAAAAAGTTTTTCAAAAAGAGAAGTGATTGGAAAGTTATGCATTGAAGAAGTGAGGGTCGACCTTGAGCACTTGTGTTCATGCTCATGGAAACAATGTAGAATTTTTCATGGAAGTTTCTCTGTAAATAATTATCCCCTTGTATATATCCTTTGTATCATAAAAATAATGTGCCAAGCTTTGGTTGTAGGATGATTAGATTGCTTGTTTACTATGTGCAGAACAAAAACAGAAACTTTGGCTGTAGTGCATGAATTTACATTTTTTACTTGAAAGTCAAATGGGTCTGAAACTTTTTGCACATTACTTCTGTACAAATTTTTCAAATTTTCAAATTTATTTCATAATTTTTGGATTTACAGAATTTACTAAACTTCCAGATTACTACAGACTGTCATGTTCTTAACAGATTCTGTTTTTCGTGTGTTGTTTGCTTATTTTGATGCATATATGGCTAGTATGCAGGGTATGAACCATATAGAAGTTGGAATACAGTAGGTTTAATACCAATATAAACAAAGTTTGAGTTAATTACAGTAGCTTAAAGTGGTAGTTTGCTTTATTACACTAACGGATCTCACAAGTTTTTATTTAAGTTTTTGTGAATGAAGTGTTTGAAGAACGAGGAGTTACCGATGTGAGAAGAATAAAGAGAGACAAGAGTTCAAGCTTGGGGATGCCCAAGGCACCCCAAGTAAATATTTCAAAGGATACTCAAGCATCTAAGCTTGTGGATGCCCCGGTTGGCATCCCATCTTTCTTCTTCAACAAATATCGGTATACCTCGGTTTTTGTTTTGTTCACATTGTTTGTGTCCTTTGTGTTTTTCTTTTTCTTTAAGAATCATGCTAGTATGAGATAGCTCTTCATTGATTTATAGAATACTTCATGTGCTTCAATTATATCTTTTAAGTATGGTCTTATAGAATTGCTCTTTGTGCTTCACTTAAATCGTATGAGTATGGTTTTATAGAATGCTTCGTATGCTTCACTTATATATTTTGAGCTTGGATATTGGTTGTAGAATGCTCCATGAACTTCACTTATATCTTTTGGAATATGAATAATACTATAATTTAAAGTGGGTTCGGAAGAGTGTCAACTTTAGGAATTAGCGATCCCACTATCTTGGAGGATGTTGAATCTTCGTACGATATTTATGAAAGTGGATTTGGAAGAGTGTCAACTTTAGTTAGTATTCCACTATTTCGGAAGAGGTTCCAATTGAGTATGAGAACAAGTTGCTATCTATGATGCTACTGAAAATTATTATGAGGGAGGAATATGTGCTTGTAGGAGTTGCAATAATATCAAGTTTCCTCTCTAGGTGCTTAAAATTTTGAAGTTATACTTGTTTTGCCTTCCTATGCTAGTTGACTTTTGTTCCTATAATTTGTGTACTCAAAAAATCCCTAGGCATAGGAAGTGGGTTAGATTTAAATGTGCTAGTCATATTCTTCATGATGCTCTTTTTATGTTTCAACTCCTATCATTTATGTGAGCATCATTGAAATCATCATGCCTAGCTAAAAGGCATTAAAGAAAAGCGCTTGTTGGGAGACAACCCAATATTTACCCTTACTGTTTTTGTGTGTCTACATGATTAAGCTACTGTAGTAATCATGTTTTATAGCTTTTGTTTCAATAAAGTGCCAAGTAAGACCTTTGGGAAGACTTGGGTGAAAGTTAATGTGATCTTGCTGTAAAAAACAGAAACTTTGCGCTCACGAGATTAGATTTCATTTTTTACAGAAGAGTGATTTTGAGTTGATTCTTTTTGCGGAAGATTAATAGACAAATTCCTCACGTCCACCAATTTATTCCATAATTTTTGGAGTAGCAGAAGTATGGTTATTGTTCAGATCATTACAGACTGTTCTGTTTCTAACAGATTCTGTTTTCATCGCATAGTTTGCTTGTTTTCTAGTTTCTATGGCTTATATTTCTCAATATAAATTGTAGAAATGATATGGAAGTAGGCATTATGTGAAAAAAATTATGAACCTTGTCTTTTACAGTACCAAAGTGCATGGTTTACTCTTTATCATACTAACCTATCTCACGAAGTTCCATAAAGTTTTGTGTGATTGAAGTTTTCTAGTTTTGGGTGAGATATCGATATGAGGAGAATAAGGAGTGGAAAGACCCCAAGCTTGGGGATTCCCAAGGCACCCAAAGGTAATATTCAAGGAAGGCTCAAGCGCCCAAGCTTGGGGATGCCCCGGAAGACATCCCCTCTTTCGTCTTCAAAACTATCGGTACATCTTACTCGGAGCTATATTTTTATTCGTCACATGATATGTGTTTTACTTGGAGCGTCATTTTCTTTTATTAGTATTAGCTTGCTGTTATTTATAATAGTGTTTTGCATCTTTATTTTCAATAAAAATGTCAAGGATAGCCTTTACCATGCTTATTTTGCTAGTATACATGTTGCTGTTTGAAAACAGAAAGTTTACCGCTGTTGCAAAAATTCCCTAGGAAAGTCAGAGCATGATATAATATTGAAACCTTTTGCATAATGATCTCTGATAAATATACTACAGTGGGAATTTTCTCTCATAATTTTTGGAGTTAGGGAAGTATTGATACTCTTGCATTCTTTACAGGCTGTACTGTTTTGATAGATTGCTATTATGTTTGCATTGTTTGCATATGTTTGCTTGTTTAATGATCCTATTTGAGGATAGGAGTATTAAATATGCAGAGGCATTTAGTATGCAATGTTGAATAATAATGCTAGTGACTTGTTACAGTAGAAAATGATAAAGTTTTGCATTGGTTTATACTAACCTATCTCACGAGTTCTTGTTGAGTTTGGTGTGGATGAAGCTTTTGGTAAAAAGAGAAACCATGATATGAGAGGAATTAAGGAGATATAAAAGTTCAAGCTTGGGGATGCCCAAGGCACCCCAAGATAATATTCCAAGAAGTCTCAAGCATCTAAGCTTGGGGATGCCCCGTTAGGCATCCCACCTTTCTTCTTCAACAACTATCGGTTAGTATCGGTTGAGCCTAAGTTTTTGCTTCTTCACATGAGTTGTGCTATCCTTGCATTGTCATTTTATTTTGTTGTTGTTTGAATAAAATCATTGGATCTGAAATTTTGAATAGAAAAGGAACCCTCCCATGGCTAGGTAATTATTTGCCTACTCAGTGTCCTGCACTCATATCTTTTGGAGTCGTTTGTCATTTACTCATGTGCTTCATGTTTATCCTATGAGTAAATGGGGGAATGAATTGAATGTCATGAATCTGAACTTCTATATGTTTCTTATGCTTATAACATGGTTAGTGATGACTTCACACATAGAAAGTATGAGGCATAAAAGTTCTTGAGAGTTGGCAAACATAGTTTTGATCATCGTTGCAATTAATAGGAAGTAATAAGGAAAGAGAGGTTCACATACAAATATATTATCTTGGACATCTTTTATGATCGTGAAGCACTCATTAAGTATGACATGCTAAAAGAGTTGACTTTGGACAAGGAAGACAACGTAATGGTTTATGTTTTCTGACATCTCAGTTAAAGTATATTGTCATTGACCTTCCGAACATGCTGAGCTTGCCTTTCCCCCTCATGCTAGCCAAAATTCCTTGCACTAAGTAGAGATACTACTTGTGCTTCCAAATACCCGTAAACCCAGTTTTGCCATGAGAGTCCACCATACCTACCTATGGATTGAGTAAGATCCTTCAAGTAAGTTGTCATCGGTGCAAGCAATAAAAATTGCTCTCTAAATATGTATGACTTATTAGTGCAGAGAAAATAAGCTTTGTACGATCTTGTTGTGGAAGTAATAAAAGCGACGGACTGCATAATAAAGGTCCACATACAAGGGGCAATATGAAGTGACGTTCTTTTGCATTAAGATTTTGTGCATCAACCCTAAACGCGCATGACAACCTCTGCTTCCCTCTTCGAAGGGCCTATATTTTACTTTGTGTTTTTACTTTATGCTTGAGTCAAGGTGATTCTCACCTTCCCCTTTTTTCATTTTATCCTTTGGCAAGCTCCTCGTGTTTGAAAGGTCATGATATATATATCCAATTGGATGTAAGTTAGCATAGGCTATTATTGTTGACATCATCTAAAGGTGAAGGTGAATATGTTGGGAGGCAACACAATAAGCCCCTATCTTTCTCAGTGTCCGTCTGAAACTCCATAACCACAAGTATTGCGTGAGTGTTAGCAATTATAGAAGACTATATGATAGTTGAGTATGTGGACTTGTTGAAAAGCTCTATTCTTGACTCTTTCTGATGTTATGATAAATTGCAATTTTTTCAATGACTGAGATTATAGTTTGTTAGTTCTCAATGAAGTTTCTGAACCATACTAGACATTGTGAATAGATTGTTACTTGATCATGAAAAGTCTTATGAGATAAGCTACTATTATGACACATATTGATGCTAGAAAAGGTGATTGAAATTATCATTGATCAAACTTGTGCACCTTCTAGCATTCACACTTCATAAATTATTTCTTTTATCACTAGCAGAGTGGCCCGCTCGATGTGCGGGCTAGGATTTTGGGAAGTTAAAATTTGAGAAGCGCGGGCAAAGCTTTTATAATTTCCAATTCGATATGAAGTAAATTATAGTCTTATGTGGATATATGTAGAAAGGTTATTATATTTACCATAATAAGATATGTAGATTTTTTTGTTTATAAGCTAACTCTTAATAGCATTAAAACACCTAGAGTGGGTATATGATAGTAGAATATTTACAAAAATGCCTAACATTAGCCTTTGAGAGGATGGGCAAGTAATAAAGCCTTATTCTCTAAAACCCGCCTAATTTTTGTACATATGTTTATTCTTTCTCGTAGATTTCGTAATGCAAATGTTTGAAAATTTGGGGTGTGCCTAGAAGTGAATGAGACCACTGCGATGATCATCCAACTACAACAATAATTATTGTTTATTTACACCCTTACTCTTCTATTCATGTTCAGCTTTGCACATATTGCTTTGACCTCACTGATCTCCCTATTTTTTGGACATTGGGAAGGAATTGATTCATCAAGATGATCACTTCTCCATGCAGATGATCTAACTCTTTCTTTTCAGCATGTGGCATATCTATCCACATATGATACGTTCACACCAATGTCTATACCATCATTTTATGGTCTGACCATGGATATACTGCATGTTGTTGCTGTGATTGCGAACACACATATTTTATCCTCAAATAGCCAGGCATAAAAATTAGACACCCATAATTAAGAAACAGTAAAAGGGAGCTAGCTACGCCCTCTCACAACGATTTGATGTCATAGCCGTCGGATCGCACTAATAAACGACTTAGATCTCCTGGTCGTGCTTCTGAGGGCATGTACAATGGTTGATAAGGTAGTCTTATCTTAAATCTTGCATGTTATTTAGAGATGACAAAAAAACATGTCTACAATGGGTCATCTCTTAGCCTTATCTTCAATAACTAGTTATTCCTAAAAACGTGGTGAGACATATTGTGCTAAGAGATCATCTCTTGCCTTCTCTTAATTAAGAGAAGACAAGCCTTTTCTTATAATTTCTCTCTCCTCCACCTCATCATTTATCCTACGTGGCATTGTTAAGATAGAACCATTGTACATGCCCTGATCAATTCTAGCCAGTTGTCAACGTATCAGTCTCGCGATCCGGCTCGGCCCACGGTAGCCGAGCCGCTACTCCGCAGACCAACTATGGTGGCTTGTGGTTAGTCCGTGGTGGGCTGCTCTGAAAAAGAAAAGGTCCATGATGGGCGATGCCTCATTTTCCCACGATGCGTCTGATACGGCGGCGGCGGCTGTGGGAAGGAGGAGATTCGATAGAGCACCATGGCCAAAGAGGACGATAGCGCACCGGCGGTGAGTTGGCTTTCAGCGCTACTCCACCATCCTTCTCTTTCCTGCTCCGCTTTCTCCCTGCTGTGGCGACAGCGCTCTAGGCAATCATGGTGTGTTATCCAGTGAGATTCCCATCTTATCTGACGGCGGCGCCGGCAGCGGCGGCGCTTCTCTCTCCGGCTTGGTGGAAAGGAGTAAGAGGCGTAGGCGATGCACAATCATGTAGTGCACTAGGGCTGGTCCAAACCCTACGCAGCGGCCCACGACGTTCAGGCTTGACCGCCTACGAACTGGAAGGCTGCGCTACGCTCCCGCCACTTCCGCCCGTGTTATTAGTGGCCTGAGTACTTTTTTTTTAGAACGAAGGCTCACGGTGAGCCCGGCTTTGAATTAACAAAGCCATCAACCGGACAGGGATACAAACTCTGGAGTACAACCTCGACACAGAACCATAAAAAAGAAATCACGGCAAGATACAATGGTGCCGGGAGCAGCTCACATGCCAGACATACAACAAACTGAAAAAAAGGATCTACATGAAGCACCAAGCTTGAGGATGTCAAGGCCTCTTGCACACGCAAAGCCTAGGAGAAGGGGGATGCCGGCTTAGGAGAGGAAGATCAGATGACCGAAGAGGCAGCCCTAGCCACAACATCTGGGACCAGCAAGGAAGCACCACCATTCAGATCCATTGTCGAAGAAGGCCCCTGCCTCCTCGCCTGGCTCGAAAGGCGCCGAACCGTCGACAATGAACACGTTCACCCTAGAACCTGGATGAGAGGCACCGAAGGCATCCACATGGTTGGGATTAGGCAGACGCGACCTGTCGTCGACTTCTCACCTGGAGCAGAGCAACACCGAAAACCAGAGACTTGGGCATTCAAGAGGAGAGCTGCCAGGATGCACGAAGGAGCAGCAGCCCACCACCAGGGGGAGCACAGCACCGCTTGAGATAACTGCTGCCGCCGACACCCACTGCACACCTCACGGCGAAGACCAAATTCCCACCTTGCTCCCAAAGCAGCGCCTTCAAGAAGGAAACGGCGCCAAGGGCGTCGCCGCCGCCCAACATCGTTGGGGTTTTCACCCGGGAGGACAAGGGGGAGGGGGTGGGGAAGGTATACCTGACCAGCGCCTCCAAGAAGGTGCGCGGCGCCCGCGGGCGTCGCCGCCGTCACAGCCAGCAAGGCGGCTAGGGATTTCTCCTGGCAAACTTCCCGTCCCCACTCCCACCCGGCGAAGAAACCGGCGTCCAGGACGGAGCCGGCCAGATCTGGGGAGAGGACTTGCGAATCCGCCGAAGAGGGTGGAGGGCGGCCAGATCTGGAGCCGCGGAGCCGAAGCCGCCGCCGCCACGCCCTGGCGCGCATCCACCGGCTGCCTCGCCGTCCACACGGCCGAGGGGCACCGGCCCGCACCTGCGCCACCATGCGCCGAGGGTCCGGTGGCGCCAATCCCGCCGGGGCCGCCGCCCCGGGTCGCAAGGCCCCCCGCGAGAGATGCAGAGCAGTAGGAGAGGCCCCGCCGCCACCATCCTCAGCAGCGCCCCGGGCGAAGCCGGCGGCTGCCTCAGGCGGCGGCGAGGAGAGGGGTGGCGGGGGAGGAGACGGCGGCGGCGGGCTAGGTTTTCGGCCCTCGAGTCGCCCGAGAGGGCGACGCGAGGGAGAGAGGGGGGAGACGACGGATCACTCATGTGCGATCGGCCTGAGTACTTTTCCAAGCGACTTCACCAATTTCGAAGGTATTCCTGTGAAAGCTGCTGGCGTCCCACCTTGCTCCCTGAATGCCCTTCGTCTCACAAAGTCCATGCCATCGTCAATGCAGAGATTAGACGATCCTGCTGTTCCTTTATCCTCTTGACAGCCCTTATCTTATTTGCAATCTACGGTGTTAATGTTGATTTTTAAATTTGTACCAGATTCTTTGACTTTGGACATCAATCCTGGAGGCTGAAATCTTAGTTGTTTGCTTGCCGCAATGTCATAGCTAGGAAGCTTAATTTGCAAGATCGGGAAGTTCAGGTACTGCACACAGTTCCATAAATGATATTCATGCATTAGCTCTATTGGTTATATGCAAATTTACAAACAGATTACGTGTGCCCATTTGTTTTGTTAAACCACGCCCTTGAAACCCTTTGTTACTACTTACTTTAGCAAGCTCTATGTAAGTTCCGAAGTTCGTTGCAAAGTGTCAGCCTACTACTATGTTCTATATTTGGTTGTTTCTTTACTTCTGGATTATTTTATGTAATTGCTCCTTGGTTACTGTAGTGATTATTGATCACATGTAGATTTGAAGTTTTGCAATTTTAAACACTCATATTTTCTAGATATTTGTACTCTGCAAATTCCAGCAGGTATTTCTATGATTCTTCATTTTCTATTCAAATGGATGGGCGCAGCAACGCGCGCCTTTATGATCTAGTAAGAGATGTGTGCAAGCTATAGTGAAAAAGTTTAAATAACTAACAAAGTAGATATACGATATTTTTATCGTATGCTGGTCAAGTGCTGGTGGTAAACATGATTTTACCATTTGATGGTTTTGATGGTATGTGGAATTATCGTTTCATATTTGGGAAAATATTGAGCTCACACTTCATCACTGAATTCTTTGGGGGCGCCTCGCTGTAGCCGTGGGTTTGCCGGATACGCACGATTATGTTGATAGTTCGTAAATGATACTTTCATATGCATAGTCCAAATAACAATGATGGTTACCGGTTCGGGTTTTTTTTCTACGGTCGTGTAATATTCAGAATATTTTACAGCATAAAGTATTATAGGAGTATATAATTTAGGCTGAGCACACGTATGTGAACTCCACCTGTACAGAATCTGATTAGTAGGAATTTTTTGAGTTGTCTTTAAACCAATGGTTCTTTTTCTTCTGGTGGAAGCCAAACAGGATCACGGACATGGTACAGACTGCACACATTTTTCTGGTGGAAGCCGAACAGGATCACCACTCGCACCTTCACACACTCACACGTATCTCTTTTTTTTTTTAAGCTCACTCACACGTAGCTCTTGAATATTCTGAAACAAAAACGTAGCTCTCGCTGCACTCCCTTTTCATGTTCTTCCGTCCCCTCGCTCCACCAAAAATCCAAAATTGCTTCCACTCGAGCTCAAGATTCCCAACAACACCTCAATTCCCCTCTTGATTCCTTGCCGTGACCTTGCTCGTCCTCACCTGCACGCACCGCTGCAGCTCGGCTCACTGGTGCGGCCACGGGGTGAGCCTAGTTTGGCTCACTGTACGCCTCCTCGATCTCTCAGGCCGGTCAACAGCGACGGAGGGGTAGTAGGGCTTGATGAGAAGCTGCGCCATGGAGGATGCGAGCTTGCCGATCTTGACTGTGTCGTCCTCGTTAGCGTCCTTGGAGGGGATGTGGGCGTGGATCTCGTCTCCCGGAGCCAGCTTGGATCCACATCGATTGTGAGGATGCTGGCGGCGTTGTTTTCCCTCGCATCGTGGTTGTCCCCGGCAAGGCAGCCCGGTAGGTCGTCTTCATCCTCGACAGTGGCAGCCTGAATTCAGCGACTCGTTCTTCCACCTAGAGGTCCCCACTTCTCCCTTTTCCTATCTTTTTCTTGTTTCTTATCCTGTCTCTGCATGTGTATGGCTAAACCAATATAATGTGCATTAAGCTACAGCTTGGTAGTGAAAAGATGTAAATTTATTCATGCCCCCTCCACCTTTTTCTGTGCTTGGGACTTGCGTCGGCAGAGGCCCCTCTGCCCTCGTTCAGATTCAACAAATTTAATAAGTAATTAGTTTATTTGTGATTAGCTATAGCTTTAAGATTTCCCAAAGATTGAATTAATTTTAATAAGTGATATGAAAATAGGTGCTATTACATTTTGCATATTAACTGTAACGATCTGTGGATACTGTCACTATTGTATTGCAGAATATGATAAGCTTAAATATCTGATAATATATAGTGTCGACAAATTATAATATTGAGTTATTTCCATTGAATGTTGATGCATGTTTCAAATACTTCTGGGAGTAGTAGATTATATCTGTCCTGCCATATCATGTTATTAGCATAGAAAAGTCAGTTTTGCTCCATGTACTTATGGTTATCTATAAAGGCTAGTAGCATCTGTAAGTGTGTGTTTAGTTCCTACCTTAAGAATATTTTTGTGTAGACTATGTTCTTGACCACATCATCCTTGTTGTTAGTTCATTTGCTATATAAAAGAAAATAACAGGTGTGATCAAGTCAATAGGATATTACTTGCAAGTGTTTTTCTAGGTATTCCCTTTCTCTTATGTTTCTCATGAACTCCTTGAGTTTTATGTGGAACACTCGGTCAACAATATCAGACCTTTCTCCTCGCAAAAAAAAAAGGAAAACCAACAATATAAGATCTTTCTGCTGCTGCTTGGCCTACTTCCTGTAGCATAGATAGATTGAATCTCCGGCCAAGTTGCGTTGCATGTGAGTGTCACAAATAGGTCTGTGTATCCAAGCGACTGACATATTTACATAGCTTCTTGGTAGTTTTGTGCTTTGTATCTTGGGCTATCTGTCAAGCTGGATGGCACATGGCAGTTGTATTCTCCTTCATACCTGGTCAACCATTGTATTTCTATTGCGTCTTGCAAGTCAGCATACAATTCGTTCTTAGGTTTACTTGATGTCTTTCGATCCAGTCTATTTGTAAAGCAAAATATATGCAAGGGCAATGAACTGCAATTTAGGCTTTTCACACACCAGCAAGTGTTTCGACAGGTTAGTATGTTGTTGTATATGATTCTCATAGTATTCCAACATTGTTATATCCTTTCTCTTCCACTTTGCACCTTCTTTTAAAGTGTAATGTGTATTTTCTCTCTACCCATCTTCTCCGTAGGGGAATAATAATATATACTGCATAGCCATGAATTTTGAATGGTTCTCTGATATTCTTTGGTCTCATGTCTGTGTACTGAACAATGATATCTCATCCTTTTCTATTCTGTGTTGTATCATTCACAATCAAGGCTGCAACTTCAGTTGCAGATGGCATGTCATGTCGTCTTAATCTCACGTTGTGATAGACACCTTTTCAAGTTTATCCTTTGCCATTATGAGTGTTTTAGCTAGCACATGATATGGTTCCCTGTGGCAATTCAACAATGCTGATTTTGTCGCTGTCTTGGTTAAGCCATACTACATGGAAATTTGTTCTCATGTTGTTTTGACAAAGAAATAATTGATAGCTACGGTCAGGACGAAATGTAGCATGTCTTTATTTATTTAATACACCACTTTAAATTAGTTGCAGATCATATGGAACTGCATAGGCGGACGGGCTTGATAACCATTTGTGGATGGTAAACTCTGTAAGATCAGATATTTGTACATCAAATACACTGGGTTATTGAAGAAACTTTTGTAAGCCTGGAAAGAATGGAAGACATAGATAACACAATTGTTGCTCAAAGCAGAAGCAATCTATAGTATTGTTTCCAGTACACCTTACTACAGTCATGCATCATGTAAGAGAAGTTTAGCAGTTGAATTCAAAGAAGTAAGTAAAGATAGTGGATGATAATACACTTAAAGAAATAAGTTTGTACAATTTTCTTCGCTCACGTGGTTCAGAGATTCTTATTTTGGCATAGTTGTGCAGTCTGGCACATCTCCATCTATGATCGAATGTTTTCTCATTTTCTTGTCTTGAAGTTTCATTCTCCTCTCCTAACTTGTCATTGTTTATTGACCGGACTCACATCAGTAAGAAATTATTTGAAATATTTTCCTGGTCCAAGCTTAAACCACCAACCCACGTGTGCCTACTTGAATCAGAAATCCAAGCTAAATCTTTTTCTTATAATACCACCTATTAAAGATTCATGGTTAGTAATGGATCAACTTGTTGTATTGCATATTTGGTACTTTTAACCACCTTGGCAGTTTTCTAACATTTTTGCTATGTGGCCCACCTTTTATTTCCTTTGGTTCTTCCTGCACAATGGAGAAGATGAGATATTGTAAAATCGCTGTGTAGTACTGCTCAAGGTTACGAAGATTTATGATTTTGATATTTTTTCTGCTTACAAAATTTCGTCTTCGTAGGAGATCAACTTCCAAGACCAGTGGATGTTAAGTTCCAATCTTCATTTGAAAACACAAATATTGTGAGTACCTTTTACCCCAGTGGTGTAGTTACATGCAAGTCCATAAAAAACATATGTTTAGTGAAGAATAAGATTGCAATTGAGGATGGCAAGTTCATCCACAATTAAAAATCGCAAGGTGAACTTAGGGTCTGATCTGGACTTAAAGGCTATTGGCTCTGTTCATTGATATAAGATGTTTTATATGGCAAGTCTAGAAAATGTCTTATATTACAGAGGCAGTACTTGATTGTGTTGTCACACCTTAAATTAAGGACCTGGATTGTACTCCTGATTCTAAGAATATGATAAGATTGCAATCAAGGATGCGAAGTTGATCTACAATAACGACTAAAAAATCACAACAGGAACTTAGAACATGATTAAAAAGCTATTTCATTGTGTTGTCATACCTTGAATTGAAGATGTAAGTTGTATTTTCATACCCAAAAAGTATTGTTTTTGAGAAAAAGAATAAACTTTATGTCAGTTCTATATGATCTCTGTAGATGGTACTTGCCGGAGGTGGTCTGCTTGCTCGATGGAGCCGATGGCACAATCAAGGAGATTTGGACACTCGCTTGTGAGAGTTACTTTTTTTAGGGAAATCCATTATGACGGTGTATATTGATCTGCAATAATAGCTACATCAGCCAAAAGGACGGCAAGTTAAAAAGCTGGAGGTTGCTTGTCATGGATATGAGTCCAACCTATTGTGAGTTTTGTTTTTGGGACCGTGAGATTGATTGTAAGATTGGTGTAAAGAACATGACATGGATGGTAAAATTGATCGTGAGATTAGTGTCTTCATGGGATATGGGGAAAAAACAAAGGGCATGTATGGCTTGGATGTTCAAGAGAAGTAATCAACCTACCTACCTGGTCACGCTGCGTTGTGTGAGCCGGCCACCTCGAACTCGGCGGAGGCGACATGTGCCTTCTGCTTGGGTGTTTTCTTTCTTTGCATCCCTAAATCGTAGGAAGGCTGGAAGCTTAGATTGATGCGTGGTGGATTTTTTAGAGGCAAAAAGTTACTTGCTTTGCATCCCTAAGCTTTTCTTTCTTTGCATCCCTAAATCGTAGGAAGGCTGGAAGCCTAGATTAATGCGTGGTGAATTTTTAGAGGCAAAAAGTTACGGGAGGAAAGGATGGTCTTGCGTGGTGGAGTTTTTCGAGGAAAAAAGTTACATGAAGAAAGGACGGTCTGGTCCATTATAATGGCAGTGGTGGGTAAATTTTAAGTTAAATCTAATCTAATGGCTATATAATTTTCTCTATTATAAATTAACGGTTAGATGTTTCTAATTTTTGTGGTAACTAGGTATTCGCCCGTGCGTTGCCACGGGATCCAAATTTTCATATAACGTGATAAGAGGAGCATACATGGATAAATTTTGAGGTGAATGAATAAGCAAAGGAGATTAAAACTTCTGGAAACTTTGACTTGAAGGCCAAAGAACATCATGGAGTCAAATATAATTATCTGAATGACATGATGTTTTTTCACGAAATAAGATATCTTTACATTTAAATTTTTACAAGTCCCATCATTCAGCAATAAATGTAAAGAAAAAGATGGGAGGTAATAATATGAACCATTTACAAAACATGTTTATCTACCCCCTTTTCCATAAACAATCTGTACCTGAAAATTGCATTCCACGTGTCATTGCAAATGTACAAGAACAGAAATACCTAGGACAGTTTTTTTTTTCAGAAGTATGACGACAGGTAAAAAACATAGAATGGATTGGCTGGTATATATAACATGCTATCACGTTTCGATGTTTTATCAATTGAAACCAAATAACAATTTTGGACTTGTGAGAAAGCATGAAAAAAAATGCTAATGTCAAAGTCTAGAAATTCAAGTATTTTTTTTACTAAAGTTGTAAGATACAACAATCTTCAGCATTTGGTTAACTGGGAATAGAATTAAAAAATTAAAAGATGTGGCAAATCAGAACAGACGAAGTTCAAGAATCGCTTCTTCTCATTTGATAAAGTCGTGTGTTATCCATATAAATGTTCAGAAATATGGTACTAATGGACAAAATTAAACATCAGGATGATAACTAATAAGTACAATACAATGAACCACGGTGTCACATATACGCATACATCAACACGTCCGATCTCAACCTCCTTAATTCCACCTTACCCATTTGAAGCACCAAAGAACAGTTTGGAATTTAAATCATCTCAGCTAAGTGCAAACACGCACCTGATGCCAAACAGAAAGCGCAAACAAGCACATGAGGCTTCAGGTTTCATCGGCATGGTTGAAGGCTTGAGGCATCGTCGATGCCTGGATTAAGATAGACTGCGGCTGCCCTACTCGCCATGGAACCTGCTTGCTTTGGACCTGGGAGCTGAAGACCAAAAGACTGAGACAAAGATATAAGCTAAGGTCGCGGCGTCGCAGATTGGCGGGGAGTTGCGCGATGAGGAGGTGATCCAGTGGGGACGGGTACGGCGGGGAGCCACGGCTATACAGATGTATGCCGCGTTCTCAGAATCTCAATCCCTACGCCCCTTAAGTCTGCCTTCCCATGCTCCCTGGACCAGTCGCGCCGCGTTGTAACGTCGTCGTCGCCGCAGCCGCGCCGTTCCAGGAGAGAGGACCAAGGAAAAGAACTGGTGCAGAGGCAAAACTGGTACATCACCTCCGCGCTCGCCGATGCTACCATCACCGCCACTTGATCTCTCGCGCCCCCGCAGAAGGCGAGACGAGATGGCGGACGGAGTATGGTTTCTTCGGTGTATTAGTTGCGCCGATCTGCGCGGTGCTCCTAGAGGTGCTTCACAATTCACATCATGGCATGGTCTCCAGCTCCCATCATCAAAGGAGAAATTACTGGCGTCCAAAGGCGCGGGGTATATGAGAGATTAGCGTCCATAATTGACGTGAATTGTGATTGATTGCCAAAGAAAGAGATTGATTGCCCACACGGAAATTACCAAAGAAAGAGATTGATTGCCCACACGGTAATTAAGTATTTTACCAAATATGGATCGGAAAAAAACTGGTGGAGGGGAGGGGTAGCGAACGGAGAGGGATGGACGAAGAGTGCGACGACGTAAGACGGGAGACGGAACCTTACGGTCCTTTTAGGTAGTAGAGATTTCTAGACTAATTTCTTTTTTCTGGTTAACCCGTCAAGTACTTATTATATATAATAGATTTACCTACTCGAGGACGAGCAGGAATTAAGCTTGGGGATGCTGATACGTCTCCAACGTATCTATAATTTATGAAGTATTTATGCTATTATACTATCCATCTATGATGTTTTATAAGCATTTATATATTATTTTATATGATTTTTGGGACTAACCTATTAACTTAGAGCCTAGTGCCAGTTTCTGTTTTCTCCTTGTTTTTGTATTTTACAGAAAAGGGATACCAAACGGAGTCCAATTGACGTGCCAATTTTTGAGGATTTTTTCTGGACCAAAAGAAGACCACGGAGCATCGGAGTTGGGCCAGGGGAGTCCGGGGCTGCCCACGAGACAGGGGGCGCCCCCCTAGGGCGCGGTCCCCTCTCTCGTGGACAGCCCGGAGGCCCCCTTGACGTGAAACCAACGCCAAAAATTCCTATAAATACTGAAACTTTCGGGAATTAACCTAGATCAGAAGTTTCGCCGCCGCAAGCCTCTGTAGCCACGAGAAATCAATCTAGGCCCTCTCCGGCACCCTGCCGGAGGGGGCCATCATCACCGGAGGCCATGGAGGAGGATCTCGGAGGGGCCATCATCTCCATGAAGGTCAAGGACCAGAAGGGGAAAGCCATGGAGGAGGAAGCACAAGGGGGAGAACCTCTCCTCCTCTCTCTTGGTGGCACCGGAGTGCCATCGGGAGGGGAATCATCGCCGCGGTGATCGTCTTCATCAACATCACCACCATCATCACCATCCTCATCTCTTTTATGCGGTCCACTCTCCCGCACCCCGCTGTAATCCCTACTTGAACATGGTGCTTTATGCTACATATTATGATCCAGTGATGTGTTGCCATCTTATGATGTTTTGAGTAGATATCTTTTGTCTTTGAGTTGATTGATGATCTAGATTGGTACGAGTTGTATGTTTTATCTTGGTGCTGTCCTATGGTGCCCTCCGTGTCGCGCAAGCGTGAGGGATTCCTGCTGTAGGGTGTTGCAATACGTTCATGATTCGCTTATAGTGGGTTGCTAGAGTGACAGAAGCTTAAACCCGAGTAAGGGGGTTGTTGCGTATGGGATAAAAGGGCACTTGATGCTTTAATGCTATCGTTGGGTTTTACCTTAATGAATTTCTAGTATTTGTGGATGCTTGCTAGAGTTCCAATCATAAGAGCATCCGATCCGTGTAGGAAAAGTATGTTAGTTTATGCCTCTCCCTCATATGAAATTGCAATGACGACTATCGATCTTGTTAACAATTGCTTAAGACAATTCCGCACACCGATCCACCATTATTCCACACTCGCTATTTATATTATTTAGTAATATATTCTAACTTTATGATAACATCACCTACTTTTATATTTTAGCTCTCCGATGTCATACAAAGTTATCCTCTTCATACCCACAACACAGTTTTATTTCTTGTTTCTAGTTGGAAGCAAACATTCGGTGCACGTAGAGTCGTATCAGTGGCAGATAGGGCTTGAGAGAATATTGATCTTACCTTTAGCTCCTTGTGGGTTTGACACTCCATACTTATCACTTCCACCTTTGGGAATTGCTACGATGATTCCCTGCACGTGGGGATTATCACCATGCAGGTTCCTGCCCAGCTGGTTGGGCTGGCAGCTGCATGCAAACAGCGGCAGGGATTTGGTTGGTGCGGGCCTGGCAGTGGCCCTGCTGTTGCCTCTGGCAAGGGTCTCATCAGGTGGCCCGGCAAGGGTCTTGCCGTGGTGCGCTGGCGTCCCTGGCAAGGATCTTGTCGGGGGTCTTGTGGGTTTCTTCGGTAAGGATCTTGACGGGGAGTGTTGCCCTCCAATCCTCATCTGATCTTGAGTATTATTTGTCTTCACAAAGATCTGCATGCCACCAAGGAGGGGCCTCCCGGGCCCAACGTAGCTGTGGTGTTGGAGACCATGGGTTCGAGGGTGGGTCACTCCACTGGTGCAGACGAGCTGCCCCGACAAGGGTCTTGCTGGGGCCGCTAAGGCTGCCCCGGCAAGGGTCTTGCTGGGGAAACCTGCTTCGTCCATTCGATCTCTATGGCCTTGGTCCTTGACATTGCTTTGTTTGTCTCGTGTCTTTGACTTCTCTCTGGCTTCCCTCCTTTTCCCTGCTATGTGCAGCCATGGCGCGTGGCTCCGACTGCCCGTGCATAAGTAAAGGGGTCAAAAGGAGAGCCCCTACTTTTGTACACCGATAGTTAGTCCCACAAGGAACAAGCAAGGATATCCATAGACATAGAGTGATGCATACACAAGATGATGTCCATGAAAGCATTAGGTTACCTTGTCCCTTGTCTTACCAACAAGAGGGTTTGTGACTCATTGAACTAGTGCAAGATGTGGAAGTTGATTGCACTTGTCCTTGCCAAAATGATATGAGTGAAGTATGTTGGCGGAGTCACCCTCAAGAAAACTCTAGTTCTTCTTCTTTGGGATCCACATCATCTTTATGGGTATCCTTGGAGTTGCAGTCGTACTTGATGTAGTCTTGGGAACCCACTTGACCAAGGCCTTAGGAGCTTCTTCAAATGCATCAATCTCCTCTTGAAGCTTGTCCTTGCCTTTTTGCTTGTGGTCTTGTGGTGGAAGATCATCTTGAGCTTGTGTCCCTTTGAAAGAAGTAGGATCGTACTTCTCTTGTTGAGGAACAAACTTCGTCTTGGGGTATTGATCTTCTTCCCACTCAACTCCATTGGCATTGAACTTTCGTTGAAAACCAACACCTTGATTCTTCCGGTGCCTTCCTTGCTTGCGTACAATATCCTCGAATTGCTTACTTCCGGCAAGGCTCTTGTAAACACATTTCTCTATAATTCCCTTCAATAAGCTATTTTCTAGATCAAGTGTAACTTGGCTAAGAGAATCATTAGTGGAATTAAGAGAACTACTAGAAGCAACAACATTGGATTTAGCATGATTATTGTTACTACTAGAAGAAGAATCTTTCTTGTTCTTGTTACTAGGCTTGACTTGTGGCATGTAAGTAGATAAGACTAAACGCTTGGCAGTGTAAGAAGAACTTTTCTTGCGAAGATCATCATTGATTGCCTTTAAAAATTCATGCTCTTGCTCAAGGTTGAGCTTTTCAAAGCGTAACTTCTCATGAGTCTTTAAAAGTTCTCGATGATCTTCCAAGATAGTTTCATGAGCTAACTTAAGAGTGTTTAGTTCTTTAGTTAGGCGCTCAATCTTCTCCTTATCATTGTCATTCATTTTATCTTGATTAGCATGATTATTTGATGTTTCATCATATTATTCATCACTAGAGTTGTCAACAAGTAAATCATCATCACCTAACAGGTCATCTTCATCACTATTGAAATCAACATACTCGGGTGTGGTACCTTTGGGCCTTTAGCCATGAAGCATCTTCCAATTCCTTCATTTGGTAATATGTCGTAGGAGTTGGTTGACACAAGTGCTAGACCGGCAACACCTTCATCTTGAGTATATTCGGAGTCGGAGTGATAGCTTCTCTCGGAGTGATTGTCGGAGTCGGAGCGGGATACCCATTCACCAACATGAGCTTGATGTCTTTGTTTTGTGTAGATCTTTGATGATTTGTCCTTCCTTTCCGAATCCTTGCTTCTCCGGGATGTTCTTCATTCATAACGATCATCTCTACTCCTTCTTTCTCTTGATGGTGATTCTTCTCTTCTACTCCTTCTTTTTGGAGAATCTTCTCTTCTTTTGTAGGGAGCCGTACACTCATTGGAATAGTGTTCGGGTCTTCAACAATTGTAGCAATTACGCTCATGACTAGAAGATCTTTTGTCATTGTAGGACCTTAACTTGGAACTTCTTTCCTTGCTTCTACTCTTGTAGAACTTGTTGAAGTTCTTCACCATTAGGCTCAATTATTCATTGAAGGTTTGTTTCTCACTTGATGATGTGGGAGCTTCACATGAGGCTTTCTAAGCATCATTTGACTTGTTGTGGAGCTCTTCCTTATCCTTGAGTGACATCTCATGAGCAACAATTCTTCCAATGAATTCCGTTGGCTTGAGATCTTTGTAATTGGGCATCATTTGGATCAATGTGCACACGGTATCATATTTTCCATCCAAGGCTCTTAGGATCTTCTTGATGATGAATTTATCGGTCATCTCTTCACTTCCTAAGCCGGCAATCTCATTTGTTATGAGAGCAAGCCCATAGTGCATTTCAGCGACGCCTTCACCATCCTTCATTTTGAACTTGTCAAGTTGACTTTGAAGCACATCCAATTTGGATTCCTTGACAGAATCGGTACCTTCGTGCATGTCAATCAAAGTATCACAAATTTCCTTTGCATTCTCAAGATGGCTAATTTTGTTGAATTCTTCGGGGCACAATCCGTTGAAGAGAATATCACAAGCTTGAGCATTGTATTGCAGCATCTTCAACTCTTCCGCGGTAGCTTCACGGTTCGGTTCTCTCCCATCAAAGAATTCACCTTCCAAGCCAATACACACAATAGCCCAAACGGCAGGGTTATGTCCAAGAATATGCATTTTCATCTTATGCTTCCAACTAGCAAAATTTGTACCATCAAAGTAAGGACCTCTACGGTGGTAATTTCCCTCTCTAGACGCTATACTCTCCTAGGTTGTGAAACCAAGGCTATGACCACCAAAAGCTATGGAAATCAAAGCAAATGGAGACCAAAGCTCTGATACCACTTGTAGGATCGAAAGTATGTCTAGAGGGGGGGTGATTAGACTACTTGACCAAATAAAAATTTAGCCTTTTCCCAATTTTAGTTCTTGGCAGATTTTAGCAACTTAGCACAAGTCAAGCAATCAACCTACACATGCAATTCCAAGATTATAGCAGCAAAATGTAAAACAATTGCATATGAAGGTAAAGGGAGGAGTTTGAGGAGGTAAACGCAATGTTGACATGGAGATTTTTTATCCGTGGTTCCGATAGGTGGTGCTATCATACATACACGTTATGGAGACTTCAATCCACGAAGGGTAACGGTTGCGCGAGTCCATGGAGGGCTCCACCCATGAGGGGTCCACGAAGAAGCAACCTTGTCTATCCCACCATGGTCGTCGCCCACGAAGGACTTGCCTCACTAGGGTAGATCTTCACGAAATAGGCGATCTCCTTGCCCTTACAAACTCCTTGGTTCAACTCCACAATCTTGACGGAGGCTCCCAAGTGACACCTAGCCAATCTAGGAGACACCACTCTCCAAGAAGTAACAAATGGTGTGTTGATGATGAACTCCTTGCTCTTGTGCTTCAAATGATAGTCTCACCAACACTCAACTCTCTCTCATAGGATTTGGATTTGGTGGAAAGAAGATTTGAGTGGAAAGCAACTTGGGGAAGGCTAGAGATCAAGATTTATGTGCTAGGAATGGAATATCTTGACCTCAACACAAGTGTAGGTAGTTCTCTCTCAGAAAATGTATGTTGGAAGTGTAGGCATGTTCTGATGGCTCTCTCCACGAATGAAGAGTGGGTGGAGGGGTATATATAGCCTCCATACAAAATCTAACACTACACACAACTTACCAAACTCGGTGGGACCGAATCGTGAAACTCGGTCAGACCGATTTAGTTCATAATGTGACCGTTAGGCATTTTGGTGGGACCGACATATCAACTCGGTAGGGCCGATATCGTTAGGGTTAGGGCATAACGTAATCTCAGTGAGACCGATTACACAAACTCGGTGAGACCGATTTTGGTAATAGACAAACAGAGAGTTGGTCAGGCAAACTCGGTGGGACCGATTCGCTCATCACGGTTGGACCAAAACGTTACGAAAGGGAAACAGTGAGTTTGCACTGCAATCTCTGTGGGACCGATCGCTCATCTCGGTTTGACCGAAACGTTATGAAGGGAAACAGAGAGATTACAATCCCATCTCGGTGAGACCGAGATCCCTATCGGTGAGACCGAAAAGACTAGGGTTTCTGGCAATGGCTATGTCAACTGAACTCGGTGGCGCCGGATAGAAAGTTTCAGTAAGGCTGAGTTTGACTTTTGGTTTGGGACATATGTGGATGTGAGAAAGTAGTTGAGGGTTTTTGGAGCATATCACTAAGCACTTTGAGCAAGAAACTCATTAAGCAACACCTTACCCCCTCTTTATAGTATTGGATTTTCCTATGGACTCAATGTGATCTTAGATCACTAAAATGAAAAATGTAGAGTCTTGTGCTTTGAGATTGAGCCAATCATTTTGCCCTTAGCATTTTGAGGGGTCCATGTTTCTCATCTTCCTGAAATATTTATCCTGAAATAGCATTAGCTCAATGAGCTATATGTTGTTAGGAATTACCAAAACCACCGAGGGATAGTTGCACTTTCAGTAGGTCCAGTTGGTCTTCCCCTGCGGCGCCACATCGACGAAGGGTGGCAGGTTGATGTAGTCAGCGCCGAGGTTGCTGACGTAGAAGGAGTTCTGCCACTTCTTGGCAGAATCCTCTAGCGGCATATTGGGGCATCTCCCGCGCGTCTGCGTCGAGACGACAACGGCCCCATAGGCAGACATGGCTTAGAGCCCCGGCCCCTGCTGTTTCAGAAAGAAGAGGCGCAACCAGAGATCGATGGTGGGCTTGACGCCCAGGTACCCCTCACACGGGGAGACGAACCCAAAAAGCTGCAAGATGGCGTTGGCGCCCAGATGGTGCGGTTGGAGCCCGAAGAACTCCAGAAATGTGCGGAAGAAATCGCTCGCAGGGAGTCCAGACCCGTGTTTGAAGTGCGTGAAGAAGACCATGTACTCGGTCTCCTCTGGCCGCGGCTCCCGCTCGCCGTCTGGCAAGCGCACGACCACCGCCGTCTCCGGCGGCAGCCGTCGCGTGTTGCACAAGTACTGGACGTCCTCCGGGCTGATGGTGGATCCCATCCACGAGCCTGACGGCAGCGCCATCGCGGTGTGAAGTGCGACGAAGAAGATGAGAAGAAAGATTGGCAATGAAGTCTCACCCAAGAAGAGAGAACGGCAGAACTGCGCGGCGGTCGGCGGTCGCAACGACAAGGGCGAGAAAAGGTTGGAGATGGGGGGCGCAAGTGAGAATAATCCCCGTCGCCCCCTCCTCCCAATTTATAAGCTGCAACCTAGGCGTGGGGAAGTGGGATCGTTTGCACTCGCCCTACCACTTCCCCGCAATAAGTGCGCGTGTACCTCGTGCAATAACTGTCTTGAGAATGGTAACCGACCCACGGACACCGCAATAAATCCGCACGCGTGGGCCAAGGGCGCACAGTGGTGGGCCCCAGCCCGTCTCCCCGTCCTGTCGCCTGTGTGGCCTGTCAGGCCCCTTCAGCTCCTGAGCGCCACATGACGCCCGCGCCGAACCCAAGAGATTACCCTAAGATTCGACGGACTCCTCTGTTTCCTGCCCGTGTCGGGGCGCCGTGATCCAGCTTCTGAAAGCCGGCACACAGTGAGTGTTGCCGGACCCGGCGGTCCCAAGCTCCAACAACAGCCGCCTTCTCGGGGGGAAACTGCAAATGCCCTCCTGCCTGTAGCCGGCGGACCTTCACAGCTTCGGGGACTACTATCGGTGGGATGAACCCCGGGCAGGCAATGGAACCCGGATCGTTTTTAAAAACATTGGGGCTGGCATCGCCCCTCAATCCAGCTCGCACTTGGCCGGGTTCCTCAACCCGGTCGAGTCCCTCAACCCGGCCGAACTCTTTGAACCGGCCAAGATATCAACCCGGCCCTGACAGCTGGCACAAGCCGGCAGAACCCGGTGCACCAAGACTTCCCCAACAAGCCAACTCCCCCGTGGTGTGTTCCTCAACCCAGCCACGGGGTCAGCTTCCGTCCCATCCAAGGCATGCGATGGGATGAGTCTCCATTAAGGGGATGAGCATGGCCACAGTGCCCCACCAACTCCTCTGACCGGCAGAGGCATGGCAACAGTGCCCCACCTACCCTGCTGACCGAGGCCGGCGTGGCTATAGCGCACCCATCGTCACGGCTGACACCAACAGACGGCGACCTAGCGGTGTGCCACTGTAGCAGACTCGACCCAGCCACTCCGTGATGATCGACAAGACGACGAACAGTGCCCTCTGGCACACAGGGCCCGTGCCCGGCGATCCCTGACACCTGACGGGTCCCAGCACCGGCTTCCTGGACGATGACAACCCGGCCCCACGACCTTGTATCTTTACCATTGTAACCCTTGGGGATTGACCTATAACCCCCCCCAGGAGCCCTCATGTACATGGGCAGAGACGCACTTATTCAGGCCACACACACCAGGGAAGGGAGCAGCCTAAGCCTTGGCTAGTCTTCCTCCTTCCTTCAGGCAGCTCAAGGAGCAACTCTGTACTGTTACATATAAACCACACTCGGCGGGACTAGGGGTGTTATGTCTCCGAAGAGCCCCGAACCTGGGTATGTCTTGCGTCCCTCGCTCGCTCATGCCGACCTGGACTCTGGAGCCCACCAGTGCCCTCGAGCCTCCTCCTCTCTTTAGCCATCCTTTGGCATCTGCCGTGCGCCCACCACAACAATTTTCAAAAGAATTCCCATCCCCAAGTGGAAAATGGTTCGAGCGGCTACGCCCGACTCACTCTCTTCTGCCTCTCCTCGTGAATCGTGAGCGCAGCTGCTTGCCGAACAGTTTTTTCTAGCGCTATTTTTTACAAGGAGCAGCATTTTGGGTGGAGGAGCAGGAGTTGAGGATTCAGAAGAGCAGGACCATTTCCAAACAGGCTCTTAGTCACATCCAAATGCTACCTGCAAATTTTGAAACAAAAAGGTTAAGCATTTTGGCCTATGCAAAAAACAAATTGAAGATCAAATGTCACCCCAATTTTGTTTTTTCACCGACAAAACACTGTTGCTCTGTTTTGCATGAAATTTGTCAAGCATGTTTGCTACACTAACATGAACATCTACAAAAAAATCAGAATTTTTTTATTTTTTTACATTTTTTTGAATTTACTGTTCACCCAGGAGCATATGGAGCATATGCACCCGGGAGCCAAAACGTCCCTCCCGATGACAATCAAGTAATTCTCCCAAAGGAGGAGATTCAATAGTAATAACATGAGCAGTAGCAACAATATCAATAGTTTCATCATGAATACCATTAATAACATGTGATATTTCAGAGTGTGTTTTATTGGTGTGTACAAGTGATGGTGGTGTCACAAGTCGATTAAAAATATTATGTGAATCATAAGCAGTTTAGTACTCCGAGCAGTACCTCTTTTTGTAGTGGATGGAACAATTGTTGGCGTGGGTTTTGGATTTTCCCCATGATGGGTAATAATTGCAACAACCTAATGAATGCCAAGCAGACCTATAAATAGGTCTATGCCCCCTCCCCAACAATGGTGCTAAAAAATAGTTTTGATAACCCACCAGTTTAGGTGAATGCAACAGTCTTCGATGAGAAGTATAAAGCCAAATCTATTGATTCGATACAAGGGAGCCAAAAAATATTTATAAGCTTTAGAAGTTGAGTTCTCAATTCAACCACATCTGAAACAAAATACTTGCTTGCGGAAATTATTAGTAGCAAATGTATGGTGCATATGGTAGCAAAGTAACACACCAACAGAAAAAAAACTCGGTGGTGGCCAGGTACAAAGTAACTTAAAAAGCAATTCGTAGTATTGAACATAGGCATGGGATGGATATTGGGATGTTGCATGGATGATTTTTAAAATGTAATAAGATAATTAACAAGGATACATCCACTAGCTCATGTTCTTGAATTATCGTAGGCATGTATTCGTATGTTGAGAGACATGTATATTTTAAGAACTTGCCTCTCATCTACAGTTAACCCCCTTGCTTTGGGTCCTTAAAGGAACTATGGGTTATTAAGGTGACCTTGCGCATCAACCGAAACTATGCATCAACACTATGAATACATGTTATCCTCAAATTATAGCTATCCCCATCGATATCCCGGTCCCTCACACATGAGGTCTCGGATCATGTGCATATGACTTGCAAGTACAACCATATAAAATGCATCAAAGACACAATTGGTTCATATCTGAAATCATATTACCTGAGCCCTGGTAATGAGCATTGGGCATAACAAAGTCATAGCAACATCATTTCTCATAAAATCATTACACTAGGGATCATTTCCCAATCAATCTAATGTCTAGTACATAATCAATCTCATCCAATTCTCATCCATCCCATGTGCCTACAACAGGTTACACACACACAGTTTGGGAGCACATGATGACAATTTTGGAGAAGGGGTTGACGATGTGGATGGTGAAGTCTCCCCCCTCTCCAAAGGCAAGACCCTATCTCCAGTAGCCATCTGGGGTGAAGAATAATGGTGTTCGTGCTTCCACCTCACAAAAGAATTCAACGATAAATCTGAGGAGCGTGTTAGGATAATATAAAGCCGGGGGAACCGAGGGCCATCAAGGGACGCCCGCACCCTAGGCACCATGTGTAGGCCCTTAGGGATGTGCGTGCCTAGGGTGTGCCTCCCCTTGGCCCAAGTCTAGTCCATTCCGTATTTCTTTTTATTTTTCCCGAACACTTTCCTGCACAAAAAGATTATAGCATTGACATTTTGTTGAAAACAACCTCAGCCTCGATTAGTTTTTATTCACTAGAGGAAGTTTTGGTCCCAAAAACCAATCACAAATGTTTGAAAATTAGATACGTTTGAGCCATATCTCCAACCAAACTTGATCGTACTTTAGGGACTGCAAGAGGAGACCAATATCTACACCCTCACCAAGAAAATTTGAATCCCCCTTGATCCTAAGTGGATCTTGTTCTTATTGAAGTTGTTGGGCACTCCTAGACAGTTGGACTCCTTACATAAACTTCCTTGTTGTGGTGTGCTCCATAGAAGTTTGTAAAGATATGGTGGGCGCCTTCAAGTCCAACCACGAGTTTTTCAAGTCTCATTCCGTTTGGGTCACTCAAAGGAGAATAGGGTGAGCGATTGGTGGGATTCAGAAAGCTTTGGCACCTGCACCTGTCCAAAGTAAATTAGCACTCCCCAAGAGTGTGAACTTGGGGATATATCATCTTCTCCAACTTGTGGTTAATTCTTTTCCACACTTTTTTTTACTCCGTGTTAGTGCTTGCTAGCTAACTTTTTGCCATTGTCTATCTTGTTGTTTGCTTGCTTGTTGCACCATATACTTTGTTCTCATTGTAGACTACACATCAAGAGAACATACTTTACCCACACTATCTGAATTTGCGTAGAAAAACTTCAAAAAATTAGAATCTCCTATTCATCCGCCCTCTAGTCGGCCCTTTGATCCTTCACTTTGGCAAATAGATCAAGAGTTGTTGTCACAGCCCTAGCTTAGCCTTTGCTTGTCCTTGCATGATCATCATGTCATCGTGTCTAAATTTCATTTAACTATGAAATGGGGATTCTCAAACCCTAGCACCAAATGAATTTGACTAGGGTTAAAATAAAATCTTTTTCATTGAACTCAAAATGCCCTTTAAAAATGTTCAACATTTCTGGATTGAGGTGGAAGCATCTACCAAAGATGGTTTACATTTTTGCAGGACATATTTGGGCTTTGAATTAATTCAAACATATTTGAATTGGAGCTATTTAAATGCTATGTATATTTTAGGTGCTCCAAAAATGTTTGAAATTGTTATGGGTCACTCGAATAACTCAGACAACACCCCTAACTATTTCCAGGATTATATAAAATGGTTTAGTATTTTACTAAATCAAAACAAAACAGAATAAATAGAAAGCAGAAACAATTTAAATTAGAAAACAGAGAGAGAGAGAGAGTTACCTATGCCGGCCTACCTATTCTGGCACTGTAGCGGCCCAGCCCATCGAGGGCAGAGCCGTCTTCTTCCTCCTGCCAGTAGGCAGAGGGGAAGTGTGGCGAGCTCGCGCGCATTCCCTGCCATCTCCTGCTTCGCGCTGGAGGCTCATCCTCCTCCCTGTCCCCGCGCCTGGAGACGCCCTCGACCCCCTTTGTCCTTCCCCCCTTCCCTGGCCCTCTCCTCTCCTCCATCGCTCATCCCTGAGCTCGGCCGGTAGCAGCCATGGCCGCCCCCGTCGTCCTCGCAGCCACCAGCCACCCCTCGCCACCCAAATGTACCCCCGAGCTTTGCCCCCATGCTCACTTCTCCCCGCCGAAGCCCACGTCCTCAGAAGCGCAGCAACATCACCATCGGGCTCCTCCTCATCCTTGGATGCCGATGACCACCGCCGTTGATTTGCTCCGTCCAGTGCGCCCCCGTCTTCGCCGTCGCCTCTGCTGGAACCGCCGTGAGCCACCGCACCTTCTCCCTCTCTCTTCCGCGCGAAACCGCCCTCCAGTGAAGTTCCCCACTGTGGTTAAGCTTTGGCCGCCGCTGTAGCCCGCCACCGGTGTTGTTTCCGGCCACCCCGCGGCCTCTCGTCCGGTCCAATAGATGCGGGCGAGCAGGAGCTCCTCGCACATGCCCTCGGCGCGTCCAGCCGATGCCGCAGCGCGACTCCAGCGTGTCTCCGCCGCGTCGAAAGGTCGCCGGCGGCCTCTTCCCAGCTGTGCTGACGTGGCTGGCTTAGTTAGCCACAAATCACCGCCCCGTACCACTGACAGTGGGCCCCACATGCTAATTAAACCCGGGCAGTTTTAGTTTAGGTTTAGTTAATTGGTTTAGCCACTATGCAGCTGACATATGGGGCCCACGCATCAGGTTTGACCGTGGCTGACCGTGTTGACCTGCTGATGTCAGCATGACGTAGTGCTGACGTCATAATGCTTTTCTAGCGTTTTTTATTAAACCAGGAAATTCCAAAAAATGCCCAGAACTTGTAAAATTCATAGAAATTCAACGTAACTCCAAATGAAAAGATTTATATATGAAAAATGATCAGAAAAATCCAATCTATCCATCTGTAACGTTTTCATGCATGTTAGAACAACTTATAGCTTCTGTTTAGTACAAATCATATGAATGACATTTGGATATCCACATATGGAGTTTGAATTTGAATCTTGGATTCAAACCAGCTTCATCTAACCTGTTGCTAGTTGCATTAGCCCAAATCACAGCATATTAACATGTCATGATCATGCATCATATTGTGCATTGCATTGATTGTGTTCTTCCTTGTTTGCTGGTATTTGTCCCCTCTCAGTAGACGACGTTCCGACGATGAGTTCGATGACACTGATGAAGAACTATACTATCTTCAGAAGTGCCAGGCAAGCAAAAAACCCCTTGTTCATTCCAATACAATCCCACTCTCTCGCTCCTGCTCCCTTTTACTGCATTAGGACAACAACGATTCAACTGTTACATGCTGCGGTAGTTGAACCCCTTTCCTCTGCATGACCTGCCATTGCCACAGTAACTAGATGAAACCCACTAGCATGAGTAGGAGTTGTTTGAGCCCTGATATGCCTACTCATTCATGCTTGTTTGTTATGCCTGCTACTGCTTAGAGTTGAGTCAGGTCTGATTCATCGGTGATGAATTGGAGTGTGGTGAACATGTCCTACTGTTGAGAGCTAAGTGTGTGAACACGATTTGGTAAAGATAGCGGTGAGAGGCCATGTAGGAGTACATGGTGGTTGTCTCATTGAAACCGTCCTCAGGAACTGAGTTATGTGTTTGTGATCCATGAACAACTACTACCACACATTGGAATGCTTAAGTGCCCCTCTTGACTTATTAATCAACTCGATATTTGTCCAGGAGTTGCAACTAGTTTCTGGTGTTTGTAGGTAGTGCTAGTAGTCTACCAGGTGGCACCCGGTACAGGTGGGCTTGGGACAGACTAGGCGCAGTGGCACGGTGTACCAATTGGCACCCGGATGGTGGGCTTGGGAACCCTGCTCACATCGTTTGGGGCCGTGAGCGACACCCCAGCCGGATCTCCTTGTGGATGGAACCCGAATAGGCGATAAACCTGGACTAAAGACTTGTGTGGTTAGTCAGGTCGTGGCCGACTCCCTCGCCAGGCTTCTGCTTGAAGGTTGCCGAGATACACGACGTGTACATGGTGGTAAGTGGAGAGAGCGTGTGTGAAGAAGTACACCCCTGCAGGGTTAACATCATCTATTCGAATAGTCGTGTCCGCGGACTTCTAGGTTGCCTGTACAATTCATAGACAAGTGAAAGTGGATACTCTAAAATGCGCAAGATAAGCGTGAGTGCTATGGGTGGCGTTCTCGTAGGGAGACGGGAGCGGATCCATAGTGGTGTATTGGTATGGTGAATATGTGGACTCGTGTGCGCCACCTCAAAAGAGTTACTTGCAATCGTAGTTCAGGATAGCCACCGAGTCAAAGCTGGCTTGCTGCAGTTAAACCCCACCATCCCCTTTGTTGATAATGATGCATATGTAGTTAGTTCTGATGTAAGTCTTGCTGGATACATTTGTACTCACGTTTGCCTATTTTATGTTTTTGCAGAGACTTCCGTCTCACTAGTAGTTCCGCGTGGACTTCGACGTTTAGCTTGTTACCTCAGCTACGATCTTGTGCCCTCGACAGGATCTGGTAGATAGTCAGGCTTCTCAGCGTTTTTCATTTATAGTTGTCTGTACTCAGACATGTTAAGCTTCCGCATGTGCTTTGACCTGTATGCTCTGAATGCTGGGTCATGAGACCCATATTTGTAATATCTCGCTCCTCGGAGCCTAATGAATAAATACTTGAGTTGTAGAGTCATGTTGTGATGCCATGTTGTATTTGCACATATCGGGCATATTGTGTGTATGTTATTGAAATGCTTGGTATGTGTGGGATCTGACTATCTAGTTGTTTATCCTTGGTAGTCTCTCTTATCGGAAAATGTCTCCTAGTGCTTCCATTGAGCCTTGGTAGCTTGCTACTGCTCTGGAACATTTAGGCTGACCGGCATGTGTCCTTCTTCGTTCCTGTGTCTGTCCCTTTCGGGAAATGTCACGTGGTGTCTACCGGAGTCCTGTTAGCCTGCTACATCCCCGGTTTACCGGAGTCCTGCAAGCCCAGCTGCTACAGCCCGGATTCACTCGCTGATGAACGACACATTCGTTGCTGGGTCATGTATGCATGTCCCTGTAAGTTAGTGCCACTTTGGGTTTACGACTAGACATGTCAGCCCGGGCTCCTTGTCATATGGATGCTAGCGACACTATCATATACGTGTGCCAAAAGGCGCAAACGGTCCCGGGCCTGGTAAGGCGACATCCGTGGGAATACCGTGCGTGAGGCCGCAAAGTGATATGAGATGTTACATGCTAGATCGGTGTGGCATTGAGTCGGGGTCCTGACAGTTGTCTCCCTTACAAACCTAGGCATCAAAGAGGCATGACTTGTTGTGTGCAATGTCTAGAAGACGTGGACCACATCTTTTTCGAATGCCACCCCACCAAAAGTGTTCTCGTTTTTGGCTACGATGGGCAAGTGCCTGGCGATAGACAACCTTGCGAAGCGTGGATGGCCTCACGATCCACCATGCTCTCTCTATCGTTCCGCTCTAGACGTCGCCGCCCATATGCTGGCCTACTGCCCCTTCTCACAGGAATTTGGGATCGAGGTCCTACAACATTTCAAACTTCCCGACGCGCCCTCCCCGTCACTAGTTGTACTCCCCTCTTGGACTTGTGGCAGGTGGGTTGCGTCGCCATGCCCAAAGTTCACTGTATGCGTGGTGTGGAACTCTCTTGTGCAATTGGTTTGGTGGGCAACTTGAAAGAGAGGAACGAAGGGATCTTCCAAAGCATGGATTCAGCCATCAACCAAGTGGCCTCGCAGTTCATCACAAGATGAATGATTGCCACGCCATCGATCTTTCAAAGATCCGGTCCCTAATAAACCGACCGCTGGAACTTGACTAGCAGTGATGGTGTTTTCATTTTGTTGGGGTCCCACTTGCATTCATGCTGACGCCATACCTCTTATTCGAGATTAATGAAGAGTTGTGTTGTTAGCATTTACGACAAAAAGTACCAAGTTTAAAAGGACAAATCCTTAAGGTTCCATAGTTAAGTGTGACAATTATCAATTTCAAAGTATATAGTGGCATATCATTGAAGTCTCATGTATGGAGGAGGTAAAGGCCAAGTTCCTCGTCCCATTTGGAACACATGAACTCAAGACGTAGGAACAAGAAAAAGCAGAAACTGAAATGACATGAATCTCGTATTCCTACATGAACTAAAGCTACATGAAAACTGCAAAACTATCTTCTGGATGTCACTCGGGAGAAACACAAAAATTGTAGACACAAAGAGATGAAAACATGAGGGAGGACTTTAGGTTTTTTTCTCCCGAAAACTTCATATGGTATGGCCCATTCTAGAGAAAAATATACTTTTCGTCTCTCAACTCTTGACAGAGTCTAGATTTGGTCTTTCAACTCTGAAACCGGACAACTTGCACCCCAAACCACTAAAACCGGACAAGGTTCGTCCCTCGACACGTTTTTGACCGGTTTTGGTGCTGACTTTTGCCGGTTTTGACCGTGTTTTGACTCAGATTCGCGTACTTTCTTCAAATCCATTTATTGTATTCAGGTCTGCATACCATTTTCAAGTTCAAGTGTTTTTTTTCAAATCCACGTACTTTCTATAGAAGTTCATGAATTTGAAAAAGTAAACGAATTTGAAAGCAGTGCACGAACATGAAAAAAGTACGCGGATTTGAGAAAAATACGCGAACTAGAAAAAAGTATGCGAATTTGGAAAATTATGTGAACTTGAAAAAGTACGTGGATTTGAAAATAGTGCGGATTTTAAAAAGGTATCCGAATTTGAATTTTTTACGCAAACGTGAAAAGTATAGAGATTTGGAAAAACAACATGAATTTCAAAAGATTCACAAATTTGAAAGATATACACGTATTTAAGTCAGCACCGGTCAAAACCGGGGTGACCCAGCACCAAAACCGCTCAAAACCAAGACCAGGGATGAATCTTGTCCGGTTTTAGTAGTTGTGGGTGTAAGTTGTCCAATTTCAAAGATGAGGAACCAAATTTAGACTCCGTCAAAAGTTGAGGGACAAAAATTATGCTTTTCTCCCTATTCTATGGGAATTTCAAGAAATTTAGGTTAGTAATTTCGTTGTCAAAACGGCACCAAATGAAAATTTTCATAGAAATCCCATCATTCAAAATTCCTAGATTTTTGATTTGTTCAAAACAGAACCTAGTGTTTTTCGAAGGAAAAAGAAAATAGGGCAGCCAAACTAAGAGAGAATTCCTTATTTGGCCCTTTCTTAAAATTTGGTTCCCTTTTTGGCCCAAAAAACTTCATTTTTCCCTTTTTAACACTTAAACTTCATTTTGTTCCCTACGTGACACTTTCATTCATTTTTTCATCCGATGGTGTTAGCTATGACGTACAAAGACAATTTTACCCCTGGTGGTAATACATGTCACCAAGAAAGGGAAGAGAAGGAGCGTGAATATAAATGTATGAAAGTGTTGCGCGTTGGAGATTCCACATTCAAATATTCATATGCACCAGTGCCCGACCAGTCGCGTTGCACAACTCGATCCGCGAGAGCGCGGCACTCAGGGCGTGTTTGGATCCCATGCCCACACACCTAGCTAGGCAAGGCTAGCCTTGCCAACGAAGGCTAGCCAAATCGGCTCGCTCAAGCAAATGAGGAAAAAGCTGAAAATTGCAGGCAACGAGACAAGCTGGCCGAGGAACCAAACCCTCTGCTTTTTGCTTCGCGAGGCAAGGCAAGCGCTTGCCCAGGAACCAAACGTGCCCCAGTTGCTCACGCACGAGTAGGTACAAGCTAGCACAAGAAGCATGCAAGCGCTTGATTGATTTCGCCTGAACAGTGAACACACGTCTAGCCGGCACCTCACATGCGTACGCGAATCAGTAAAAGCTAGCTCTTAATCGTTCGGATCAATTCGATCTCGGCGAAATACTTTCGTAACTATCCTGCTGATTCATGTATATACATGGTATTGAGGAGATATTTTTTGGAACGATTCGGTGGAGACATTTTACTCGATTGTGGCGTGAGCTTGTGCAGCAAATTGAGGCGCGAACACAGCTCAGGGACATCATCCATCGAGGTCTAAACTATCACCCGCATGATTAATCTGCACAAATTTATACACTACAGCCTACAGTAGAAGCTGAATGGGTAGTTATTATTCCACTCATCCTATTATTTTTAATCCCCCGCAATTTTTTTGATGATTAGTCATATAGTACTTTTTTTTATTTATCCAACCACGACAAAATATATCATATTACCTCTTTGTTTGCATGTGAATAATCTGGTTACATACTACACTAGAGGTAAAAGTGTCTTTTTACGTCAGACTTAACACCGTTATTAACCAAATCTGACGGAAGTGTCACGTAGGAAACAAAATAAAGTTTAAGTGTCAAAAAGAAAAAAAAATAGTTTTTTGGACCAAAATGGAAAGCAAAATTTAAAAAAGGGCCAAATAAGGAATTCCTCCCAAACTAAACTAGCCCTCGAATGGCCACTCCTACTTGTCAGGATTGGATTTGGGATTCGTGGAGCAGACCACGCGCGCGCTCTCTCTGCCCTCCACCGCGCTTCGCTCCCGCCGGGCCGCACATGGCGACGGCCACCGCCTCCACGTCGCTCCGCCCGCCGCCGTCCCCGTTCCCGCCCCGGCTTGCGGTTGCGCCCTCTTCATCTCGCGCCTCTGTTCTTCTCCTTCCCCAGCGAGCTCAAGGGTTCTCTGACCGTTTGCTTTCTTCCTTTAATCCATTCTGTACTGGCTAGGGGTCGCTGCGCCAATGGTGCTGGGGGATGCCTACGCATTCCTCTCGGAGGAGAGCCTTCCACGCGCATCCGCGGAAGAGGTTCGTGCTGTGCGCTTGCTCTCTGTTTTCTTTCAGTTTGGTTCTCTTGTGTATACTGGATGCTTTCCTGTTTGAAGGAACGACATTTTGTCTAAACTGGTTTAACTTATTTCTCTAATTACAAAAGGACAGTTCATGTTACCTGCTTAGCTGAAATTGTATGGGATTGGGAGATACATCATACATGAGTTGGGGAAATTTTTGTACTGTGCACAGTTTCCAATTTGTAGTGGTAATAGCATTGTTTACATTCACTAAATGTGAGTGTGGAAATTTAACTAGATGGGCCCTACAGCGCTAAACAGGTTAGCAAGCATGACCAATGCTAGAAAGTCATAATATTTTTGCTAGTGATGAAAACTTCTGGTTCTTGTATAAGTATTTTCATTCTATGTTTGTTCATGAACTCTGATACTACCATATACTCCCTCTGTCTCAAAATATAATTAGTGTCAAAAAACGTCTTACATTTTGAGACAGAGGGAGTACATGTGAGTCATTATGTGATTTTGCTTTCGAACGTTTTATTTTTCTATTAGAGATTGCATGGGACTAGATGGTGTGACGTGGAATTCATATTGTTCGGTAAAAACTTATGATTTCAATACAAAACAGGAACACTTTGTTATGCGCAGCCGTTAAAGGCCCTGAAGAATCCTTCAAGAAGACCATTGAAATGGATAGGCTGATTGATATGCTTAGAGATGCAAATCCCAGAGAGGTAACCATGCTGCATATCTTCAGTTTTACTGATCTTTCTTGTCACAAGAAGCTACAATTCCTTTCCCTATATTTCAGTGTTGAACTATATTTGTTGTATATCATCAGTTCATTCAATATGTAAATCTTTGGCTCATATGTGCTTCGAGTATCCTCCCCTTGCTTATTTCATAATTGGTAGAACCAAGCTTGGCATTGGTTGGTTAGTGACATTTGATTAGCTACTTAAAGTATAGCAGATCCTTATGAGCTATCAAATTTGCCTTTTTTGTGTGTATATGTTGAGAGTGTTCGAAGTGTGCCCAAATACGCGGCTAGATTTTATTAGTATGCCTAGTATATTTCAGGTATGATATGATTTGTAAAGTTGACAAATCTTTGAGTGTATTAATTTTATCGTTTTACATAAAAGTACCAGATGAAGAACTAATGTACCTTCTTACATGCAAACAGCTTGATCTAATAGTGGTTGAAAATATTCTAGCGTTCAGTGAGGGTTTCTGGGTTCGGCTGGCTGCTCGGATTGATCTATGCAAATCGGATGATGATAAAGTATGGTTGCACATCTGGATTTATTTCTACTAATTGCGGTTATTGTCTTTTTTATCATCAATTTTCTCACTTTTTATAGCATCCATCTCCCATTTGTTTTTTAGAAAGATTATGAAGAACTGGCAGAGAATGTCATGAACATAGTTGACCGTGTCGTCCACAAGACTGATGTAAGAGCCATGTTCTTTCATGGATATCCTCATTTAAGTGCTACTGTCTGCCACTTGATGTGAATTCCTCAAGCCTTTGTATTTTTAATATGATTACTACGTGTTCCTTGCATGCTGCTAATTTAATCCCTATGATTCAGGAGAAGATTGAACAGTCAACTGATGTTCTGAAGGCAATTATTAGTCCTGTTATGAATGAAGGAGAAGATGGGATGTGGCCACCGAGAAATCCGGAGGCTCTCAAATTGATGGAAAAAGTAAAGCACAAATCTCTTGTTCTATACAGTAGTTGTTTTTCACATTATAATTGTCAAATGTGAAAATCAGTGCAAGAATATGGACATTTGTACTGCTTATATAATTTAATTTCAATCATGCTTTGCGCAAGTTTTTTTTTTTAGAAATGGAGGAGGACCCCCGGCCTCTGCATCTGGATGATGCATGCAACCATTTTATTAATTATTCACACAAGACCTTACAAAGTGATACAACAATAAGACTGAAGCCACCGTCTAGGCAACAAACTGTCTCTACTTCTATCCAATTGATGAAGGGATGTTGATAGTCTGGGCCTAATACCAAACAGACCTCGCAGCCCTAAACATCTAAGACCTGAGGTCCCAACCAGGACATCTGCCGGGTATGGGCACCCACCAGTCCGGCGTGCTCCTCAACCAGGACGCCTGCCGGGTATGAGGCCGCCGCAGCCACCTGCCACCAATCCATCTTCAGAGCTGCACTGCTGCATCTACCTTGCCCGGTCTAGCTGCTGCCGACGCCACCACGACGCCAGACAGCGTCGACCTCCTGCGCATGTCCATCGCCACACATCCGACGCCAAGTCTCCGCTGCTCCATGCCGCCAAGAACCTCTGCCATGAATATGTAGAAAGAAACAGTGCTCCACCGAAGAAGCCAACCGTTGGTCCCTCGAGCCCGAGTGCATCTCCAAGAATGCCGCCCCCAAGGGGGTAACGACACATGAATGCCGCCGTCATCCGATCAACTGATCTAGGGTTCCCCCGGAGTATTGGGTGGGGTTGGGAGTTTCACCTCGATGATGCCTTCATGAAGGAAACGATGATAAGGGCATCGTCATCACCGGCTCTGGCCAACGACCGAATACCAGGTTTTCACCCGGATCCGTCCCAAGGAATCCGCCCGACAACCTGTGCACCGTCTCGACCGCCTTCAAAGCCCCAGATCTAGCCACCTAGATCCGGCAACCAACTGCAACAGCAGTGCCACCGTAGGAGCCCTGGCGCACCGGCCACTGCCAGAGTGTGCCACCACTAGAGCCTGGGAGGAGGGCTCCCACCCCCACCTCGCCAAACCGCGAGAGCCGCTGAGATGGATCCCGTGCGCTCGTCACCGTCTCTGATCCGAACCAATCCGCCATCAGATCGCCGTCACAGATCCGCCTTGGACAGGGACTGCACCACGCCATGCGGCCGCGGGAAGCCCGAGCTTCACCCGCCGCCACCATCCAGGGCCGCCGCCCCGGGATCCAGACAGAACATTGCCGCTGCCACCGGCCTTGTTCCGCCGCCGCCGACCGGCCGAGCCATCGGCCACTGCGACCTCCGTCGCCATGCCGCCGGCGTATCTGGGCGAGGATATCCACCCTCCCCGAGGGCACACGCCGCAGCCTCTTCACCGCGTACCAGATGAGATCGCACGGGAAGCCACCGCGGCCGCGTCCTCACCCCTGGCGGGATGCCGCACACGTGCCGCCCCGCCGCCGGCGAAGGCCGCCGCCACGAGGAGACCCGCACGCAGCCGCCACACAGCTAGACGACGACCCATCTGCAGCCGTGCCATCGGGCCCGCCGCCGTCAAGATTGTCGCCGCCGCGCCGCCAGGATCCGCGCGCCCCGGCGCCTCCGCGCGGCTTGGCCGCTCCCGCAGGCCACGGACGCGAGGAGGGGTGAAGGCGCCCGCCGCCAGCCACCGCGGGGGGCTTTGCCCCGGCGGCTCTGGCCGGCGGCGGCGGGGAAGGGGAGGAGGGGGAGGGCTAGCGGCAGGAGGTGGCGGCGCCGCCCGTGGCACCCGCGGGAGGGGCGACGCGGGCGCAAGTTTCTTTTATCAATTCCAAAAGAAGTACCTGCAGTTACTTTCTTGAAACTGAATTGTTTGGGCTCCAAAGATGTGTATGTTAAAATGTAATTTTAAGCCATACTAGTATTTTACCTTGTTCTCCATATTGTGCTCTGATTTTTAATGTGTTCTTGACATCCCCAGGAAATATCAAACAGAGAAAAAGAAGGACAGCTAGATGAGAGTTTTCTGTCAGAAGTTAATGCTCAGCTGAGGCAAGTAAGTGCTACTATTTTTGCTTTCTAGGTTTGAGTTGTTTTAAATTATTATATAACGTGGATTATTCTTGATATTAGTAATATTTACATGTGTTTAGGCTAAAGACGAAGTAGATAAGCCAGGGCTTCAAGTAATGCTTCAAAAGGTGTTGCAACTATATGCTTCCAACTTTCTCCGAAAGCGCAGTTACGCTTATAAAGGTAATCCTTTCTTTATGTCTTCCCAGCTACAAATATTGAGAAATAACTGCGTCTTTTGGTTGAGTCTTGAGTGCCTGTGTTGACATTCTCAGGGGGAGAGGTTGTAGTGCCTGAAAAGTTTCTTGAATCGATAATAGAGGGTATGAATTTTACCCAAGAGATTGTTTATATTGTGTCTATAATCAGTGCCTCTGATATGTTGGTTTGTGCAATGCAGCTCCCGAAAATGACTGGAATAGGCTGTTGCTTGATGGACTTACAGTTGGAAAGGGAGATGTTTCACCTGAAGAATTTTACGCTGTTACCAAGAAGAGAATTGAGAGAATCTTGATTCGCACGGTAAGATTCATAACCTCCTGAGTTCTATGTAACTATTTTAACTTGTCAGTGCCTTGCCCTGAGCATCCCCTCACACAATTTTGTCTCTGTAATTTTTATTTTTATTTTTGACAGGAAGGAGGTTCTTATCAGCAACGGGTACTTGTCGAATATATAAAAGAGATACAAGCTAGAGCAGAGGAAATAGTGAACCGGCTTCAAGGCCCAGCTGTGTAACGTTTATGGTACATTTGTAGTTACTGAAAAAGGCTTTCGCCCTGCTTTATATATAAAGCACAATCCACAACAACACGGTATAAACGCACGCCACCAAAACACACGCACACACCCAAGGCAGGATACAAAGATGCTGAACGCAGCAACACCTTCCCTAGCACTACAATAGCCACCGGGGTCCGCCGCCGTGAACACGCCACTGCGATGAGATGAAGCCACATATGACGAACCGTGCGCTCCAAGGCGGCGCCTTCAGGAAGGAAACAACACCGGAGCGCCGCCACCGCCCGACCCGAGGGTCAGAGTTTCCCCTAGAGCAACACGACGGGCAATGAGAGCTGCGACGACGCCTTCAGGAAGGGAGCGAGATTCGCCGCCGCCGGTCCGTCCGAAGAAAGAGCGGGTTTTCACCCCGGCCAACACTCACTGCCACCGAACGCCACACCCCGGAAACCACACCGCCCCCACGGCCATAGTCACCGGGCAGCACTGAGCCACGGGCTCTGCCCTTGAGCACCGCGCAACCACCACCAGGGCCGTCGCCCCGGCATCCAAGGCCTAAACACCACCACACCCGAGACCCGCCGCTCCCCTAACCAAAGAGACTGAGCGCCCCCATGCATCTGGCCTCCATCGACTCGTCCTGCTGCACCGTGCGTGAGACGAGCTCGGTCCTGTCGCCGGGCGCGAGACGAGCGCGGTCCTGCAGCCGTGCGCGAGACGGACTCGGTCCTGCTACCAGGCGGGAGAGGAGATCGGTCCTGCAGCCCGAGCGCGAGACGAGCGATGGACCAAAGCTGGGGACGAGCCAACCCTCCGACGAAGATTGCACCCGGGCACCGAGAGGGGGGACGACGGCCTGCACAAGCCGCTCACCGACGGGCCGACGACGAAGAAGTCCAGCCGCCGCCGTGAGACGGACCCGACCACCGCCAAGAGCCACCACCACGCCGTGACAGCCCCATCCACGCCGAGCACAGCCCGCGGCACCTGCCATCGCCGGATCGGCTGGGGGCCGGCAGGCCCGCCACCACCAGAGAGCGCCGTAGCAGGGGCGGGCACCGGAGCCGGCCACCACCTGCAGCGAGCCAGGGCCCCGCCACCACAGGGGCCCAGGCCACCCGCGCCGCCGCAGCGTCA
>NC_041381.1:357723764-357729733 GCF_002162155.2 Triticum dicoccoides | reverse complement strand
GCCGCCGCCCAGCCCAGATGGCCCGCGCCATCCAGCGCCGCGCGGGGCGAGGAAGAGGCCCCGCCGCCGCCCGAGCTGGCCGGGCTTTGCCCGCCAGCACGCCGGGGCGGCGGCGAGGGGAGGGAGGAGCAAGGAGGACGGGCGAGCCCGCACGCTAGGGTTTCGCCCCCCGGCGGCGCTCGCAGGAGCGGCCAGGGGAGGGAGGGAGGGAGGTCACACCCCCTTTTGAGAGTCCACCGAGGTGCCCACATTTGTAATTTCAGAACCAGTTATATCCAATAAATGAGAAATAATGATTCTATAATTTAGCCATTTTTTTTACTAGAAGAATACTTTGCGGTAGTCAAACTCTTTGTCGGCTCACCTGACTCATGGAGGGTTCTGTACTAGAGATTCCCAAGCTTAATACTCGTCACCCTCAAGTAGGAGTACATGGCATCCCTGTTTTATAGGCATTTAATTTGACAATACATCCAGTATTGCAGTATCGATCTTACACGGTTGAAGCACTTAGCTCCTGGAAACAGAAGTGCGACGCTATATGCAGCAAAGCAATGAAGAGTTAATACTAATATTACTTATTTTCAGGGAAGCATAACAGACTGTCCTCTTGAAAGACTGCCTTAAGAGGAATCACCTATCTTATCAGTTAGACAATGGATACATTTTTTAAATGTTGGCTTTGTTCATCTAACACCAAAATGTTTGTTCCCTGAATCGCATAGGTTCCCATGGTCACTGTTAATCTATGGATCCACCGGTATTTCCTTGGTATTTCCGAGTTTTATACATAAGTTCATTTTCTTTTGGTGAGCATATTTCTTAAAGCTGGGATAGTTAGTCTTTATGGTTAAAACTGGATTTTAAAAGCATTAAATTAGTCAAGATTCATTACTAGTTTGAATTCGTCCTAGTTGTGTTAAAGGTTTTATTACTGGTAGATCTGATTTATTGTTGTAAGTTGAATAATTCTCCGAGGTTTTATGTTTCCTCATTTTCGTATGGGACCTTTCTATATTAACGATGCAAAACCAGACCTCTAAATTACATGTACTAGCTAAGTGTCCGTGCGTTGCCACGGATTAACAAATATATATATACAAAGAGAAAATTCATGTGACATGAGAGTCAAAGGTCATTTCTATGGGATGATATCTCATGGTCATGATCTAGTAGATACATACATCTCGTCATTGTCTTTCTTCCACACTCCATGTCTGAGCTACCACGCGACATTCGACTTCCTTCTCCCACCATGCATGCTTTTATCTCCTATTTCTCCTACCTTTACCTTACACGACAGTACCAAGTTTCTTGTCCAACTATCATAATCTTCTCCGGTAGGGCACCCCCTTAGATTATTACTGACTTGTACATGTTGCAAATAAGATCAACGAAAATGGATACTAAATTTCTGATGAGAAATGAGAATTCAGGGCAATATCTTCCCAAGACAATAATAATTCCAAGACAATCTTTTTATACCTTCTGTCAACATTGGGACACACATTCCACACAATAAGCATGCGATGATGTTGATACTTGATTAATTGTCATTATATGTCTACAGTAAAGATAACTTTACTCAAAACCGCCTATCTTAGCCAAATCAACAAATCTCTCTCATTAATGCAATTTTCTTTAGAAAACAAATAATAGATTCTTGCCTATCTTAGCCAAATCAACGGATCTCTTTCATTAATGCAATTTGCTTTAGCAAACAAATAATAGATTCTTTCCTACCTTAGCCAAATCAACGGATCTCTCTCATTAATGCAATTTGCTTTAGCAAACAAATAATAGATTCTTTCCTACCTTAGCCAAATCAATGGATCTTTCCCCGGTTCGCTGGGCGCGTTTCGGTGGGTGGGCGTGGGGGTGGGGGTAATTTGATGGAAATAAACCGGTTGAAAATAAACCGGTTGAAAATAAACGGATCCTGTCTCACTCTTCACTTTCTTTACAATAAACTTCAGAATAGCAATCTTGGCGAGTGATCTCGACGGGGTTCAATCGGCGTGGCGCACCGCTGATTCTTCCAGGAGTGGGTGCTGAGAGGAAGGATCCCAAACCTCCATTGTCAATCGGCCAGAGCTGCATCGTCCTTTGGATCAGAGCGTGGACGGGATCAAGACGGTAGGGTTTGAGGAATTTGTAGGACATGAGGGTTTATGGTTGGCAGCACGAGAACTCACCCATATCTTGGCAGACGGCAGGCCCGAGGTGCGGTCGTGTTCATGCTTCGGGAGCTGCCACATGCTGTCCTCGCCGCCATCAGCGACACCACCGCCATCGCCTGTTGCCACCACTTCAGCGCCACGAGCGTGGGACCGAGGGACGAAGGGAAGGGAAGGAAGTGAATTGACGTACCTATGTTTGGTATATATCACACGAGGAATCAAAACTGGATGCACGTGAAAGCATAGAGATGGGAAAGAAGGACAGAGGAAGGGAAGGGCAAGAGGAACCTGAGGATGTGCGATGAAGGAGCGATGCCAAAACATCACAAAGGGGGACCCGTAGCTCGTCACGTAGCGCGGCCGCCTCATTGCCGGCTGCCACCCCGCGCTACCGCCTCCGTGCGCAGGTTCCGTTCGTGGAGCGTGAGGAGCGCATGACCTGCCTTCACCGCGGCCTGGTCCTCCCCACTATCGTGAAGCTCGCCCGCACCGCCGCCCCAATTGCTCAGGATGACGGATGAAGATCCTGCAACAGCGACGTGGGTGAGGGATGCAGCCGACGATGAAGGGATGATTTTCGTGGCTAAACCCTCCCTATCAAAATAACTTCTTAAAAAAGGCAAAGATCGATGCATTAGGAAAATTAGGATTTGGAATTGATTGTCATAAAACAAAATTTTATTAATTGATAACGTGCTATCGGTACATGCCCGTTTATAACATGTCTAGTTAGGAAACTTTGGAAAAGTTAGGAAAGTTTTTATTGTGAGGGTAAAAAAATCAATGTGAGGAGATATGGTGGTGGGATATGAGACGAAAATAAATCGGACGAAAATAAACCAGACGAAATATAACCAGACGAAAATAAACCGTGGACGCAATCCTACCAACTGCTCCATTAGGAGTAGAGATTCCGTTTTTTTTGGGCATTATGTATTCAGATTTGGGGCTGGACATTACGGATAAACTTTGGACTCATTGTAATGGCTTTCTTTTTTCTTCAAAAAGAATGAAAGATTTTATCAGCAAAGGTGATTGAGACGATAATCTTAATCATCATGCTCGCGTGAAATGATCAAGTCAAAGTTTATATCAGGCATGTATTTCTTGCCTAGATTGGTGTTAATGAGTTGAGAATAGTGTTTTTTTTTGCCGTGGTGAGTTGAGCATAGATTCGATTATTGAACAAATAGATGAGCTATCAAAATGGCTATGAGACGAGTAGGTTGGTTGCGTTACCTGTCGAGCATGCTTAGTGTAGCACCCCGGGATCGGTGCTATGTAGATCTAGCATCCTCAGCTAACCTTCACATAATATTGATCATAAGGCGTCATCTTCACACAACGAACACTAACCTTCACATAATATTGATCGTAAGGCGTCATCTTCACACAACGAACACGTTGAAGCATGCACGCTGTGTGGGGGAGTGTCAATATCACAACACACATAACGAAATAATCCACAACAACAAATAAATACATACAACAACTCCATGAGTCAGATTTAACCAATGAATATAACGGGTATGTTGACCCACATACAACTCATACAATGGAAGAGAATATACCTTCTACCGGTAAGAATACAAAATGCCTTAAGAAGGCTTAAAGAAAAGTAAAAGGCGTCCATATCTCTGTCTAGACCATTGTTCGCGGGATAACCAACTAACGTCGTCCATCAACAAGCCTGCTTCTTGAACTGCTGCAAGTTGGATTGATGGCAATCTAGGAAAAAAATAGTAAATTAAGTAAGGTGAGTACTTAGTTGTACTCGCAAGACTTACACAAACCTAAGTTATTTTATGCAACATGTTTCAAAAAAAGAGGGATTTAGGAGACAGAAGCAAGGGGCGTGTCACAACTACTCTATTCACCTTCCTGTCATAAACATAACACTACCTTGTCTTCCCTTTCGCATCTCTTATAAGGAAGACCCACAAGGCACTCACACGATTGGTAAGTTTTAATTATTAAGGATGAAGTTATTCTATGGATGCAGGTCAATCTTCAAGTCGTCTATAACCGCAGACATGGCTGTTTGAATAGATTTATCCTGGTGCACAAATATACCTGGCACGACCCTCCCTTATAGGCCAACCGAACGCATCGTATGCCCAAACTGATGGGTACGATCGACTGTGACACTCCGTTAGCTACATTCAAGTCTAAGAAGTGACCCCGTGAGTTGACATCTGAATCGAAAGTCTGGCCAAATCTCTAATCGGTAACAACCGTATGTGTGTACGACTAGGATGACATATCCCAGAACTGAGGTGCCTACCCAGCAAAATGTGCCGTAAAGTTGTGAACATCAGGGGATTGTAGCCCCAAACTAGGGTCAACGCCTAGTGATTCAAAGTTCAAAGAAGCAAAACGTAAAACCAGCTTGCGGCCCCTGGAAAAGTCTGTAGTTTCTTTGGAGCAATGCTACACAGAAGGACAACATTTTACGGAATCAACGAAGAGGTTAGGTAGAAATCAGGGTGAAGGACCCAGGGGGGGAGGGGGGGCGGGGTGAGATTAGTCATAAGGAGGTCCGTAAAACTTTTGTAGTTGGCCAATGCGTTTAGAATTACCGAGTTTCTGGGTCGGGCCCATAAACCCTACATGCGGTTACCATGCTCATTCAGTCACTCTTGCATCAAGACAAGACAAACACGAATTCTATGTTGGCTCGAGTGGAAAAATAATAATTATGTATGGATGACCTCCCATCGTTAACAAATTTGCTTTGATCGGTTCTTCAAAAATGTTTGAGATAAGATAAGATGATCCTTCATCGTTAGTGCCCTTGTACGAGCGGTGGTTTCGCCCTTCTAGTTGAGGCGGCTGTTTGACCAGCCATAGTAAGAGCATCTATAGCCGGGCACCTTAAACCCGTCTCAAACGCGTGGACGGCTCGCCTGATCACTGACCGGTCACGAAATGTCGACTAGACAGGCATCTCAAACGAGTCTCAAACGTTCGGACTGACCGACACCCCTCATATCCAGCCCAAATATGGGGCTCCCAGGCGCGCCCGCCACGTCGGACCCGACAGCCCGACCTACACCAAATTGCACCAAATCCACCCCCAGAACTGCCGTCCATTTGCTCTCTCCTATTTTCTTCCTCCTCCGCGTCGTCCGTCTCGCAGATCCGCCGCCGTGCCCGCTCCACAACCATTCCTAGGCTCTGCGCCGCCAGCTCCGGCAAAGTAGTCCTCTCTCCCGTCGTCATCGCGATGGACGTCGTCGGCGGCCCGGATGCCAGCGCAGTACGTTTGGCAACTCTTTGGCTCCGCCTTGCGCTTAATGTGTTCGACACATTGTCTGACCGAATTTTTGTGATTTTCTTAGGGAAAACGATGGATTCCGATGCTTCGTCCGATGAGGAGTATGGGCCGGCGGAGCTTGATCAAATGATTCAAGATGAGTTCTTTGATTCCTCGGGTCCAGATGAAGAAGTGAACATGATCATGCTCATGAGCATGCAAGAGAAAATAGACCGACAGGTGGAGCATATTCTCAACTTTAATGGCTCAATCGAAGGGAGAAGGGTGATCAATCGAGATAGGGTGTCCGGAGCACGGCTATTGCAGAAGGTCCACTTTGCTCCGAACCCAACTTTCCCAAATGATCCATGGTTTCATCGCCGTTTCCGCATGCGAAAAACGTTGTTCTTGCGCATTGTGGAGGAAGTGGAGGCACATGCTGACTACTTCAAGCTCATGAGGGATTGTTTCGGCCAACTTTCTTTCTCTGCTAAGCAGAAGTGCACAACTGCACTGAGGATGCTTGCACTTGG
>NC_041381.1:357658576-357723369 GCF_002162155.2 Triticum dicoccoides | reverse complement strand
AAATAAGAACCTAGACTTTTCCAAATTTTAAATGTGGACATGTTTTAGCAAATATGACAAGTCAAGTAATCAACCTACACATGCAATTCTAAGAGTATAGCATCGGAAAGTAAAGCATCGCACAGGAAGGTAAAGGGAAGGGTTTGGAGAAGCCAAACATACCGAGGGACACGAAGATTTTTGGCGTGGTTCCAATAGGTGGTGCTATCGTACGTCCATGTTGATGGAGACTTCAACCCACGAAGGATAATGGATGCGCGAGTGTCACATACCTAATTCTGGTCCGACCTATGCTAGCTTCCATGTGAGCATCATGTTTAAATTCAAATGAAACTTGAATCGAGGAATTTTCAAAAGCCTAAAAAAACCTCTAAAAATAGCCAACATTTAAATCTCATCAAATGAGTCCAATAAAATGTTCCCGTTATTCTGTGAAAATATTGGCATGAGGTGAAATTCAAACCAATATTTTTGGAGTCACAGAAATAATTTATTTTGGGTCTTTGATTTAAATCAATAATATATTTGGGTTGAAATTATTTCTGCTATATAAGAAATAATGTTCAAATATTTTGTAAGTTTGCATGTGACCTTGGACTAGCTCTCTGAGCCCACATAAAATTTACATAAAGTTTTAAAATGGTTTAGTTTCCAAACTAAATCAAAACAAAATAACAAAAATAGAAAGAAAAATAAGAGAGAGAGAGAGAGAGAGAGAGAGAGAGAGAGAGAGAGAGAAGAAACTTACCTGACGCCACCAACCGGCCCAGCTGGCAGCCCAGCCCACCAGGGGCACTCCCGTCTTCTTCCCCGTGCCAGCGCACGAAGCAGCTCGGTGGCGAGCGCCGGCACACGCCTGGCCACCTCCTGCTTGCTAGCTCGCTGCCGGAGACAGCCCCGAGTGCCACACAATCCCCCTCGACCCCCTCGACCCTCTCTCGCTCTCCCAGTGCCTCCCCCCTCCTCTGGCTCTCTCCCTCGCATCACCCGAGAGCCGCCGTCGCCGTCGCTCACCATTGCCGCGCCAGAGCCACCCCCTCGCCCCTCTGACGTGCCCATGAGCTCCGCCTCTGTCGTCTACGCCTCCTCGACGAGCCAAGCAACCGGGAACGCGTTGTATTGCCGCCATCGACATCACCTTCAAGCTCCAACGCCGGAGATTGCCGTCGCCACTCCGTCGTCTCCAGAGCCTCCCCCGAGCTGACGAGTACTCCAGGCGACGCGCTGTGAGCACATGATCCGTTTTCCCCTATTACCGCACCCAATAGTGCTCCCTAGCTGCGTATGTCGCCGAGCCCGAGAGCTCATCATCGCCGGCCATGCCGCCGCTGTCATTGCAACAGCTGAAGCTCGTGCCTGAGTGCGTAATCATGCTCAGTATGCCCCCAGGATCCTAACACACCCATCCGCTGTTCTTGCCGCATGCTGCATCGCCGTAACCATCACCGCCCGAACTCCGGCCGCCGCGCAAGTCGCCGCTGCCGTTGATTTAGGCCACCGGAGCTGTTGCTTCCTGCACCACTGGACGCGGAGCACTCCAAGCTCTCTGTAGATCCTAGTCGCGCACCAAACCGTCGCCGGGCGGCGATTTCCGAAGCTCGCCGCCGTGTTTTGTGGTCACCGGCGACTTATCACCGGCGTATCTGACGTGGCGTCGTCATTAGCTGCTAATGGCCACGCTAATCACCCCCTTGAGCCACTGCCATGTGGGCCCATGTGCCTGTTTAGGTTAGCCTAACCTCCCTGCTAGTTAAGCACTAATCACGTGGACCCCACGTGTCGGCTCTGACTTTCGCCTAGTCAGCGTTGACCAGGCCCACCCGCCAGTGACCCTAACCAGCCCTAGGTCACTAACCAGTGGGCCCACTGGTCAGGTTTGACCCGGCGCAACCCTGTTGACCTGCTGAGGTCAGCATGACCTAATGCTGACGCAATATTACATTTTCTGGATTATTATTATTCAGGAAATTCCCAAAACTTATAAAATTCATCGAAAATTATCTCTAACTCCAAATAAGATAAATTATATATGAAAAATGATCAGAAAAATCCAATCTATCCATCTGCACTGGTTTCATGCATGTTAAAGCAACTTAAACCTGATGTTTATATCAAAACATGATAATGCACTTTATAAATTCTTAGTTTGAGTTTGAAATTGAACTTTTGGTTCAAAATGACTTAAACCACCCTGTTTGTAGTTGCATTAGCTCAAACACACTCATTTTGCCATGTCATGATCATGCATCATATTGTGCATTGCATTGATTGTCTTCTTCCTTGTTTGCCGGTATTTGTCCCCTCTCAGTAGACGACGTTCCGACGATGAGTTCAATGACACCGATGAAGAACTATATTATCTTCAGAAGTGCCAGGAAAGCAAAACCCCCTTGTTCATTCCGATACAATCCCACTCTCTCGCTCCTGCTCTCTTTTACTGCATTAGGACAACAACAATTCGTTTGTTACTTGCTGCGGTAGTTGAACCCCCTTTTCCTCTGCATGACCTGTCATTGCCATAGTAAATAGATGAAACCCACTAGCATGAGTAGGAGTTGTTTGAGCCCTGATGTGCCTACTCATTCATGCTTGTTTGTCATGCCTGCTACCGCTTAGAGTTGAGCCAGGTCTGATTCATCGGGGATGAACTGGAGGTGTGTGAACATGTCCTACTGTGTGTGAGCTAAGTGTGTGAACACGATTTGGTAAAGGTAGCCGTGAGAGGCCATGTAGGAGTACATGGTGGGTTGTCTCATTGAAGCCGTCCTCAGGAACTGAGTTCCGTGTTTGTGATCCATGAACAACTACTACCACTCATTGGGATCCTTAATTGACCCTCTCGGCTTCTTAACCACCCTTGTCCTCTGTCCAGGAGTTGCAAGTAGTTTATGGTGTTTGTAGTATGTTGGAGGCCGTGGGCAATGCTGACCCGAGGGGTGGGCTGTGATGCGGTAGGCATGTGGCCGGGTATGCCGGGCGCCTGTTTAGTGTCGCGAAACCCTGTACACATCGTTCGGGGCCGTATGTGGAAACTTCAGCCGGACTCCCTGCGGATGGAACCTGAATAGGCGATAAACCTGGACTAGAGACTTGAGTGTTTAGGTAGGCCGTGGCCGACACCCTCGCCAGGCTTACGCTTGAAGGTTGCCGAGATACATGACGTGTACATGGCGGTAAGTGGCGAGAGAATGTGTGAAGAAGTACACCCCTGCAGGGTTAACATCATCTATTCGTATAGCCGCGTCCATGGTAAAGGACCTCTGGGTTTTCTATACAGTTCATAGACAAGTGAAAGTGGATACTCTAAAATATGCAAGATAAGCGTGAGTGCAATGGATGGCGTTCTCGTAGGGAGATGGGAGCGGATCCATAGTGGTGTATTGATGTGGTGAATATGTGGACTCGTGTGCGCCACCTCAAAAGAGTTACTTGCAGGCGTAGTTCAGGATAGCCACCGAGTCAAAGCTGGCTTGCTGAAGTTAAACCCCACCATCCCCTTTGTTGATAATGATGCATATGTAGTTAGTTCTGATGTAAGTCTTGTTGGGTACATTTGTACTCACGTTTGCCTATTTTATGTTTTGCAGAGAGACTTCAGTCTTGCTAGTAGTTCCGCGTGGACTTCGACGTTTAGCTTGCTACCTCAGCTACGATCTTGTGCCCTCGGCAGGATCTGGTAGATAGTCAGGCTTCTCAGCCTTTTTCATTTGTAGATGTCTGGACTCAGACATGTTAAGCTTACGCTTGAGTTTTGACTTGCATGCTCTGAATGCTGGGTCGAGAGACCCATGTTTGTAATATCCCGCTCCTCGAAGCCTATTGAATAAGATACTGGAGTTGTAGAGTCATGTTGTGATGCCATGTTGTATTTGCACATATCGAGCATATTGTGTGTATGTTATTGAAATGCTTGGTATGTGTGGGATCTGACTATCTAGCTATTTATCCTTGGTAGCCTCTCTTACCGAGAAATGTCACCTAGTGCTTCCACCGAGCCTTGGTAGCTTGCTACTACTCCGGAACACTTAGGCTGGCCGGCATGTGTCCTTCCTTGTTCCTGTGTCTGTCCCTTTGGGGAAATGTCACGCGGTGTCTACAGGAGTCCTATTAGCCTGCTATAGCCCGGTTTACCGGAGTCCTACTAGCCCAGTTGCTACAACCCGGATTCACTCGCTGATGACCGACACGTTCGTTGCTGGGTCATGTATGCCTGTCCCTGTAAGTTAGTGCCACTTTGGGTTCACGACTAGCCATGTCAGCCCGGGCTCCTTGTCATATGGATGCTAGAGACACTATCATATACGTGTGCCAAAAGGCGCAAACGGTCCCGGGCCTGGTAAGGCGACACCCGTGGGAATGCCGTGCATGAGGCTGCAAAGTGATATGAGGTGTTACATGCTAGATCGGTGTGGCATTGAGTCGGGGTCCTGACAGCTTTGGTATCAGAGCCTGACTGCATGTAGGATTACCAAGTCAAACTGGTCGAAGTTGAGTCTAGAAATTCTTTAGTTATATAAGGGAATTGATTGTGGGATGGAACATAAGGCTCTTTTTACTCCTTTACCTGATGCCCTTCTGATCCGAGTCATCTTATCCTTCCTACGGGGTTAAGGAACTAGGCTATCTCCTCTTTCTATCAGGATCACGTGTTACTAATCCGTACACTTATAGGATTGGTGGATTTAAGCCTCAGTTCAGTTCCTACTACTTCCGTGTATTCATCTCAGAAACTTGATATTGTGCTTCTGAGTGGTTATGCCACCCTTTTGGCAGGATGTCTCAAATCCTTTGAGCATTTACAGCCGTTATGCTGTCCGAGTCACCCCAGGTTTCTAGATAGTCTGATGCACTTGCAATCATTCCTCTATGTTCCTGATGTCCATTTGGGCCAGATTAATCACACTAATAGGTAAGTTGAGGTACTTTGTTGCCTCGACATATATGTTGGAGCGATTATTATGACCCTAGGTGTTTTAGGGAGTGACCTAGTAATTTAGCCATGTTTTGTGTTCCCGGCGTGATGATTCTGGCCACCCTTCTCGAAAGCATCTCGTGATGCCATTTAGTAGTAGGTATTCCAGTCCTGGGTTTTTGACCCAAAATTCACCCTACCTACTTCATGTTGATAGTGTTTGCTAGTTCCTTTAGGATATTAGTAACCTTTGCGATAGTCCTCAAGGTCCATGGTAAATCCTTCTTCCAATACCATGAACTGCTTATGGCAGAAGTTCCTCGCAGAACCGAAAGATCACAACTAGAGTGCTCTTGACGAGTTCTCGATTCTATGCTATGACTCTGTTAGTTCTACCTTCTCTACATGGGTTATCCGGAAGAAACCTGTTGAACTTGGTTCGACATGCTAATCTATGCTTCCACAACTCAAAAAGTTATATGTTCCTCTGAGTTGTCCCTCTTTAGCTGTATTCTGGCCCTCGTCTATCAATTGATAGTCAAGAGTATGTGTGCATTCGTTCATCGATACCTATTACTCTTGTGTTCCGTCAAGCCATTCTATTCCAGAATGACTAGGAGAAACAAACTCCAGTACCTCATCCATATCTAGGATTGGGTCAAGTAGTTGTATTCCACAGATCAAAATGCCAATCCAGCTTTTGTTCTATTCTACCTCGTAGTATTACCCTCTTTCTGTCGGGATTGTCATGAGAGTTGCATCACCTCTTACGAATTCTTGACACAGTGAATACTTCTTGCCATCATTGTTCATTCCTCGGTTCCCATGTTATTGTAACCAGAATGCCGATAAGTGAATCGTGATGTGTGAAATCAATACTCCTAGCAACCCCGTTGCTGGGTAGTTAAAGGAAAATAATTTCATTCTTAGTGTGTTGATTATTGAATCACCATACTAGGACTGATTGTGCTACCTAGTCCTTATTTTCGGTGCACTCCTCCGTCAATGGGTTAGGATTGTGTCAATCCATCAATCTATTGACCACATCGTCTTGCCTGAAAAGCAAGATTGTTCTCGAGCTTAGTAACATATCGGTGGTTCGTGATTTTCTGAATACCTTCTCGAAAGTATCACCAGGCTTTCCCTAACCGCTATGTTGAGCTCGTGATCAAGTTGGTTCCTTGTAACCACCCCTTCTCCAAGAATCTATGTTGGGTACCCCTGAGCTAGTTGGTTAAGCTGAACAACAACTTGGAGAGTTGGAGGATAAAATCTGCTTGATTTAGTTCATTTTCAAAGGGATATCCTTGTGTTTGTGTGTGTTGAAGAAAGATGATATCTTCATCGATTGATCTTCGTGTTCAGCTAATGGACCTATCATCTTATCCAAACTTTGATTGAGTATGGGCTATCGTCAAATCAAATCAGAACCAACGATATTCGTAATGTTGTCTTGCTCATGGCTGATCCCCCGAGCATACACCATTACATCTTTTGGTTTGACCAATACTATCACATTGTTCACATATTGGTGGAATTCCAGTGATATGGAAATTACGATGAGTTGCTATTCAACCCATCAGCAACATCTTGTCTCCTCCATGATTCATGTTGAACATTGAGCTTGTGTTGGAAACTTTTGTAAGCATTGCCTTCGTGTTCAGCTCATGAGGTATATGTTTGGGTGAAAGAAGTGACTTTCTCCAAGTTCACGTGCATTAGGTGTAAGTCGCCACCATGAATTTGAGAAAGGGTTGTTTGTTCCCCCTGGAATCATCCCAAATCAGTCATGCATACGTGCTAAGTATTCTATGGTTTGGTAGATTAATTACCTCCACTCCATACGTATTCCCTAGAACACCAAGCCACTGGTTGATTTGTTCAAGGAAAAGAAGTTCTTAAATGCTAGTCCTTAAGGACCCAAAGGTACATGCGCATGACTTCGCTCTCCGCAATGATGGTTCCCCACCTGAACTCGGTAGTGTTTTATTATAAGACTACAATGTGGTCATGCTTGTCAGGGACAACGTGTTCACATGTGTGTGGCAGAACCAGCTCATGTTTTGGAGCTTACTACCGTAGTTCATTCCCCGAGAATCTCGCAACGCCGTCTCGTCGATTTGTGTTGCAAACTTTCATTTTCCTTTCTAGATTTGGTGAGTCTGGAATATCCTAACACCAACCAGACCTGAATCTTAGGTAGATATGATGGCTGGGACGTGTTCCAAGAATTATAATAGTGGTATCTCTATAACCCGGTAACGTGGATGTTGCGGCCAACACACCTAGTCGGAAGGCCTACTATTGTAGTATCTTGGTTGAAGAAGTTGACCACCTCCCCATAAGGATCTCATAGGATATACTGAAGGAAATATACCCTAGAGGCAATAATAAAGTTATTATTTATTTCCTTATATCATGATAAATGTTTATTATTCATGCTAGAATTGTATTAACCGGAAACATGATACATGTGTGAATACATAGACAAACTTAATGTCACTAGTATGCCTCTACTTGACTAGCTCATTAATCAAACATGGTTATGTTTCCTAACCATAGACATGAGTTGCCATTTGATTAACGGGATCACATCATTAGTAGAATGATGTGATTGACATGACCCATTCCGTTAGCTTAGCACTTGATCGTTTAGTATGATGCTATTGCTTTCTTCATGACTTATACATGTTCCTACAACTATGAGATTATGCAACTCCCGTTTATCGGAGGAACACTTTGTGTGCTACCAAACGTCACAACGTAACTGGGTGATTATAAAGGAGCTCTACAGGTGTCACCAAAGGTACATGTTGAGTTGGCGTATTTCGAGATTAGGTTTTGTCACTCCGATTGTCGGAGAGGTATCTCTGGGCCCTCTCGGTAATGCACATCACTATAAGCCTTGCAAGCAATGTAGCTAATGAGTTAGTTATGGAATGATGCATTACATAACGAGTAAAGAGACTTGCCGGTAACGAGATTGAACTAGGTATTGAGATACCGACGATCGAATCTCGGGCAAGTAACATACCAATGACAAAGGGAACAACGTATGTTGTTATGCGGTTTGACCGATAAAGATTTTCATAGAATATGTAGGAGCCAATATGAGCATCCAGGTTCTGCTATTGTCTATTAACCGGAAACGTGTCTCGGTCATGTCTACATAGTTCTCGAACCCGTAGGGTCTGCACGCTTAAGGTTTTGATGACAATTATATTATGTGTTTATGAATTTTGATGTACCGAAGGTTGTTCGGAGTCCCGGATGTGATCACGGACATGACGAGGAGTCTTGAAATGGTCTAGACATAAAGATCGATATATTGGACTACTATATTTGGACACCGGAAAGGTTCCGGGTGAGATTGGGACAATACCGGAGCTCCGGGAGGTTATCGGAACCCCCCGGGAGGTATATGGGCCTTATTGAGCCTTAGTGGAAAGGAGGGGAAAGGAGCAAGGGAGGGGGCACCCCCCAAGCCCAATCCGAATTGGGAGGGCCCCCCCTTTCCTTCCTCCCTCCTTCCTCTTCCTTCCCTCTCCCTCTCCTAATAGGAAAGGGGGAGTCCTACTCCCAGTGGGAGTTGGACTCCCCCCTAGGGCGCGCCACCCCCCTTGGCCGCCCTCCTCCACTCCTTTATATATGGGGGAGGGGGGCACCCCATAGACACAACAATTGATCTCTTGATCTCTTAGCCGTGTGCGGTGCCCCCCTCCACCATAGTCCTCCTCGATAATATTGTAGCGGTGCTTAGGCGAAGCCCTGCGACGGTAGAACATCAAGATCGTCACCATGCCGTCGTGCTGACAGAACTCTCCCTCGACACTCGGATGGATCGGAGTTCGAGGTACATCATCGAGCTGAACGTGTGCTAGAACTCGGAGGTGTCGTAGTTTCGGTGCTTGATCGGTCGGGCCGTGAAGACGTACGACTACATCAACCGCGTTGTGCTAAGGCTTCCGCTTTCGGTCTACGAGGGTACGCGGACAACACTCTCCCCTCTTGTTGCTATGCATCACCATGATCTTGCGTGTGCGTAGGATTTTTTTTTGAAATTACCACGTTCCCCAACATATACTCCCTAGTTGTTCCTTATGGATTCTTGTGCTCCCGAAGTTCGACCTTTTACTTGATGGTCTAGTTACCAAACCATTTCAATGAATGGGATATGCTAGCACATCAAGGAGAACATTAGAAGCGGAGTGCTAAATGTCTCTCAGTCGACCATCCAGATTTTGTTTCCTTGGCTTGCTAAGGTGGAATATGAGAAGGTGTTATCTTCCCTTGCAACTACATCGTCCATCACTATTCATCATGGTAGTATGTTGTGTTGCCAGGATCCTTGACACGGATGTTGGTAAAACCTTGATGAATATGGAAATGCTCAAGTTCTTGAGAGCACACGCAAGCACTAGGTGCTATCATCGGCACTAACTGGGATTGCTCTCAGTTTCCTCGGTTATGCTATAACTTTTCAATAGTGGACCCACTTTCTACTGTTGGGTTTCTCCCGAGATACTGGAATCATTCCCAGCATTTGCAATTTTTCTCCCAGCTTGCACCGTCGTTGTGCCATCCTACCCTGGGTCCCATCCATCTCCGATGATAAGAAAAATCATCCATTGCTTTGTCTTCAACAAGGTAATCCACATCGTCCATTCTGGTCCGAGTATGTCATCCTTTCGTACTCTTTCAAACGATCGCTCGAGATTTGCCTTAGGCTGGTATAGAGAGTCTCAATGATCTCTATCTCAGCAATAATTCTTTTTGCCACTTAAGGTATTAATTCTACGAGTCACCTCCTCTAAGATGTCTCATTATGGTATCATGGCAACTCAACTGCTCACTACGTTGACAACTGTTCACCACCTTCTTAAGTGTGAAATTGTTGTCTACCCGGTGAACCTCCGTCATCTGCTCCACTCCATTTCTCTAGATGTATGCTTCGTGTCTCAGCTCGAGAGATGTTGCTACGACTCACCTCGTGAGTTGATCCTAAGTTGTTTGATCTTCGAGAAGATCGATCCTTCTAGAGTTTTCCTTCTCCTCCCGTTGTCATGTCGGTTGGAGTTCTCGGAGCAAGACATCAAGATAAAGATGGTGATGGAATCAACGTCCTTATGAAGTTCAACCTGGATCGTGAAGATTGTGTAAGCTTTGTACCCCCTCTGTCTTCTTACCCCACGTCTTGAATCTCGGGACGAGATTCTTGTTTAGTGGGGGTGAGTTGTCACATCCCTAATTCTGGTCTGACCTATGCTAGCTTCCATGTGAGCATCATGTTTAAATTCAAATGAAACTTGAATTGAGGAATTTTCAAAAGCCTCAAAAAACCTCTAAAAATAACCAACATTTAAATCTCATCAAATGAGTCCAAGAAAATGCTCCTGTTATTCTGTGAAAATATTGGCATGAGGTAAAATTCAAACCAATATTTTTGGAGTCACATAATTAATTTATTTTGGGTCTTTGATTTAAATCAATAATATATTTGGGTTGAAATTATTTCTGCTATATAAGAAATAATGCTCAAATATTTTGTAAGTTTGCATGTGACCTTGGACTAGCTCTCTGAGTCCACATAAAAATTTACAGAAAGTTTTAAAATGGTTTAGTTTCCAAATTAAATCAAAACAAAATAACAGAAATAAAAAAGAAAAATAAGAGAGAGAGAGAGAGAGAGAAGAAACTTACTTGGCGCCACCAACCGGCCCAGCTTCGCGGCCAAGCCCACCAAGGGCACTCCCGTCTTCTTCCCCGTGCCAGCGCATGAAGCAGCTCGATGGCGAGCGCCGGCACCCGCCTGGGCACCTCCTGCTTGCTAGCTCGCTGCTGGAGACAGCCCCGAGTGCCACGCACTCCCCCTCGACCCCCTCGACCCTCTCTCGCTCTCCCAGTGCCTCTCCCCCTTCTCTGGCTCTCTCCCTCACATCACCCGAGAGCCGCCATCGCCGCCACTCACCGTTGCGGCGCCCAGATCCACCCGTCGCCCCTCTGACATGCCCATTAGCTCCGCCTCTGTCATCTACGCCTCCTCGACGAGCCAAGCAACCGGGGACACGCCGTATTGCCGCCATCGACATCATCTTCAAGCTCCAGCACCGGCGATCGCTGTCGCCACTCCGTCGTCTCCAGAGCCTCCCCTGAACTGACGAGTACACCAGGCGATGCGCTGTGTGCTCATGATCCATTTCCCCCTATTACCACACCCGATAGCGCTCCCTAGCGGTGTATGTCGCCGAGCCCGAGAGCTCATCACCTCCGGCAATGCTGCCGCCGTCGTTGCAGCAGCTGAAGCTTGTGCCTGAGCGTGTAATCGTGCTCAGTATGCCCCCAGGATCCTAACACACCCATCCGCTGTTCCTGCCACATGTTGCATCGCCGTAACCATCACTGCCCGAACTCCGGCCGCCGCACAAGTCACCGCCGCCGTCGATTTAGGCCACCGGAGCTGCTGCTTCCTGCACCACTGGACGCGGAGCACTCCAAGCTCTCCGTAGAGCCTAGTCGCGCACCAAACCGTCGCCGGGCGGCGATTTCCAAAGATCGCCGCCGTGTTCTGTGGTCACCGGTGACTTATCGCTGGCGTATCTGACGTGGCGTCGTCATTACCTGCTAATGGCCACGCTAATCACCCCCTTGAGCCACTACCATGTGGGCCCATGTGCCTGTTTAGGTTAGCCTAACCTCCCTGCTAGTTTAGCGCTAATCACGTGGACCCCACGTGTCGGCTTTGACTTTCGCCTAGTCAGCATTGACCAGGCCCACCCGTCAGTGACCCTAACCAGCCCTAGGTCACTGACCAGTGGGCCCACTGGTCAGGTTTGACCCGACGCAACCCTGTTGACCTGCTGAGGTCAGCATGACCTAATGCTGATGCTGTATTACATTTTCTGGATTATTATTATTCAGGAAATTCTCAAAATTCCCAAAACTTATAAAATTCATAGAAAAAATCTGTAACTCCGAATAAGATAAATTATATACGGAAAATGATCAGAAAAATCCAATCTATCGATCTGCACTAGTTTCATGCATGTTAAAGCAACTTAAACCTGTTGTTTATATCAAAACATGATAATGCACTTTATAAATTCTTAGTTTAAGTTTGAAATTGAACCTTTGGTTCAAAATGACTCAAACCACCCTGTTTGTAGTTGTATTAGCTCAAAGGCACTCATTTTGCCATGTCATGATCATGCATCATATTGTGCATTGCATTGATAGTGTTCTTCCTTGTTTGCCGGTATTTGTCCCCTCTCAGTAGACGACGTTCCGACGATGAGTTCGATGACACTGATGAAGAACTATATTATCTTCAGAAGTGCCAGGCAAGCAAAACCCCCTTGTTCATTCCTATACAATCCCACTCTCTCGCTCCTGCTCTCTTTTACTACATTAGGACAACAACAATTCGTTTGTTACTTGCTGCGGTAGTTAAACCCCCTTTTCCTCTGCATGACCTGTCATTGCCACAGTAAATAGATGAAACCCACTAGCATGAGTAGGAGTTGTTTGAGCCCTGATGTGCCTTCTCATTCATGCTTGTTTGTCATGCCTGCTACCGCTTAGAGTTGAGCCAGGTCTGATTCACCGGGGATAAACTGGAGGTGTGTGAACATGTCCTACTGTGTGTGAGCTAAGTGTTTGAACACGATTTGGTAAAGGTAGCCGTGAGAGGCCATGTAGGAGTACATGGTGGGTTGTCTCATTGAAGCCGTCCTCAGGAACTGAGTTCCGTGTTTGTGATCCATGAACAACTACTACCACTCATTGGGATCCTTAATTGACCCTCTCGGCTTCTTAACCACCCTTGTCCTCTGTCCAGGAGTTGCAAGTAGTTTATGGTGTTTGTAGTATGTTGGAGGCCGTGGGCAATGCTGACCCGAGGGGTGGGCTGTGATGCGGTAGGCACGTGGCCGGGTATGCCGGGCGCCTGTTTTGTGTCGCGGAACCCTGTACACATCGTTCGGGGCCGTATGTGGAAACTTCAGCCGGACTCCCTGCGGATGGAACCTGAATAGGCGATAAACCTGGACTAGAGACTTGAGTGTTTAGGTAGGCCGTGGCCGACACCCTCGCCAGGCTTACGCTTGAAGGTTGCCGAGATACATGACGTGTACATGGCGGTAAGTGGCGAGAGAATGTGTGAAGAAGTACACCCCTGCAGGGTTAACATCATCTATTCGTATAGCCGCGTCCATGGTAAAGGACCTCTGGGTTTTCTATACAGTTCATAGACAAGTGAAAGTGGATACTCTAAAATATGCAAGATAAGCGTGAGTGCAATGGATGGCGTTCTCGTAGGGAGATGGGAGCGGATCCATAGTGGTGTATTGATGTGGTGAATATGTGGACTCGTGTGCGCCACCTCAAAAGAGTTACTTGCAGGCGTAGTTCAGGATAGCCACCGAGTCAAAGCTGGCTTGCTGAAGTTAAACCCCACCATCCCCTTTGTTGATAATGATGCATATGTAGTTAGTTCTGATGTAAGTCTTGTTGGGTACATTTGTACTCACGTTTGCCTATTTTATGTTTTGCAGAGAGACTTCAGTCTTGCTAGTAGTTCCGCGTGGACTTCGACGTTTAGCTTGCTACCTCAGCTACGATCTTGTGCCCTCGGCAGGATCTGGTAGATAGTCAGGCTTCTCAGCCTTTTTCATTTGTAGATGTCTGGACTCAGACATGTTAAGCTTACGCTTGAGTTTTGACTTGCATGCTCTGAATGCTGGGTCGAGAGACCCATGTTTGTAATATCCCGCTCCTCGAAGCCTATTGAATAAGATACTGGAGTTGTAGAGTCATGTTGTGATGCCATGTTGTATTTGCACATATCGAGCATATTGTGTGTATGTTATTGAAATGCTTGGTATGTGTGGATTTGACTATGTAGCTATTTTTCCTTGGTAGACTGTCTTACCGAGAAATGTCTCCTAGTGCTTCCACTGAGCCTTGGTAGCTTGCTACTGCTCCGGAACACTTAGGCTGGCGGGCATGTGTCCTTCCTCGTTCCTGTGTCTGTCCCTTCGGGGAAATGTCACGCGGTGTCTACCGGAGTCCTGCTAGCCTAGTTGCTACAGCCCGGATTCACTCGCTGATGACCGACACGTTCATTGCTGGGTCATGTATGCTTGTCCCTGTAATTTAGTGCCACTTTGGGTTCACGACTAGCCATGTCAGCCCGGGCTCCTTGTCATATGGATGCTAACGACACTATCATATACGTGTGCCAAAAGGCGCAAACGGTCCCGGGCCTGGTAAGGCGACACCCATGGAATGCCGTGCGTGAGGCCGCAAAGTGATATGAGGTGTTACATGCTAGATCGGTGTGGCATTGAGTCGGGGTCCTGGCAGCTTTGGTATCAGAGCCTGACTGCGTGTAGGATTACCAAGCCAAACTGGTCGAAGTTGAGTCTAAAAATTCTTTAGTTATATAAGGGAATTGATTGTGGTATAGAACGTAAGGCTCTTTTTACTCCTTTACCTCATGCCCTTATGATCCGAGTCATCTTATCCTTCCTACGGGGTTAAGGAACTAGGCTATCTCTTCTTTCTATCAGGATCACGTGTTACTAATCCGTACACTTATAGGATTGGTGGATTTAAGCCTCAGTTTAGTTCCTACTACTTCCGTGTATTCATAGTTGATCACAGAACCTTGATATTGTGCTTCTGAGTGGTTATGCCACCCTTTTGGCAGGATGTCTCAAATCCTTTGAGCATTTACAGCCGTTATGCCGTCCGAGTCATTCCAGGTTTCTAGATAGTCTGATGCACTTGCAATCATTTCTCATATGTTCCTGATGTCCATTTGGGCCAGATTAATCACAGTAATCGGTAAGTTGAGGTACTCTGTTGCCTCGACATATATGTTGGAGTTATTATTATGACCCTAGGTGTTTTAGGGAGTGACCTAGTAATTTAGCCATGTTTTGTGTTCCCGGTGAGATGATTCTGGCCACCCTTCTCGAAAGCATCCCGTGATGCCATTTAGTAGTAGGTATTCCACTCCTGGGTTCTTGACCCAAAATTAACCCTACCTACTTCATGTTGATAGTGTTTGCTAGTTCCTTTAGGATATTAGTAACCTTTGTGATAGTCCTCAGGGTCCGTGGTAAATCCTTCTTCCAATACCATGAACTGCTTATGGCAGAAGTTGCTCGCAGAACTGAAAGATCACAACCAGAGTGCTCTTAACGAGTTCTCGATTCTATGCTATGACTCTGTTAGTTCTACCTTCTCTGCATGGGTTATCCGGAAGAAACCTGTTGAACTTGGTTCGACATGCTAATCTATGCTTCGACAACTCAGAAAGTTATATGTTCCTTTGAGTTGTCCCTCGTTAGCTGTATTCTGACCCTCGTCTATCAATTGATAGTCAAGAGTATGTGTGCATTCGTTCATCGATACCTATTACTCTTGTGGTCTGTCAAGCCATTCTATTCCAGAATGACTAGGAGAAACAAACTCCAGTACCTCATCCATATCTAGGATTGGGTCAAGTAGTTGTATTCCGTAGATCAAAATGCCAATCCAGCTTTTGTTCTGTTCTACCTCGGAGTATTACCCTCTTTCTGTTGGGATTGTCATGAGAGTTGCACCACCTCTTATGTATTCTTGACATAGTGAATACTTCTTGCCATCATTGTTCATTCCTCGGTTCCCGTGCTATTGTAACCAGAATGCCGATAAGTGAATCGTGATGTGTGAGATCAATAGTCCTAGCAACCCCGTTGCTGGGTAGTTAAAGGACAATAATTTCATTATTACTGTGTTGATTATTGAATCACCATACTAGGACTAATTGTGCTACCTAGTCCTTATTTTCGGTGCACTCTTCGGTCAATGGGTTAGGATTGTGTCAATCCATCAATCTCTTGACCAAATCGTCTTGCCTGAAAAGCAAGATTGTTCTCGAGCTTAGTAACAAATCGGTGGTTCATGATTTTCCGAATACCTTATCGGAAGTATCACCAGGCTTTCCCTGACCGCTATGTTGAGCTCGTGATCAAGTTGGTTCCTTCTAACCACCCCTTCTCCAAGAATCTGTGTTGGGTACCCCTGAGCTAGTTGGTTAAGTTGAACAACAACTTGGGGAGTTGGAGGATAAAATTTGCTCGATTTAGTTCATTTTCAAAGGGATATCCTTGTGTTTGTGTGTGTTGAAGAAAGATGATATCTTCATTGATTGATCTTCGTGTTCAGCTAATGGACCTATCATCTTATCCAAACTTTGATTGAGTATGGGCTATCGTCAAATCAAATCAGAACCAACGATATTCGTAATGTTGTCTTGCTCATGGTTGATCCCCCGAGCATACACCATTACATCTTTTTGTCTGACCAATACTATCACATTGTTCACATAATGGTGGAATTCCAGTGATATGGAAATTACGATGAGTTGTTGTTCAGCCCATCAGCAGCATCTTGTCTCCTCCATGATTCATGTTGAACATTGAGCTAGTGTTGGAAACTTTCGTAAGCATTGCCTTCGTGTTCTGCTCATGAGGTATATGTTTGGGTGAAAGAAGTGACTTTATCCAAGTTCACGTGCATTAGGTGTAAGTCGCCGCCATGAATTTGAGAAAGGGTTGTTTGTTCCCCCTGGAATCATCCCAATTCAGTCATGCACATGTGCAAAGTATTCTATGGTTTGGTAGATTAATTACCTCCACTCCATACGTATTCCCTAGCACACCAAGCCACTGGTTGATTTGTTCAAGGAAAAGAAGTTCTTAAATGCTAATCCTTAAGGACCCAAAGGTACATGCACAGGTCTTTGCTCTCCGCAATGATGTTTCCCCACCTGAACTCGGTAGTGTTTTATTGTAAGACTACTATGTGGTCATGCTTGTCTGGGACAACGTGTTCACATGTGTGTAGCAGAACCAGCTCACGTTTTGGAGCTTACTACCGTAGTTCATTCCCCGAGAATCTCGCAACGCCGTCTCGTCGATTTGTGTTGCAAACTTTCATTTTCCTTTCTAGACTTGGTGAGTCTAGAATATCCTGACACCAACCAGACCTGAATCTCAGGAAGATATGATGGTCGGGACGTGTTCCAAGAATTATAATAGTGGTCTCTCTGTAACCCGGTAATGTGGATGTCGCGGCCAACACACCTAGCCGGAAGGCCTACTATTGTAGTATCTTGGTTGAAGAAGTTGACCACCTCCCCATAAGGATCTCATAGGATATACTCCCTAGTTGTTCCTTATGGATTCTTGTGCTCCCGAGATCCAACCTTTTACTTGATGGTCTAGTTAATAAACCATTTCAATGAATGGGATACGCTAGCACATCAAGGTGAACATTAAGCAGAGTGCTAAATGTCTCTCGGTCGATCATCCAGATTTTGTTTCCTTGGATTGCTAAGGTGGAATATGAGAAGGTGTTATCTTCCCTTGCAACTGCATCGTCCATCACTATTCATCATGGTAGTATGTTGTGTTGACAGGATCCTTGACACGGATGTTGGTAAAACCTTGATGAATATGGAAATGCTCAAGTTCTTGAGAGCACACGCAAGCACTAGGTGCTATCATCGGCACTAACTGGGATTGCTCTCTGTTTCCTCGGTTATGCTATAAGTTTTCAACAGTGGACCCACTCTCTACTGTTGGGTTTTGCCCCAGTTACTGGGATCATTCCCAACATTTGCAATTTTTCTCCCAGCTTGCACCGTCGTTGTGCCATCCTACCCTGGGTCCCATCCATCTCCGATGATAAGCAAAATCATCCATTGCTTTGTCTTCAACAAGGTAATCCACATCATCCATTCTGGTCCGAGTATGCCATACTTTCGGACTCTTTCAAACGATCGCTCGAGATTTGTCTTAGGCTGGTATAGAGAGTCTCAATGATCTCTATCTCAGCAATAATTCCTTTTGCCACTTAAGGTATTAATTCTATGAGTCACCTCCTCTAAGATGTCTCATTATGGCATCATGGCAACTCAACTGCTCACTACGTTGACAACTGTTCACCACCTTCTTAAGTGTGAAATTATTGTCTACCCGGTGAACCTCCGTCATCTGCTCCACTCTATTCCTCTAGATGTATGCTTCGTGTCTTAGCTCGAGAGATGTTGCTATGACTCACCCCGTGAGTTGATCCTAAGTTGTTTGATCTTCGAGAAGATCGATCCTTCTAGAGTTTTCCATCTCCTCCCTTTGTCATGTCGGTTGGAGTTCTCGGAGCAAGACATCAAGATAAAGATGGTGATGGAATCAACGTCCTTATGAAGTGCAACCTGGATCGTGAAGATTGTGTTAGCTTTGTACCCCCTCTGTCTTCTTACCCCACGTCTTGAATCTCGGGACGAGATTCTTATTTAGTGGGGGTGAGTTGTCACATCCCCAATTCTGGTCCGACCTATGCTAGCTTCCATGTGAGCATCATGTTTAAATTCAAATGAAACTTGAATTAAGGAATTTTCAAAAGCCTCAGAAAACCTCTAAAAATAACCAACATTTAAATCTCATCAAATGAGTCCAAGAAAATGTTCCTGTTATTCCGTGAAAATATTGGCATGAGGTAAAATTCAAACCAATATTTTTGGAGTCACAAAAATAATTTATTTTGGGTCTTTGATTTAAATCAATAATATATTTGGGTTGAAATTATTTCTGCTATATAAGAAATAATGTTCAAATGTTTTGTAAGTTTGCATGTGACCTTGGACTAGCTCTCTGAGCCCACATAAAAATTTACAGAAAGTTTTAAAATGGTTTAGTTTCCAAACTAAATCAAAACAAAATAACAGAAATAGATAAGAAAAATAAAAGAGAGAGAGAGAAGAAACTTACCTGGCGCCACCAACCGGCCCAGCTGGCAGCCCAGCTTCGCGGCCCAGCCCACCAGGGGCACTCCCGTCTTCTTCCCTGTGCCAGCGCATGAAGCAGCTCGGTGGCGAGCGCTGGCACACGCCTGGCCACCTCCTGCTTGCTAGCTCGCTGCTGGAGATAGCTCCGAGTGCCACGCACTCCCCCTTGACCCCCTCGACCCTCTCTCGCTCTCCTAGTGCCTCTCCCCCTCCTTTGGCTTTCTCCCTCGCATCACCCGAGAGCCGCCGTCGCCGCCTCTCATCATTGCCGCGCCCAGAGCCACCCCCTCGCCCCTCTGACGTTCCCATGAGCTCCGCCTCTGTCGTCTATGCCTCCTCAACGAGCCAAGCAACCGAGGACATGCCGTATTGCCGCCATCGACATCATCTTCAAGATCCAGCGCCGGGGATCGCCGTCGCCACTCCGTCGTCTCCAGAGCCTCCCCGAGCTAACAAGTACTCCAGGCGACACGCTGTGAGCTCATGATCCGTTTCCCCCTTATTACCGCACCCGATAGCTCTCCCTAGCCGCGTATGTCACCGAGCCCGAGAGCTCATCGCCGCCGGCCATGCCGCCGCCATCGTTGCAGCAGCTGAAGCTTGTGCCTGAGCGCGTAATCATGCTGAGTTTGCCCCCAGGATCCTAACACACCCATCCTCTGTTCTTGCTACATGCTGCATCGCCGTAACCATCACCGCCCAAACTCCGGCCGCCGCGCAAGTCGCCGCCGCCGTTGATTTAGGCCACCGGAGCTGCTGCTTCCTGCACCACTGGATGCGGAGCATTCCAAGCTCTCCGTAGAGCGTAGTCGCGCACCAAACCGTCACCGGGCGGCGATTTCCGAAGCTCGCCACCGTGCTCTGTGGTCACCGGCGACATCGCCGGCGTATCTGACGTGGCATCGTCATTAACTGCTAATGGGCAAGCTAATCACCCCCTTGAGCCACTACCATGTGGGCCCATGTGCCTGTTTAGGTTAGCCTAACCTCCCTGCTAGTTTAGCGCTAATCACGTGGACCCCACGTGTCAGCTCTGACTTTCGCCTAGTCAGCGTTGACCAGGCCCACCCGTCAGTGAACCTAACCAGCCCTAGGTCACTGACCAGTGGGCCTACTGGTCAGGTTTGACCCGACGCAGCCCTGTTAACCTGCTAAGGTCAGCATGACCTAATGCTGATGCAGTATTACATTTTCTGGATTATTATTATTCAGGAAATTCTAAAAATGCCCAAAACCTATAAAATTCATAGAAAAATATCTGTAACTCCAAATAAGATAAATTATATATGAAAAATGATCAGAAAAATCCAATCTATCCATCTGCACTGGTTTCATGCATGTTTTGGACATATTTGGATAGAGAAAGTGGATGAGGGTTTTGGAGAAATATCAATAATGTCGTGGAATTAACACGTCAGATGTCCTCATGAAAGGACTTAGTCTTGGAGCCATCGCAACGGGTTAGCTTGAAGGGGTTAAACCGGACAAGGGACACGAGAGTTTATACTAGTTCGGCCCCTTCGATGAATTTAAAAGCCTACGTCTAGTTGTGATGGGATTGATTAGGTTTTGATGACCAGGGAGCAAATACGCTTGCCTGAATCTCGAGTTGTTGTCTGTTGTCCTTGAACCGCCGCCGGGTCGTCCCTTTATATACACAGGTTGACGCCCGGCCGGTTTACAGAGCCCCGAAGCCGACTCATACAAAGTGTCCGGTTCGGTCTCTCCTTCCCTAACTTATATTACAAATTACATAGTCATGGCGGTTTACCACTATGGGCCCTAATCCGCCTTTGGGCTTCGGGCCTCTAAGCTTCATTTAATAACTTCGCCATCTTCTGGATCTTCATGGGCTTCAGCATAGTCGAGGGTGAACCAGGCCCTCCTGGCCGGTTCAATAGCTATATCCCCAACATTAGGCCCCAGTTTGATTTGAACCTCTTCATGTCAATCTTCAATAACTTCAAAGATATATTATAAACGTCCTCTTATATTTTCGTAAACCGCCAGATTGCCTTCTCCTGTAAATCTTGTTAAACCGCCGTGACGTCATCTTCTGGACATAGCAACGGTCCATCATGACATCATCTCTGTATAAAAAGATTAAAAAGATTCCCCTCACTTAATGGTCATCCCGAAAATCGAGGCGACAGGCGCACCCACTCTGTCGCTTCAGGCTCCTCGATTCTTGTGCCTGTCATTTATCCTTTCCTCTATAAATAAAACCCGAGGGCCCTTTTCTCCTTTTCCCCTTCTGTGCCTTCTTCTTCCTCACGACGCCCCAGTTCTGAAGCTTCGCCGCCATCCACCCTTGAGAGCTTCATCAACACAAGCCGCTGCATCAACCTGAAATGGACCAGAGCTCGCCGCTTCCTTCAGCAGTAGATCTGCACCGGTGAGTTTCCTCCTTCCTGCATTGTTAGATCTATGCGAGGGTTCGTGCGTTCATCTGTACAGTTCTTTGTTCTTCGTCCTCAACTCTTAGCTTTTCCTTCTGCCATGGTTACTTTGATCCAATAACTGTGTAGATCTTGTGCGGTAGTTATTCCGCATCCATTTTTTAATATTAGCCGATCTTCCCTTTCTTCTGTAGAGTACACAACCTTCCCTATTCTGCTTGAATGCCATTTATAAGTCACAGTAATTTTTCTTTATGGAGGCGTGGTAGATCCAAATAAATTTGGTCATTGTGTGAAACCTGTTTCTGTCAACACTTAGCACACTTTTTTGAATCCTGGCCCTTCTGCCTACGGGCGGTTTTAACCCGTGACAACCAATCCGCCATATATCATTAGCCCTCTCTTAAACCGCCAACTAAACTTGCATGACATTTCTCCGGTTTAACAACTGAATAGTACACTTAAACCGTTAATTTGTAAACCGGCTTTGTTTTTCCTTTCAATTCCCCTTTCGAGATGACTAAACAATTCTCAGCTTGCAATTGGGTTCCGTCCCGGATCACGGAAACACAAATCAATGGATACGTCACCACTGGCGCTTTAGCCTCAAAAAGGGTCCTTCATTGGCGAGTTCCGGACTCTGAATGTCCACCTGAACCTCAAGATGGAGAAGTGACTGTATTTATGCAACACTTAGACCAGGGATTCAGCCCGCCCGGATCAAAAAAATTCCGGGATGTCCTCGCAAGTTTCCAACTCCATCCACAAGATATTGGACCGAACTCTGTGTCCAATATATGCAACTTTCAAGTATTCTGCGAAGTCTACCTTCAAGAAGAGCCATCCCTGGAGTTGTTCTGGGATTTCTTTCATCTGAACCGCCGTACAGAATTCTCGGATGGTCCCAACACAGAACTTGGTGGCGTTTCAATCCAGAAAAGGAAAGAAGTTGACTTCCCTCATGAAAAACATCATAGCCATCCTAAAGATTGGAACCAAACTTGGTTTTATTGCCGGAACGCTGCTCCTGATGGAGAAAATCCTTTGCCGGGTTATCGCCCTCACCGTCTTAGCAACGGTCACCCTTTACCTTCGCGCTTATCCGCCGCAGAACAGAAAAACTTTGCACCTGAACTCGCCAAGCTCCATGCTCTCATGGCCAACGGTTTGACTGGCATTGATCTTGTCCGCTGCTGGGTTTCTTGGGGCATTTTGCCTTTAAGTCGCCGCCCCGGATTGATGCATGAATATACTGGCAATGTCAAAGACCCTCAACGATATCATGAAGTAGTAATGACCAATCTTGAAGTTACTGAATCTGTGAAGAAAATGCTTGATGAGACGATCTCCGCCTGCAGCCAAATCGGGTTGCCACCTTTTTGCGTCTCCAATAAACCGCCAGCGGTAAAGTTCATCTTAATACTTTACTGATTTGCCTCCGTATTAACTATGCGCTAACATTTTCTTGCCTTAATTTCAGCCTAACAGCTCCTTTTGGAAACGGACTAAACCGGCCAGGGCTCCTCGTGCAAAGAGCAAGGTCACCAAGAAAGACGTCAAGAAGAAAACCACCGAGTCTTCTGATCCGCCAGAAGATGAGGAATCAGACACAGAGGTAGAACTTGACTCACTTGGTTCCTTTTTCATACATCTTATTGACAATGACTATTCCCAGGATGATGCTGAGGCCAGCCACGCAGACCATGTTAAGGTAATCATTCTTTCTTCCGATTCAGATCTTGTACCGGTTCAAAGAGTTCGCCGTACAGTCCGAAAAGTAAAACAATCTCACCCCCTTGCTCATTTGGATCCAAAATTTTCTTTGAAGACACATCAAGTTGAAGAGCGTCGCACAACCCAGTATAGTGGTTAGCAAATCACTTCGTCCGGTTTAGCAGATACACCAACCCGGAAACATCGTCCAGAGGTGACTTGTTCTCCTGAAAAACTTTATCCTTTGAAGGGTTTCTTCCGATGCCCACTCAATCCGTCTGACCCGTATTATCAGGCATCTTCCAACTCGTCCGACGGTTCATCAACCACTCAGCTGCCCCCCTCAAGACCGTCGCTGGGTAAGTACATTGTTTCTTAACTTGTTTTTTCATGTGTCAGTTTACCACATTCTAACTTTTGATGTTGTAGTGCCAAGGCCCGATTAAGCAACAAAGCCAAGACCAGTGACCCTGCTGATGATGTTGATCCGGAGAAGACCCCAGAGAATGATGGCGAAAATCCTGAGATTGCCATAGATAGCTCTGCTCCGCAAAACCCAGGCGCTGATGCTAATCCTCCAGAAGTTGAACCGGATGTTCATGTTGATACATCACATCCTCATGCCCCTCCAAGTCCAATTGCTGAGCAGCGGGATTCAACTGCTGATCCGCCAAGCCCAGTTAACAGACTGCCGAGCCCTGCTGCCAAAGCGCCAAGCCCTGTTAAGAATGTCAATCCATCAAGCCTGGCCAAAGATGATGATGTTGTTGTTATTGGCACTGCGTATACCGCCCCTGGTAATCCAGTTGCTCTATCAAAGCACACTGCCAAGGATGAATTTGCTGCTATGAGCAAGGGGAAGGGGAAGACTGATTTGTCAGCCTATGTTGATCTTTCTTCTCAAGACCTTCACTCCAGTTTCTTGAACCGGCTTTACACCAGCCGAGATTATGAAGCCGGTTTGGTAAATCTGATGAAGGAGCACTATGAGGTAAACAGTTTGATCTTTTGCTCTGTACCTTCATTGCATTGTAGCCCCCAAGGGCCGGTTTGTCTTTAGAAAGTCAAACTGGGACTTTTATATTCTGTACTGTACTTTGTTGATTTTCCTTGTGCATTGTTTGATATTCCGTACCGGGCCATCATTGCATTGTAGCCCCCAAGTGCCATGATTAAAACTTGTATTAATCCGTGGGACTTCAACAATTTGTAGGAAAAGATGATCCACATTAGCCCCCAAGTGCCAAGTGTATAACTAGTTATATGCTTGGGACTTCCAAAGATATTGACACATTCTTCTGACTGTTGCAGACTGAGATAAATCAACAAGTCTCTCAAATTGCGGATCTTCAAGAGAATCTTAAATCCCAACAAGCATAAACCACCAAGGCAAAAGATGAATTAAAAACCGCCTTGACCACCATGGAGCAGCTCAAAGAGTGGTTCAAGTCTGAAAGGGCCAACTGGGACACTAAAAAGGCTGGATTGCTGAAGCGGGCGGAAGATGCTGAATCAGCTCTTAAACCGGTGGCAGAAGAACTTCGTGGATTGAAGTGCCAAGTTAATGCCATGACTTCTGCAATATTTGGTAAGTATCTTGTGCCAAGGATTTGTAACTGTAGCTTTGAAATTTCTCCGGTTTAACATGAAATTCTTAAACCACTGCAGGCAACCGCATTGCTCATCTGGGCTATGATATGCAGAAGAAACTAAAGGCTGCCTATACACTGATTGAACAGTTGTATACCGGTGCCCAACGGGTTATCTGCGCATCTTCCTACGACAATGTGGCCCCAACACTGATCAAGGACACGCTGGCCAGGTTATCTATGACGCCAGCACAGATAGAAGAGTTGAAGCGATCTACTGCCAGGGCTGGCACTTTGTTGGCACTTACTCGAGCCAAGGCATGGATAGCTGATCTTGATCCGGTTGATATAGCCAAGGGCTTCCCCAGTGAACAAGAAAATGGGGAAGTGTTTGATAACGAAGCCCTCAGACGTGTGACGAGGGAGATGCGTCCTCTGGCGAGCCAGTTGGTAGAAGAAGCTAACTTGACGGTTCACCGATCTTTCTATGATGCTAACAACAAACGGGTTGAGGCTGTCATTCCAGAAGTGCAAAATCTTAGTCCACCAATCCATAAGCATACTTACGCCCCTGACGTTGATCCGATTGAGCTTATTAGTGAAGAGGCTGTCTTTCAAGCCTTAACCCGGATTGACTGGACCACCACTGACTTCCAGCCATTGGATGGGGAGGAGGAGGCTGAACCGACGCCAGATGACCCATCTACTTCACATCAACATGGCGATGAAGCTTGACTCGGCAATCCGGTTGATATGTCAGAAACTGTCCGGTTTAAAACAATTCCATATTTTGGGCTGCTAAGTGCCTTGTAATAGGGTAGCAAAAAATACTTTGATCTGCTGCCATCGTGTAGTAGGAGATACTTTCTGTGATCCGCCATGATAATTTCAATGTTGGTTCATGTATCATAATATGCAATCCCTTTGTCTGCATAAAAAGAAATTGTCCTGGCGGTTTACCGTCGGACGGGTCATAATGCCCAAGATAAGGCCTGATTGATAATCAAACCGTAAAAAATATGAAATGACTCATACCTATGATGTAATATCACTTTAGTTGGTTGACCAACTTTGATTGTAGTAAGGGTGAAAACCCAAATCTGAAATTCTTATATAACTCCATCATGTACTGATGGCGCATAATAAGTCATACCGAGTGATGATAAACACCAGATGATCAAAACTGGCGACAAGTAGTCAAAGCCGGGTCGGGTTAATGAACTCCGATTTGATAATAAGGTCTGTCAACATGTAGTTGAAAACCAAGCCGGTTTAAGGAACACCGGGCTAATAAGATGACTGATAAGTCATACCAGGTCAAAGAAACCGGTTTAACATAAAATTTATCAGAAAGGAAAGTGACAAACGCAAATAAAACCGTGTAGTCGAGGCCTTTCAAGGGCTGCCAGGCCCAAATTCGAGGTTTTTCATGGGCTGCCAGGCCACTGAGTTGAACCATTTAGCAAAGCCTTTTAAGATGGACCTCCAACTAACCAATCACCGTTTTAACTTTGACAAGTTCAGGGTCTCAATGAGAGTAACTGTCAAACATTCGGAGGGTCATGCCAGGATTACCTGGATAGGAGTGTCTTACTTGATGAAGGTAGGTTAACCCGGGGTTTTAGGTAAATATACCAGGCTTCCAAGCCGTGGGTCGATACCCAGCTACAAGGGTCCTTTCAAACTCCTTGGTATTTGACACAAGGATCCCCCAAGTAACGTGATGAGCTGTGCTCATTGGGTGCCTATGTTTGAGCTGTGCATAGCATCTAGACTCTCTTTGGCCCCTTGGGTGTGAAGCTCCCAAGCTATGTTGTGGCATGATAGTTGGTTTAACAGGCAGTACTCTGCTTTGTCAGCTGAAGCCCCCATGTAACTCAAATTATATATGAGAAAAAACAGCAGAGGCCCTGCTTATAGCAAGGATGCTGGTTTATTTATTGATCATAATATATACATTGTCGAAATATGTACATAAGAAAAGCCTATGGCTCAAGTGTAGTAAGGCCGGAGGAGAGCTATGTTCCATGGACGCCGGGTCTCCTCCTCAGAGTTGCGTGTGTTGTCTCGAACGTTAATGAGGTAGTATGATCCGTTGTGCAGCTTTTTGCTGACCACAAAGGGTCCTTCCCAAGGTGGGGATAACTTGTGCATGTCGGTCTGATCCTGGATGAGCCGGAGCACCAAGTCACCTTCTTGAAAGGCTCTTGTCCTAACCCGGCGGCTGTGATACCGCTGTAGGTCTTGTTGATAAACCGCCAATCGAGCTAGAGCCATGTCCCGTTTCTCATCTAACAGGTCCAGCGCCTCTTGGCGTGCTTGCTCGTTGTCCGCTTCAACATAATTAGCAACCCGGGACGAGTCATGACGAATATCACTTGGTAAGACTACCTCTGCTCCGTATACCATGAAGAAAGGTGTGTAACCTGTTGATCGATTGGGGGTGGTGTTGATGCTCCATAACACAGAAGGTAATTCTTCCACCCAACAACCCGGCGTCCGCTTGAAAGGAATCATGAGCCGTGGTTTAAGACCCTTCAGAATTTCTTGATTGGCTCGCTCTGCTTGACCGTTGGATTGAGGGTGCGCCACAGATGCTAAGTCAAGCCGGATGTGCTCTCTCTGACAGAAATCCTCCATCTCACCTTTGGAAAGGTTTGTACCATTGTTCGTGATAATACTGTGTGGAAAGCCAAAGCGGAAGATAATCTTTTTGAGAAATTGAACTGCCGTAGCTGCATCACACTTGCTGACAGGCTCCGCTTCAACTCACTTGGTGAATTTATCAACTGCCACCAATAGGTGGGTCTTTTTATCCTGGGAACGCTTAAAGGGCCCCACCATATCAAGCCCCCAAGTAGCAAAAGGCCAAGTGATAGGAATCATCTGTAGTTCTTGAGCTGGAACATGAGCTCTACGTGAATTTTTTTGACAAGCATCACATCGCTTTACCAAATCCTCCGCATCAGCATGAGCTGTCAACCACTAAAACCCATGACGAAAAGCTTTGGCAATCAGTGACTTTGAACCGGCATGATGACCACAATCGCCTTCATGAATTTCTCGTAGGATCTCTTGGCCTTCTTCCGGAGAAACATAACGCTGAAATATGCCTGAAACGCTACAACAGTGTAACTCGCCATTGTGAACAACCATGGACTTGGATCACCGGACTATCTGTTGAGCCAGGACTTCATCATCTGGTAACTCGCCCCGGTTCATATACGCCAGATATGGAACTGTCCAATCCGGGACAATGTGTAAAGCGGCCACCAATTGAGCCTCCGGATCAGGAACGGCCAAATCCTCTTCTGTAGGCAACTTAACAGACGGGTTATGCAAGATATCTAAAAAGGTATTAGGTGGTACCGGTTTACGCTGAGATCCGAGCCGGCTCAAAGCGTCTGCTGCTTCGTTTTTGCGCCGATCGATATGCTCAACCTGATACCCTTTGAAGTGACCCGCCACAATATCCACCTCACGTCTGTAAGCCGCCATGAGTGGATCCTTAGAATCCCAAGTGCCAGAAACTTGCTGAGCCACCAGATCAGAATCTCCAAAACAACGAACTCGACTTAAGTTCATCTCTTTAGCCACACGGAGACCATGGAGTAACGCTTCGTACTCAGCTGCATTGTTAGTACAGGGAAACATCAAACGGAGAACATAGCAAATTTTATCACCTCGGGGGGAAGTAAGGACAACTCCAGCCCCCGAGCCCTCCAACTGCCTGGATCCATCAAAATGAATAGTCCAGTATGTATTATCCAGTTTGTCTTCTGGTGCTTGCAACTTGGTCCAATCATTGATAAAGTCCACAAGGGCCTGAGATTTGATGGCTGTTCGAGGCACATACTTCAAACCGTGTGGACCAAGATCAATTGCCCACTTTGCAACCCGACCAGTCGCTTCCCTGTTTTGAATTATATCACCCAAAGGAGCAGAACTAACCACTATGATGGGATGGCCTTGAAAGTATTGCTTGAGTTTTTGACTTGCCATAAAAACTCCATACACCAACTTCTGCCAATGTGGATAGCGTTGTTTTGACTCGATCAGGACTTCACTGATGTAGTATATAGGTTGCTGAACCGGATATTCCTTCCCAGCTTCCTTACGCTCAACCACAATTGCCACACTAACCGCTCGGGCATTGGCAGCCACGTATAACAACAAAGGCTCATTATCAACCGGAGCTGCAAGAACCGGTGGTTCAACCAACTACTGCTTTAACTCCACAAAAGCCGCATTGGCTGCATCACTCCAGACGAAGTCGTCTGTCTTTTTCAACATCTGATACAAAGGAATTGCCTTCTCTCCCAAACGGCTGATAAACCGGCTAAGGGCTGCAATCCGACCCGCCAGACGCTGAACATCATTGATACACTTCGGTTTAGCCAGTGATGTGATTGCTTTGATTTTTTCCGGATTAGCCTCAATGCCCCTGTTGGACACAAGAAAACCTAAGAGCTTGCCTGCCGGAACACCAAAAACACATTTATCCAGATTAAGCATCATTTTGTAAACCCGAAGATTGTCAAACATCTCCTTGAGGTCATCTATCAGTATTTCCCTCTTCCTGGATTTTACCACAATGTCATCCACATAGGCATGAACATTACGCCCAATCTGCGTGTGAAGACAATTCTGCACACAACACTGATAAGTTGCCTGGGCACTCTTGAGCCCAAAGGGCATAGAAACATAGCAGAAGGCTCCAAAGGGAGTGATGAAGGCTGTTTTCTCCTGGTCCTTAACTGCCATCTTGATCTGATGATAACCTGAATAAGCATCCAAAAAACTCAGGCGCTCACAACCCGCCGTTGCATCAATGATCTGATCAATACGCGGGAGAGCAAAGGGATCGGCCGGGCAAGCTTTATTCAAATCCGTGTAGTCCACACACATACGCCAAGTGCCGTTTTTCTTAAGAACAAGCACCGGATTGGCCAGCCATTCGGGATGAAACACTTCAACGATAAACCCGGCAGCCAACAGCCGGGCTACCTCTTCACCAATTGCCTTGCGTCTTTCCTCATTAAAGCAACGAAGAAATTGCTTGACTGGTTTAAACTTGGGATCAATTTTAAGAGTGTGCTCAGCGAGTTCCCTCGGTACACCTGGCATGTCAGAAGGCTTCCATGCAAAAATGTCCCGGTTCTCACGGATGAACTCGATGAGCGCGCTTTCCTATTTCGGATCCAGATTTGTGCTGATGCTGAACTGCTTGGATGAATCGCCAGGCACGAAGTCAACAAGCTTAGTCTCGTCAGCCGGTTTGAAAAGTAGGGTTGGGTCATGCTCAGTGGTGGGCTTCTTCAGAGGGGTCATATCTACCGGATCAACATTTTCCTTATATAACTTGAGCTCCTCTGTAGCACAAACCGACTCAGCATAGGCCGCATCACCTTCCTCGCAATCCAAAGAAATTTTACTATTTCCGTGAACCGTAATAGTCCCTTTATGACCCGACATCTTTAGCTACAAGTAAATATAACAAGGCCTCGCCATGAATTTTGCATAAGCCGGTCGCCCAAACAGTGCGTGGTACGGGCTCTGGATTCTCACCACTTCAAAGGTCAACGTCTCAGACCGGGAGTCATGTTCATCACCAAACACAACTTCCAAAGCGATCTTACCTACAGGATATGCCGATTTACCTGGTACCACACCATGAAAAACAGTGTTGAATGGTTTAAGACTCTTGTCTGTCAACCCCATGCGGCGGAAGGTCTCATAATACAGAATGTTGATACTGCTTCCCCCATCCATGAGTACCTTGGTGAACTTATAACCTACCACCTGAGGTGCCACCACCAAAGCCAGTTGACCCGGATTGTCAACCTGGGGCGGATGATCCTCCCTACTCCACACAATAGGTTGTTCGAACCACTGCAGATAACGTGGTACTGCCGGTTCAACAGCATTGACTGCCCTCTTGTGAAGCTTCTGACCACGCTTGCACAAACTAGTGGTGAACACATGATACTGGCCACCATTCAACTGTTTTGGGTGACTCTGGTAACCCGACTGCTGCTAATTTCCTTGATTACTCTGCTGGTTATTACCACCTTGGTTGTTCTGGTTGCCCTGATTATTCTGAAATCCAGAGTTTGAGCCGCCACCACCATGAAAACCTGGACCTGAACCGCCTGATGGACCCTGATCATAGCGGAAAAGATCAGAGTTTTTGAACTCCTTCATAATGTTACAATCCTTCCAGAGATGCGTTGCAGGAGCCTCCTTGGTCCCATGCTTTGGACAGGGCTGGTTCAACAAACGCTCCAGATTCATTCCGCTGCCGCGCTGGGGCGGTTTACCCTTACAACGCTGCACATTAGCGTTAGCCACAAAATCTGAATCTGCTTTACGCTTACCGTTATTCCCACGGCCTCCTTGGTTGTGCTGCTGTCCCTTTGCACCGCCGTTCTTCTTTCCCTTCTCTGGTTTCTCATCATCAGAATCGGGATCCTTGGTATTATCAGAATCGGCATACTTGACCAAGGCTGCCATGAGGGTTCCCATGTCGTTGCAGTGGCGCTTCAGCCGTCCCAACTTCAACTTCAGTGACTTAAACCGGCAATTACGCTCCAGTGTTATGATGGCTTGGCCAGCGTTAATCCGGTCAGACGAGTGCAAAACCTTTGAAACCCGGCATACCCAATGAGTTGTTGACTCGTTCTCCCCTTGAACACAAGCATCCAGATCCACAATGGACATGGGCTGTTTGCACGTGTCTTTGAAATTGGCTATAAACCGGGCTTTCAACTGATCCCATGACTCGATGCAGTTAGCTGGTAGATTTTTTAACCAAGTACGGGCCGTTCCTTCCAACATCATCGTGAAGTACTTTGCACAAGCCGCTTCATCTACATCCAGCATCTCCATTGCCATCTCATAACTCTCGACCCATGCCTCAGGTGGCTGATCCGCCGTGTAATTAGGTACTTTACGTGGACCCTTGAAATCTTTGGGCAGATGCACATTACGGAGAGCCGGAATAAGGCATGGCACTCCCCAGGAACTGAACTCAAGCCCGGTGCCTCGGTTGACTGACGCTGCTGGCTGAACCGGGGCAGGTTGATGACGACCCAAAGTGGCATCCCTTCGTGCCCTACCATGATCCACCACATCTTGAGCATTACGATGCCGCACGTTGCTAGACACTTTCGGTTCATCCATACGCCTGCTATAGCTTGGGCTTGTACGAGGGGTTGAATGAATTCTATCCCGGCTATAAGAATAAGCCTGCTGCTGTACCACGGCAGTTTGAAGAAGGTCCCTAGCCCACCGCGTTTCAATTGCTACTATTGAATCACCCTCCATCGGAATGGCTGCCAGGCGCGATGCTGCGGCAATCAGTTTATCCAGAGGGCTCGAGAAGTGACCCGGTGGTGCAGACACATATTGCGGCGGGTTATCTGTTCGTCGGGGTGGTTCTGTTATCCGTAGTTGATCCGGAGCTGTCCTAGGCGCATCAGTCCGGTTTGCGGCTGCCGGATTGCTCGGCCCAGCGCCTGGCGTTTGAAAGAGATTTAATCCTTGGTAGACCGGCGGCAGACGAGACTGGTACTTCCTTCGCATTACATCCTCTGATGCGGTCCGATCCAGCATGAGCTGATAATTTTGCGCCTGTATCCGCTGTGACTGGGCATCCAAAGCGGCCCGTTCTTCAGCCATCCTAGCATCCTCAGTTGCCAGGTCCTCCTTAGCCTGTGTTATCTGGTCCTTCAGCTTCGCAATGTCCGCATTGTGCTGATCCCGCGTCTCTGGGGTGACTGCCATGGTTAACAAGGTCGCCCAGACATCCATCAAACCGGAGAGGACTTGAGCCGGTCGGCGCGCTGGGACTCCTGCCACGGCTGCTGATCCGGTATTCATTGCCGCTGTTGATGAAGACTGTAAAGTGGGCTGTGTTCCGGTCATGTAAACAGCAACCCGACTTGGTGGTTCAAGGAGGTCCGGAATATTGTTGCCATCGGAATATCCTTCGAACACACCGTTATGAATCTGGTACAAGGACTCGGTTTCGCCAGTGGATGATTCGCCGTCGGAATACACGGCTGTCTCGCCTTCAGACACCAGTTCAGATCCGATCCCATGGACACATCCTACGAACGCCGCTTCATAGCGGGCTTAACCCGGGCTGGACTCGCACGCTGAGCCGTCTCGACAAGGTCGGTGCAGATGTCCGGCTTAGGGCCCGGTTCGCCGATCTTGCCGATGAAGAAATGAATTCCGCCAAAGGGGACCCGGTACCCGTACTCGATTGAGCCGGCCTGAGGACCCCATCCTTCGTTGTCGATGTACAGCTTGCCGCGACGACTCTTGGTCATCCGGCCGACCACGTACCCCTTGAGTCCTTCAAAGCTGCCCTTCAAGAACTCGAAACCATCATGCAATAGCCCCACGGTGGGCGCCAACTTTCGTGGAATTAACACGTCAAATGTCCTCATGAAAGGACTTAGTCGTGGAGCCATTGCAACGGGTTAGCTTGAAGGGGTTAAACCGGACAAGGGACATGAGAGTTTATACTAGTTTGGCCCCTTCGATGAAGGTAAAAGCCTAAGTCTAGTTGTGATGGGATTGATTGGGTTTCGATGACCAGGGAGCAAATACGCTTGCCTGAATCTCGAGTTGTTGTCTGTTGTCCTTGAACCGCCGGCGGGTCGTCCCTTTATATACACAGGTTGACACGCGGCCGGTTTATAGAGCCCCGAAGCCGACTCATACAAAGTGTCCGGTTCGGTCTCTCCTTCCCTAACTTATATTACAAGTTACATAGTCATGGCGGTTTACCACTATGGGCCCTAATCCGCATTTGGGCTTCGGGCCTCTAAGCTTCATTTAATAACTTCGCCATCTTCTGGATCTTTATGGGCTTCAGCATAACCGAGGGTGAACTGGGCCCTCCTGGCCGGTTCAGTAGCTATATCCCCAACAAATAAGCACTTGAGCAACAAGATCATTAAGCAACACCTCATCCCCTTTTAATAGTATTGGCTTTCCTATGGACTCAATGTGATCTTGGATGACTTAAATGAAGAGTCTTGAGTTTTTTCCAATCAATTTGCTTAGCATTTTGAGGGGTCCACATCTCTAGTCCTTGCCATGCCAATCATTAAACATCATGCAATATTTATCTTGAATAGATATTAGTTCAATGAGCTATATGTTCTTATGAATTACCAAAACCACCCGGGGATTAGTTGCACTTTCAATCTCCCCCTTTTTGGTAATTGATGACAACATATAGATCAAAGTTTCGACAAATGATTCAATGAATGAAATACATCATCGCTTTGTGAGGTATGTGATAAGCAAGAGCTCATCCTAAATTTGTGCATTATTAGAAAATTGTGTTTGAATGCAAATGCACAACCGATTAGGATCATGGGTCACTCTTCCATGTCACATACAACTTGGTGGGGCGCACAAAATGATATGAATGGAATAGTAAGCATGCATCACCAAAAACATAAGTGAATGATCATACACAAGTAATGACAGATATAAGCATTAAGCATCACATGAATCATAGTATGATCAATCACACGTCCAACGTAGTATCTCACACACATAACGAGTAAAGTAGCACAAACCAAATGGAAATAGTAGCAAAAACTCAAGAAAAAACAACGAGCAAAAAGCAAGACACTATCTTACTCGAAGCCTAATGATTTATACATATTCTCCCCCTTTGGCAACAGGTACCAAAAAGCTCGAATAAGCATAGGACTATGCGGCTCTCTAGGCATGATCCCCGATAGCTCTTGGCGGTGAAGACCTCTGGCTGGCAGCTCCGGTGTGCGTAGATGGCGTTGAGAGAAGAGCATCCACAAAAGCTTCGTCTGAAGTCGGCTGGGTTGGTGGAGTAGAATTGCATGATCATCTCATCGATCCACTTTGTGAGATTCTTCCCAACAAAGTCATCAACTCCTACAAGCTTGAAACTCTCATGAACATGGGGGAAGTTGTCCTCATTTGCATCAATGTACTTCCAATCCACCCATCTCATGTGACTGACTATAGGCTTCTTGTCAAGCAACAATGTCTCATAGAAATCTTGTTGCTCTCCTATGTGAAAGCGATAGTCACAGGCAGTTCTCCTCTTTGCAGCACATGGGTCAATTAATCTCCATTGACACAAGCCTTTATCCTTTCTCAACTTCATGTTCTCCGCAACTGGATGTGAGTTGTCATTGTGTGGAATCTTGGTTCTCAACTTTCTGAGCACTAGTGGCTCAACATCTTCATCAACTTGAGGCGCTGGGGCCTTGCTCTTCTCACTAGCGGAAATGTTTCTTGTTGATCTCTTAGGTGCTGGAGCTTTGGGCTTGGAGGGGGCAGCAGACTCCATAGAATCAGCCATGGGATTCCGAGTCTTGGATAGAGGTGCCTCAACTGCTGGTTCCTCCTCCTCCTCCTCCTCCTCCTCATCATCATCATCAACCATGGGGGGTTTGCCTATAACACGAGCAATTGTCTTTCTTGGCCTCTTCTTCTTCTTTCCTGCATCAGCTCCCTCCGAGTCACTTGTCTCCTCAAGTGTGAATGTCATTGTTTACCTTGGAGTTGTGGCTTTGTCAGACTTGGAAAGAGGAACTTTCCTCACTCCAGATTTATTCTTGGCACTTGGCCTGGTACTATCAGATGTAACATACTCTTTTCTCAACACAACATTCTTCTTTGTTGTGGCCTCACTAGCCACAAAATCTTCATCCTCATCATCTGAGGTTCTCTTCTTTCTGGTCCTTGTGGCAGCCTTGGGAAATTTAGGTGAGCTTCTCACTCCTTCATAATAGTTGCCCTCTGGATTGGATCCCTCACTGTGATTCTCATGCTGCTCTGACATGTTCTGGCTGTCACTTGCACTTGACATCTTGCAAACAGACCCTGTGAATAGATAGGTATGGGAAGAGTAGATGAGTCATCAAAAAAAGTAGATAGTTTTCATAAAAATTGCATTCAAGTCTTAGTGTTAAGTTTTCACAGAATGCATTTCGGATCCACCGAGTTGGTAGTACCAGTGATACTGAAGCACTCAGCAGAACCTAAACACACCATTTCGGTCAGACTGAGATGTGATTCAGTGTCTCCGAGATGCTAGGGTTTCACAGAAATGTTACTTTCGGTCTCACTGATTAGTACTTCTCGGCGACACCGAGATGTACTAGTGCAATGGCCAGGGCCAAATCAGTGGCACCAAAAATTCCAATTAGGTGGTCCGAGATGCTTTCGGCGGAAACCTAAACTTAAAATTATATCTCGCATCTAATCTACGGAATCGGTCTGGTGGATAGAATCATTTCATACGTAGGAAGATACATGGCAAATCCCTAGTGCATTGAATCAGAAAAGTTTGAAGCACAAGGGGGCGGCATTTTTACCCTAACTCGGCGCAAATCCCCAATGGTGGCAACGGCGGATGAGAATTCCGTTGATGGCGGTGGAATTCAATAGCGAGGGCACGATGTATGCAACAGCAAAGTCCGGAGACGAGGGCGACGGCAGCAGAGGGGTGCGTGAGGCGATACGTTTGAGAATTTTTAACCGTACGGAACCCGCGGGATATATATACACAGCTGCTATCGGTGGCACCGAATGGAACAAATCGGTGGCACTGAGTCGTGTAACTTTGTGCAGTTACAGTAAATTGGTGACGCCGAGTTGGTCTAATCGGTAGCACCGAGATTGAAAACCTAGATCAATCAAATCATTTTTAAGGAAATTTGAAGGTTTTAGAGGTCAACCCTTTTAGATCGGTAGCTCCGCGTGCACCTCACCCGGAGGGTCCAAAAAAGACTTGTTCAATTTTTGTGGTGTAGCATGAATACAATTTGAGACAAGAAAGCATTGGTAGGAAGAGAAGCTTCTTAGGCATTCTTGTCATCCACTTGGCCATAAAAACCAAGACAATAAAAAAAATGGATGTCCTCAAATGATGAAAACATGCAAATCAACATGCTCACACAACTCGGCGGCAGCAAGTGCAGAGTGAGTGGTCCTCGTGTATGCAACTGGCACGACGGCAGATGCTCTGGGTACTATCTAAAACCTGTCAGTCGTCGGTAAATCATCTCCACTATCCTCAGCTGCACCTATGTCAACATCCTCCTTTAGCTTTGTCACCACTGACCGAACCTCGGTGATCTTTACGTCAAGATCATATATCTTAGCTTCGACCACCCACTCTAAGCTATCCTGGTTCTTGGTGAGGTTGGCCAGACTTCTCTCAATCCTCAAGGTAGCTTGAAGCAGATATGTCATTTGATCATTCTTTGTCTTGAGGTTGGCTATGGGAGTAGTGGATGCAGATGCCTTCTGTGCTGCTTTAGCTTCAACAGCTGCCTGGATTGTCTCTTATGCCTCAACATATGTAGGGTGTGAAGAGTCCATCACCACCACATTATCATCAAACTCTGGCAGCAAGGGTAGTTGCTCATGATCAAGAAGATATGTGCTCGTTTCAACCTTGGAACTGATGAGCAACCGAATGTGCAGAGCAAATCCACATGATCTATTTTGGTTAGTTGCGGTTCCCTTGACTGTCTCAACTATAAGGCTCATGACTTTGAATTTCTGCGATGTGTCAAACAAATGTAGAAAATTGATGGAGTGGCCACGGATCATCTTGTCATCTCCAGATTTGGGCAACAGAGTGTGCCTCAAGATTGTGTTAGTCATGGCCAATCCAGCAAGCAAATGCTTCACAGAACCAAGCTTATGAGTTTCCAAAACATCTTCAGGAATAGGCTTGTACAGGTTTGCCATAGAGTTATGATCCATCTTGGGCTTTCCATACACATCAATATCATCTTTCTCTTCCTCAGGAGCACCAAGAAGTTCAGCCCATTCTAAGATAGATGACTGGTACCTGTATCCCTCAGTCATCCATACAATTCTGCTATCTGGATAGAAGTGTTTGGTGGAGTAGAATTGCATGATCATCTCATCGATCCACTTTGTGAGATTCTTCCCAACAAAGTCATCAACTCCTACAAGCTTGAAACTCTCATGAACATGGGGGAAGTTGTCCTCATTTGCATCAATGTACTTCCAATCCACCCATCTCATGTGACTGACTATAGGCTTCTTGTCAAGCAACAATGTCTCATAGAAATCTTGTTGCTCTCCTATGTGAAAGCGATAGTCACAGGCAGTTCTCCTCTTTGCAGCACATGGGTCAATTAATCTCCATTGACACAAGCCTTTATCCTTTCTCAACTTCATGTTCTCCGCAACTGGATGTGAGTTGTCATTATGTGGAATCTTGGTTCTCAACTTTCTGAGCACTAGTGGCTCAACATCTTCATCAACTTGAGGCGCTGGGGCCTTGCTCTTCTCACTAGCGGAAATGTTTCTTGTTGATCTCTTAGGTGCTGGAGCTTTGGGCTTGGAGGGGGCAGCAGACTCCATAGAATCATCCATGGGATTCCGAGTCTTGGATAGAGGTGCCTCAACTGCTGGTTCCTCCTCCTCCTCCTCCTCCTCCTCATCATCATCATCAACCATGGGGGGTTTGCCTATAACACGAGCAATTGTCTTTCTTGGCCTCTTCTTCTTCTTTCCTGCATCAGCTCCCTCCGAGTCACTTGTCTCCTCAAGTGTGAATGTCATTGTTTACCTTGGAGTTGTGGCTTTGTCAGACTTGGAAAGAGGAACTTTCCTCACTCCAGATTTATTCTTGGCACTTGGCCTGGTACTATCAGATGTAACATACTCTTTTCTCAACACAACATTCTTCTTTGTTGTGGCCTCACTAGCCACAAAATCTTCATCCTCATCATCTGAGGTTCTCTTCTTTCTGGTCCTTGTGGCAGCCTTGGGAAATTTAGGTGAGCTTCTCACTCCTTCATAATAGTTGCCCTCTGGATTGGATCCCTCACTGTGATTCTCATGCTGCTCTGACATGTTCTGGCTGTCACTTGCACTTGACATCTTGCAAACAGACCCTGTGAATAGATAGGTATGGGAAGAGTAGATGAGTCATCAAAAAAAGTAGATAGTTTTCATAAAAATTGCATTCAAGTCTTAGTGTTAAGTTTTCACAGAATGCATTTCGGATCCACCGAGTTGGTAGTATCAGTGATACTGAAGCACTCAGCAGAACCTAAACACACCATTTCGGTCAGACTGAGATGTGATTCAGTGTCTCCGAGATGCTAGGGTTTCACAGAAATGTTACTTTCGGTCTCACTGATTAGTACTTCTCGGCGACACCGAGATGTACTAGTGCAATGGCCAGGGCCAAATCAGTGGCACCAAAAATTCCAATTAGGTGGTCCGAGATGCTTTCGGCGGAAACCTAAACTTAAAATTATATCTCGCATCTAATCTACGGAATCGGTCTGGTGGATAGAATCATTTCATACGTAGGAAGATACATGGCAAATCCCTAGTGCATTGAATCAGAAAAGTTTGAAGCACAAGGGGGCGGCATTTTTACCCTAACTCGGCGCAAATCCCCAATGGTGGCAACGGCGGATGAGAATTCCGTTGATGGCGGTGGAATTCAATAGCGAGGGCACGATGTATGCAACAGCAAAGTCCGGAGACGAGGGCGACGGCAGCAGAGGGGTGCGTGAGGCGATACGTTTGAGAATTTTTAACCGTACGGAACCCGCGGGATATATATACACAGCTGCTATCGGTGGCACCGAATGGAACAAATCGGTGGCACTGAGTCGTGTAACTTTGTGCAGTTATAGTAAATTGGTGACGCCGAGTTGGTCTAATCGGTAGCACCGAGATTGAAAACCTAGATCAATCAAATCATTTTTAAGGAAATTTGAAGGTTTTAGAGGTCAGCCCTTTTAGATCGGTAGCTCCGCGTGCACCTCACCCGGAGGGTCCAAAAAAGACTTGTTCAATTTTTGTGGTGTAGCATGAATACAATTTGAGACAAGAAAGCATTGGTAGGAAGAGAAGCTTCTTAGGCATTCTTGTCATCCACTTGGCCATAAAAACCAAGACAATAAAAAAATGGATGTCCTCAAATGATGAAAACATGCAAATCAACATGCTCACACAATAAAATGGCAAATGAAATATGTGTCAAACATGCATAACAAATTCTAGCATCTATCAATCAATTGGCGATGACTAGGTTATCTATATATGAGTATATTGACTTAGGAGTCAAATGAGAACATTGGATCATAGCTCAGACTCATCGTTTAAGCACAAGTGGGGTTGCCACTTTTACATAAAGCATTAATGTGTTCACACCATTAGAGTTTCTTTAGCTCAATTATTATAGCAAAGCTCCCCTCTAGATGTGATATCCCCCAAAGAGGGATGAACCAACCTTGGGTTTTGTCGATGATGACTTCATGTGGATAGTGAGGATGTGGATGCTCAATGTTGATATAGTCCATCAAGAGTTTGGAGCAATACTTTGGAGTTTTGCACTTTCAATACCTACATGGGTTAGTCCCACAAGGAACATACAAGGATGTCCATAGACATAGAGTGAATTCCACACATGATGATGTCCATGAAAGCATTAGGTTACCTTGTCCCTTGTATTGCCAACAAGAGGGTTTGTAACTCCATGAACAAGTGCAAGATGTGAAAGTTGGTTGCACAAGTCCTGGCTAAAATGAATGTGAGTGCAGTTTGTTGGCGGAGTCACCCTCAAGAACACTGTAGTTCTTCTTCTTTAGAATCCACATCAACTTGATGGGAATCCTTGGAATTGTAGTCGAACTTGATGAAGTAGAGCTTGATGAAGTCTTGGGAACCCACTTGACCATGGCTTTAGGTGCTTCTTCAAATGAATCGATCTCTTCTTGAAGCTTGTGTTTGCCTTTTAGGTTGTGGTCTTGTGGTGGATGATCATCTTGAGCTTGTGTTCGCTCAAAAGAAGTGGGGTCATACTTCTCTTTTTTAGGAACAAACTTCATCTTGGGGTATTGATCTTCCTCCCATTCAACTCCATTAGCATTGAACTTCCTTTCAAAACCAACACCTTGATTCTTTCGGTGCCTTCCTTGCTTGCCTACAATTTTCTCAAATTGCTTACTCCAGCCAAGACTCTTGTAAACACCTTTCTCTATAATTCCCTTCAATAAGCTATTTTCTTGCTCAAGTGTAACTTGGCTAAGAGAATCATTAGTGGAATCAAGAGAATTACTAGAAGCAACAATATTGGATTTAGCATGGTTATTTTTTACTAGGTTAAACTTGTGGCATGTAAGTAGACAAGAGGAGACGTTTGGTAATGTAAGAAGAACTCTTCTTTCAAAGATCATCATTGATAGCTTTTAGAAACTCGTGCTCTTGCTCTAAATTTAGCTTCTCGAAACGTAGCTTCTCATGAGTTCTTAAGAGCTCTCTATGATCCTCTTGAGTTGTTTCATGAGCTAACTTAATTGTGTTTAGTTCTTTAGTTAGATGCTCAATCTCCTTATCATTATCATTCGTTTCATCTTGATTAGCATGATTACTAGCAAGTTCATTATAGCTCACATCATTAGTTTTGTCAACAAGTAAATCATCATCCCCTAGCAAATCATCTTTATCACTATTGAAATCAAGAAACTCGAGGTGTGATACCTGGGGGCCTTTAGCCATGAAGCATCTTCCAATTCCTTCATTTGGTGAATCAAATATGTCGTGGGAGTTGGATGATACTAGAGCAAGTCCGGCAACACCTTCATCATATTCAGAGTCGGAGTGATAGCTTCTCTTGGAGTAGTTTTGGAGTCGGAACCGAAAACTCATTCACCAACACGAGCTTGATGCCTTCGTCTTCTGTAGCTCTTTGATGACTTGTCCTTCCTTTTAGAATATTTGCTTCTTCGAGAGGGTCTTCATTCATAACGATCATCTCTACTCCTTCTCTCTCTTGGAGCTGATTCATCTCTTCTACTCCTCCTTTTTGGTGAGTCTTCTCTTTTCTTGTAGGGTGGCATACACTCATTGGAGTAGTGTCCGAGTCTTCCACAATTGTAGCAATTACGGTCATGACTAGAAGATCTTTTCTCATTGTAGGATCTTGACTTGTCCTGCTTCTTGAGCTTGAGTTGGTTTTTCCCTTGAAGAGGAAAGGGTGATGCAGCAAAGTAGAGATAAGTATTTCCCTTAGTTTGAGAACCAAGGTATCAATCCAGTAGGAGACAACGCACAAATCACCAATACCTGCACAAACAATCAAACACTTGCACCCAGCGCGATAAAGGGGTTGTCTATCCCTTCATGGTCAATTGCAAAAGTGAGATCTGATAGAGATAGATAAAACTAAATAAAAGATAAAGTAAATACTTTTGGTTTTTTTTGGTTTATAGATTGGAAAGTAAAAGATTGCAAAATAGTAGATCAGAAACTTATATGATGGAAAATAGACCCAGAGGCTATAGGTTTCACTAGAGCTTCTCTCAAGATAGCAAATAATACGGTACGTAAAAAATTTACTATCGAGCAATTGATAGAAAAGCGCCAAGTTATGACAATATCTAAGGCAATGATTATGAAATATAGGCATCACGTCCATGTCAAGTAGACCGACTCTTGCCTGCATGCACTACTATTACTCCACACATCGGCCGACTCCTGCCTGCATCTAGAGTATTAAGTTCATAAAGAACAGAGTAACACATTAAGTAAGATGACATGATGTAGAGGAATAAACTCAAGCAATATGATGTAAAACCCATCCTTTTATCCTCGATGGCAACAACACAATACGTGCCCTGCTGCCCCTACTGTCACTGGGAAAGGACACTGCAAGATTGAACCCAAAGCTAAGCACTTCTCCCATTGCAAGAAAAACCAATCTAGTTGGCCAAACTAAACCGATAGTTCGAAGAGAATTATAAAGATATCAAATCATGCATATAAGAATTCAGAGAAGATTCAAATAATATTCATAGATAAGCTGATCATAAATCCAAAATTCATTGGATCTCAACGAACACACCGCAAAAGAAGATTACATCGGATAGATCTCCAAGAACATCGAGGAGAACATGGTATTGAGAATCAAAGAGAGAGAAGAAGCCGTCTAGCTACTAGCTACGGACCCGTAGGTCTGTGGCAAACTACTCACGCTTCATCGAAAGGGCAATAGAGTTGATGTATAAGCCCTCCATGATCGAATCCCCCTCCGGCAGGACGCCGAAAAAGGCCCCAAGATGGGATCTCATGGGAACAGAAGGTTGCGGCGGTGGAAAAGTGTTTTCGTGGATGCTTCTGGAGGTTTGGGAATACATGTGAATATATAGGACGAAGAATCAGGTCAGGGGTGTTGGAGTAGGCCACAAGGGCGGTGGGCGCGTCCCTGTGGCTTGTTGTCTACTCCAAGGTCTTCTGACTTGGAGTCCAAGTTCAACAGGTGTCTTCTGGTCCCAGAAAAATCATCACGAAAGTTCTATTCTGTTTGGACTCTGTTTGGTATTCCTTTTCTATGAAGCTCAAAAATAAGGGGAAAAAACAAAAACTGGCACTAGGCTCTAGGTTAATAGGTTATTCCCAAAAATAATATAAAATAGCATATTAATGCATATAAAACATCCAAAACAGATAATATAATAGCATGGAACAATCTAAAATTATAGATACCTTGGAGACGTATCAACTTGGACCTTCTATCTACGACTCTTGTAGAATTTGTTGAAGTTTTTCACCATTAGACTTATTTCCTCATTGGAGACTAGCTTGTCACTTGATGTTGTGGGAGCATCACTTGATGCTTTGTATGCGCCACTTGACTTGTTGTGGAGCTCTTCCTTATCCTTGAGTGACATCTAATGAGCAACAATTCTACCAATGACTTCTGTGGGCTTGAGATCTTTGTAGTTGGGCATCATTTGGATCAATGTGCACACAATATCATATTTTCCATCCAAGGCTCTAAGGATCTTATTAATGATGAATTTGTCGGTCATCTCTTCACCTCCTAAGACGGCAATCTCATTTGTGATGAGAGCAAGCCTAGAGTACATTTTAGGGACTCCTTCACCATCCTTCATCTTGAACTTGTCAAGTTGGCTTTGAAGCATATCCAACTTGGATTTCTTGATAGACTCAGTACCTTCGTGCATATCAACCAAAGTATCCCGAATTTCCTTTGCATTCTCAAGGCGGCTGATTTTGTAGAATTCTTTGGGGCACAATCCATTGAAGAGAATATCACAAGCTTGAGCATTGTATTACAACATCATCAATTCTTCCACGGTCGCTTCACGATCCGATTCTCTATCATCTTCAAAGAATTCACCTTGCAAGCCAATACGAACAACAGCCCAAATGACAGGGTTATGACCGAGAATATGCATTTTCATCTTATGCTTCCAACTAGCAAAATTTATACCATCAAAGTAAGGACCTCTTCAGTGATAGTTACCCCTCACTAGACACCATACTCTCCTAGGTTGTAAAACCAAGGCTATGGTAACCAAAGCAATGGAAACCAAGGCTAACAGAGCCAAAGCTCTGATACCACTTGTAGGACCGAAAGTATGTCTAGAGGGGGGTGATTAGACTACTTCACAAATAAAAACCTAGACTTTTCTGAATTTTAAATGTGGACATATTTTAGCAAATATGAGAAGTCAAGCAATCAACCTACACATGCAATTCTAAGAGTATAGCAGCTGAAAGTAAAGCACTGCACATGAAGGTAAATGGAAGGGTTTGGAGAAGGCAAATGCAATGGGGGAGATGTAGATTTTTGGCGTGGTTTCGATAGGTGGTGCTATCGTACGTCCACGTTGATGGAGACTTCAACCCACGAAGGGTAATGGCTGTGCGAGTCCACGGAGGGCTCCACCCACGAGGGTGTTGGGGAACGTTGCATGAAAAACAAAAAAAAATATACACACACGCAAGATCTATCCATGGAGATGCATAGCTATGAGAGGGGAGAGTGTGTCTACGTACCCTCGTAGACCGTTAAGCAGAAGCGTTTATCAACACGATTGATATAGTCGAACACCTTCACGATCCAACCGATCAAGTACCGAACGTACGGCACCTCTGCGTTTAGCACACGTTCAGCTCGATGACATCCTCGCCTTCTTGATCCAGCAAGACGGGCGAAGTAGTAGATGAGTTCTGGCAACATGACAGCATGGTGACAGTGGTGATGCAACTATCTCCACAGGGCTTCGCCGAGCACTATGAAAATATGACCAAGAACGGACTAGAGGGAGAGGGGCGCCGCACATGGCTTAGGAATTGTGTTGTGTGTTACTCATCTCCCTCCTCTCATATATATAGGTCGGGGAGGAGGGAAGGCAACCTAGGGCACCCCCAAGGGGGCCGGCAGCCAGCCCTAGGGCCTGCCCTGGCTGCGCCCCATTCCTTCTTTGGCGCATGGGGGAAAGGAAAGGGGGCTGGCTGCCTTAGAGTGCCTCCTCCCCCTTTCCCTTTCTCTCTTCCATAGAGAAAGGCAGGAGGGGGCCAGCCCCTCCCTTTCCTTTACAAGGACGACGACCAGGTTGGGCGAGCGCCAGCCCCTTGTGGGCTGGTGTGCTCCCCTCCCCTTGGCCCGTTAGGGCCAGTAACTTCTCGTGGCCTCCCGGAACTCCTTTTGATGATCCAATGCATACCAAGTGCATTCTGAAACCTTTCCGGAGACCAAATAGCACTACAAAAAAAATACACTTCTGTGATGATAGATGTTTGTCACAGTAGGTCGCATTTTCTATCATGCATGTACATTCATGACGATTTTATGACAGAATCAAGATAGTCATACCTGTGCTGTCGTAGAAGTGTTCCATGACATTACCAAAATTATCATCACGGAAGTGTCCACTTCCATGATGATAAATCGCGCGTCACAGAAGTGCTTTCGTCAAGGGTGACCGACACGTGGCATCCACCATAACAGAACACCGTTAAGCTATCGGGTCCGGTTTTGGATCCGATAACCCGTTAACAGCGTCGACCAATGGGGATTTTCCACATGTAAAATCATCATTGGCTGGAGGAAACACGTGTCGGCTCACGGTTGGGACAGATGTCATCCACTCATTGGACCCAAGGCGCCTATGATACGTCGACACGTGGCACGGCCCAACAAAGGTCCATTCCTGTGAAAAGGCTGGCCCGTTTGACTTGGTCAAAAGGTGGCGGGCCGGCCCACGGAAAGCCTGTTAATGGCATGTCCGCATATAGCCCATTTACAACCTGCTAACCCAGGGCCCGTTACGCCCTATCCGAATTAGGCCCAGTAGCGTCATCTGGGACATCCAATATAATTCCAGCCTGTTTTAACTTCCGGCCCATGTGTGGCCCATGACTTCTTTCGGTCCATATGAGGCCCTTCGTAACTCTTGGCCCATTAACGGCCGGTGGTGAAACTGGCCCGTAATGAACAGTGTATCACTTTATACCCATTAATGACCCATTATTCCACTGGGCCGTTTCCAGCCCAAGTTATCTTTCGGCCTTCTCAGGGGCCATTTATTCTTGGGCTCATTTGCAGCATTCGGTTACTTACGGCCCGTTACTGCCATTTTCTGCTTGTGGGCCAAATTCAGCCCGTCGTTACAGTCGGCCCGTTTGTGGACCGTTAATACGTTGGGCTGTTTTCATGTCAAAAAAACCCGTTGGGCTGTTTTCATACAATTATCAAATACGACCCATTAATGACCCGTTATGGTCCACGAATAGTACGGCCCATGATTGGCGAAATGATGATACGCCTCGTAGAAGGCCCATGGATCCTACGGCCTGTAGAAGGCCCATGGACCCTACGGCCTGTAGAAGGCCCATGGATCCTACGGCCCGTACAGAAGGCCCATGGATCCTACGACCGTAGAAGGCCCATGGATCATACGGCTCGCAGGAGGCCCATGGTTACAACAGTCCGTGTGCTGCCATGATTATTTTGGCCTAGTTACCAAAAATAGGCTGTTGTGACCACTAGAAAAATACAGAAAAAGAACTGCACTGACTACAAGCAAACAACTAAACAAGACAACGAGGAAATAAATAAGCAAGCAAGCGTATTACCGCTATTACACATATTACATCCACTGGGCATCAAAGTTTGCCACCAGTGCAAATATAGGGAACAAAGCAGCATATTACATACATTGGCCGTCAAAATTGGCCACCAGTGCAAATAAACGCGGCAGCAAAATAAGAGCATAACTGAAACAACTTCATAAGAGCTCAAGAAACGTTATCCTGGGTATCCACCATGTTGGCAATAAGCTTAGCAAGCTTATTAGCTTTGTCCTGTTTGGCGCTAAAATCCTGAAACGCTTGTTGTTGCACCAGAAAGTATGCATCTGAATGCTCCAGGGACTTCCGCAGTCCTTCCGCTTCTTGTCGCAGCACAGCTGATCGATGTCTTTCAGCTTGTAGTTGAGACTCAAGAAACCGAGTTGATTCAGACAGTGAGTTTGAATAGCTTGTGCAAGCGGTAGTGGCCAATAACTCGAACGCTAAACCAAGATAGGACTTTGGGATTGTCTCACTGTCTTCAAGATAGTCTTCCTTAGCTGTTTTATCAGCTTTGTTGGAGACCAACAAGGATGTGTCACTATCCTGAACCTTATCTGCATTACTTCCTTTACCATTGCTTAATAAGGCACTCTTCCCCAATATTCTGTCAGCATTCTAAAAGAAGAAACAAGCAGACACATAACAGTTTTAGCATGTACTAGTATATGAAACTCATTTCAGTGAACCAGTTCATTAGTAAGGTGGACATGATTAAACTACCAATTCTTCTATTGCCAAGTACTAGTACATAATAAAATCATCAAACAAACATATATTTATGTCCTATGGTGTAGGATCGAAAGTATGTCTAGAGGGGGGGGATGATTAGACTACTTGACCAAATAAAAATCTAGCCTTTTCCCAATTTTAGTTCATTTTAGTTCTTGGCAGATTTTAGCAACTTAGCACAAGTCAAGCAATCAACCTACATATGCAATTCTAAGAGTATAGCAGCGGAATGTAAAACAATTGCATATGAAGGTAAAGGGGAGGAGTTTGAGAAGGCAAACACAATTGGAGACACGGATGTTTTTGTCGTGGTTCCGATAGGTGGTGCTATCGTACATCCATGTTGATGGAGACTTCAACCCACGAAGGGTAACGGCTGCACGAGTCCACAGAGGGCTCCACCAAGGAAGGGTCCACGAAGAAGCAACCTTCTCTATCCCACCATGGCCGTCGCTCATGAAGGACTTGCCTCACTAGGGTAGATCTTCATGAAGTAGGCGATCTCCTTGCCCTTACAAACTCCTTGGTTCAACTCCACAATCTTGTTGGAGGCTCGCAAGTGACACCTAGCCAATCTAGGAGACACCACTCTCCAAGAAGTAACAAATGGTGTGCTGATGATGAACTCCTTGCTCTTGTGCTTCAAATGATAGACTCCCTAACACTCAACTCTCTCTCACAGGATTTGGATTTGGTGGAAAGAAGATTTGAGTGGAAAGCAACTTGGGGAAGGTTAGAGATCAAGATTCATATGGTAGGAATGGAATATCTTGACCTCAACACAAGTGTAGGTGGTTCTCTCTCAGAAAATGTATGTTGGAAATGTAGGCATGTTCTGATGGCTCTCTCCACAAATGAAGAGTGGGTGGAGGGGTATATATAGCCTCCACACAAAATCTAACCATTACACACAACTTACTAATCTCGGTGGAACCGAATCGTGAAACTCGGTCGGACCGATTTAGCAAATAATGTGACCGTTAGGATTTTCGGTGGGACCGACATGTCAACTCGGTGGGAGCGATATTATTAGGGTTAGGGCATAACGTAATCTAGGTGAGACCGATTACACAAACTCGGTGGGACCGATTTTGGTAATAAGCTAACTAGAGATTTGGTCAGGCAAACTCGGTGGGACCGATTCGCTCATCTCGGTGAGATCGAAACGTTACGAAAGGGAAACAGAGAGTTTGCATTGCAATCTTGGTGGTACCGATCGCTCATCTCAGTTGGACCGAAACATTACGAAGGGAAACAGAGAGATTACAATCCCATCTCGGTGAGACCGAGATCCCTATCGGTGAGAGCGAAAAGACTAGGGTTTGTGGCAATGGCTATGACATCTGAACTCGGTGGTGCCGGACAGAATGAATTGGTGGGGCCGAGTTTGACTTTTGGTTTGGGTCATATGTGGATGTGAGAAAGTAGTTGAGGGCTTTGGAGCATATCACTAAGCATTTTGAGCAAGAAACTCATTAAGCAACACCTCATCCCTCCTTGATAGTATTGGCTTTTCCTATAGACTCAATGTGATCTTGGATCACTAAAATATAAAATGTAGAGTCTTGAGCTTTGAGCTTGAGCCAATCCTTTTGTCCTTAGCATTTTGAGGGATCCACTTTTCTCATCCATGCCATGCCAATCATTGAGCTTTCCTGCAATACTTATCTTGAAATAGCATTAGCTCAATGAGCTATATGTTGTTAGGAATTACCAAAACCACCCAGGGATAGTTGCACTTTCAATCTCCCCCTTTTTGGTAATTGATGACAACATATAGATCAAAGCTTCAACAAATGATAATAAAACTGAAAAACATTGTCGCTTTGAGAAGTATGTGAGAAGCAAGAGCTCCCCTAAATTTGTGCATTATTTAAAATTTGCTTTGGACTACAAATGCACAATGAGTTAGGATCATGGGTTACTCTTCCATGTCACATACATCTTGGTGGAGCGCTCAAAGTGATAATAATTAAACACATGCACTCATCACCAAGCAAAGTGAATGATCATATGAGGATATAAGAGATAATATCGTCCAACAAGCATTAATGTAGCATAGCATATGATCAAACACATGATCATCCAAGAATCTCACAAAAGGAATAATGTATCAAGCAAACACACGAATAACGAAGTTCAACCACCAAAAACAAGAGAGAACAAAGCAACACTCTCTCTTGAAGCCTATGATCTATACATTTTTCTCCCCCTTTGGCAACAAGTTACCAAAAAGTTCACAAAAAAATGCGTAGTGCTGAACGACTCTCAGGCTTGGTCTTCATGAGATGGTGTAGAGATGGCTCCAAGGACGAAAGCTTCTATTGATGTAGCTGGAGATGGTGGAGTGGCTGCTGGAGCTGGTGGCACTGAAGCTGTAGCTGGTGTAGATGATGTAGCTCTGGTGTCTGGAACAAGCACTAAAGTAGATCTCTGTCCTCTGGGCACTCTAGCAAAAGCATCTGTAGTAGACTTGCCCTTCTTCTCCTCCACATCATCCTGAAGCTGCTCAACTGCAGTTTGGATCTCAGTAACTTTGACATCAAGAGCATAAAACTTCTGCTCTATGATTCTCTCCAAACTCTCCTGGTTTTGAGTCAGGGTGGCCAAGCCCTTCTCAATCCTCAAGGTGGAGGCAATCAAGTAGCCAAGCTGATCTTGCTTGCTCTTCAGGAAAATTTGAGATGCCTCTTCAGCAGTTGGCATCTTAGCAGCTTTCACAGCCCTTGCTTTCTCTTTCTTCTCTTGTGCTTGCACATATGATGGTTCATTTTCATCCATCACAATGGTGTTGTCCTCAAAATCAGGGTAGATGGGCAGGTGCTCCTTGTCCAAAAGATATGTGCCTGCGCCATCTTGGAGTTTATGAGCTCCTGAATGTGTGGGGCATATCCACAAGATCTCTTCTGATCAGCAGCAGTCCTTTTGATTGTTTCCACAATCAGACTCATGACTTTGAATTTCTGAGGCACATCAAATATATGCAGCAAGTTGATTGCATGGCCTCTGATCATCTTGTGATCACCTAACTTGGGCAGCAAAGTGTGCCTTAAGATCCAGTTGATAGTAGGCAATCCTGACAATAGGTAATGTACAGATCCAAACTTATGTGTCTCTAGTGCAGCTTCTGGGATCTCCATGTACATGTGAGCCATAGTGTTGTGGTCTTTCTTATTCTTGGCATAGACATCCAAGTCATCCTCATTCTCTTTTGGAGCATTTATCAACTCAACCCATTCTTCAACTGTGGATTGGTATCTAGTACCTCCAGACATCCAGACAATTTTCCCATCTGGGTAGAAGTGAGCTTTGGAGTAAAACTGCATGACGAGCTCATCATTCCGCTTGGTGAGCTTCCGGCCAACAAAGTCATCTACTCCATAAGCATTGAAGCTGTCATACACTCCTGGATAATGATCTTCATTCTTCCTGATGTACTCCCAATCAACCCATCTCATGTCACATACAATGGGCTTCTTGTCAAGCAAAATTGTCTCATAGAAATCTTGCTGTTCCTTAGTGTGGAACATGTAGTCCACTGCAGTTCTTCTTCTGATAGCATAGGCATCAGTCTGTCTCCACAGTCTCAGTCCTGCATCCTTCCTGAGCTTCATATCCTCTGCAACTGGATGTACATCATTGTGATCAGGGATCTTGGGCTTCAACTTTCTCAAGACAAGTGTGTCATCTTCTTCATCATCTGCAGCCTCAGGCACTGGGGCCTTGTTCTTCTCTTCAGCTGGAATACTCCTAGTGTTCCTCTTAGGTGCAGACTTGGGCTGAGGAGCAGCAGCCTTGGGAGCATCTTTGGGCTTAGATGGAGCAGCCCCTGATGTTATAGCATCTCCCATCAGCTTCTGAGCTTTAGGTGCTGGTGCAGCAACCTCTTCCTCTTATTCTTCCATCATTGAGGGCTTTCCAACAACTCTGGCCATTGTCTTCTTGACACTTTCTTTCCTTTTCTTCTCAGCCACAACTGGTTCTTTGGGTTCAGATCCCAAAGTTACTTGAGTAGAAGCTTCGGCCTTAGACATGGGAACTCTTCTTGCGGGAGCCTTTGTCTTCATTCCTGTCTTTGTGGTAGCAGCTGTGCCATACTCCTTTTTCAGCACCTTCTTCTTAGAAGTGGCCTCATCTTCAACAGCCACATAGTCCTCATCTTTAGAATCTGAGGTTCTCTTCTTCCTTGTCCTGGTGGCTGCCTTTGGCAAATTGCTGGGTGTGCTCCTGCTGCCATCATCTGAGGTACTCGAGGGACTAGTGCCCTCACTCATATGAACTTGCTCCTCAGGCTTGTTCTGACTGTCACTCTGATCTGACATGATGCAAACTTTGACAGCAGACCCTGTGAATAGATGTAGATGAGGTAGAGTAGATGAGCATCACAAAGCATAGAGGTTTTTGCAAAAAAAAGAGAGTTAAAAACTTAGTTTTAGTTTTACACAGAAAGCATTTCGGAGCTACCGATTTGTAAACTTGGTGATACCGAAGTAGCTTTTGGAACCTAAAGTAGTGAACTCGGTCAGACCAAGTCACAGTTCGGTGGCACCGAGACTGCTAGGGTTTCACAAAGAGTCGATTTCGGTCACACCGATTTGCAATTCTCGGTCGGACCGAGAATCACAGGTGCAATGGCCTAAGCCAAATCGGTGAGACTGATCTCTACAACTTGGTCGGTCCGAGATGAATTCGGTGGAAACCTAACCCTAAAGTTTCAATCCAAGACTAATCTACGGACTAGTTTTGCTAGATAGGAAGATTTCAAACGTGTCAAGATTCATGGCAATGCAATGTGCTAGGAATCGGAGTTAAGAATAACACAAAGATTCAAATACATACCCTATGCGGTGATGGACTTGCTACTGCGGCAACAGCGGAGTAGAATCCCGTTGACGGCGGCGGAGACCAGCGGCGGGAGGTCGCTGGCGATGAGGAGGATGATCCGGAGACTTGATGAGGGAGGGGAGGTTGAGCGCGGGCGAAGGGTTTCAGAAGATTTTACAAAATTTGCCCCGTGAGTATATATAGCCTGATCCTGTCGGTGTGACCGAGTGGAACAACTCGGTGGCACTAATATGCATTACTGCAAGCAGTTACTGCAACTCGGTGTGACCGAAAAGTTCAAATCGGTTGCACCGAGATTGAAAACTTAGATCAACTTAGTGATCATGGTATGACCGAAATGGATGAATCGATCAGACCGAAACACATAAAGAGGTTTTGGAAGTTTAAGTCTATGACGAATCGGGGACTCTGAGTGCTCCTCACACAGAGTGGTTCGAATCTAACTTGATCAAACTTCGTGATATGGCATGCATAGAGTTTGAGACAAGAAAAGCATAAATAGCTAGGGAAGGTTCTTAGGCATTCTTGTCCATCCACTTGGCAAAATAAAAGAAACCAAACAATCAAAGCTACAAGTGGATGTCCTCGAATGAGTAAAATATGCAACCAACATGCTCACACAATAAAATGGCAAATACAATATGTGATAGAGCATGCACACACAATTCTAGCATCTATCAAGCAATTGGCGATGACTAGGTCATCTATATATGAGTATATTGACTTAGGAGTCAAATGAGAACATTTGATCATAGGTCATACTCATTGTTTAAGCACAAGTGGGGTTACCACTTTTACATAAAGCATCGTTGTGTTCACACCATTAGAGTTGCTTTAGCTCAATTCTTAGAGTAAAGTTCCCCCTAGATGTGAGATCCCCCCTAAGAGGGATGAACTAACCTCGGGTTTTGTCGGTGATGACTTCATGTAGGTGTTGAAGATGTGGATGCTCAGTGTTGATATAGATCATTTGGAGCAATCCATTGGAGTGAGTTGCACTTTCAATACCTACACGGGTTAGTCCCACAAGGAACAAACAAGGATATCCATAGACATAGAGTGATGCACACACACAAGATGATGTCTATGAAAGCGTTAGATTACCTTGTCCCTTGTCTTACCAACAAGAGGGTTTGTGACTCCATGAACTGGTGCAAGGTGTGGAAGTTGATTGCACTTGTTCTCGCCAAAATGATAAGAGTGAAGTATGTTGGTGGAGTTACCCTCAAGAACTCTCTAGTTCTTCTTCTTCGGGATCCACATCATCTTGATGGGAATCCTTGGGGTTGTAGTCATACTTGATGAAGTAGAACTTGATGTAGTCTTGGGAACCCACTTGACCAAGGCCTTAGGAGCTTCTTCGAATGCATCAATCTCCTCTTGAAGCTTGTCCTTGCCTTTTTGCTTGTGGTCTTGTGGTGGAAGATCATCTTGAGCTTGTGTCCCTTTGAAAAGAAGTAGGATCATACTTCTCTTGTTGAGGAACAAACTTCGTCTTGGTGTATTGATCTTCTTCCCACTCAACTTCATTGGCATTGAACTTTCGTTCAAAACCAACACCTTGGTTCTTCCGGTGCCTTCCTTGCTTGCGTACAATTTCCTCGAATTGCTTACTCCCAGCAAGGCTCTCGTAAACACCGTTCTCTATAATTCCCTTCAAAAGGCTATTTTCTTGCTCAAGTGTAACTTGGCTAAGAGAATCATTAGTGGAATCAAGAGAACTACTAGAAGCAACAACATTGGATTTAGCATGATTATTGTTACTACTAGAGGAAGAATCTTTCTTGTTCTTGTTACTAGACTTGACTTGAGGCATGCAAGTAGATAAGAGTAAACGCTTGGCAATGTAAGAAGAACTTTTCTTGCGAAGATCATCATTGACTGCTTTTAAAAACTCATGTTCTTGCTCAAGGTTGAGCTTTTCAAAGAGTAACTTCTCATGAGTCCTTAAAAGTTCTCGATGATCTCCTAAGATAGTTTCATGAGCTAACTGAAGAGTGTTTAGTTCTTTAGTTAGGAGCTCAATCTTCTCCTTATCATTGTCATTCCTTTTATCTTGATTAGCATGATTATTTGACGTCTCATCATAGTATTCATCACTAGAGTTGTCAACGAGTAAATCATCATCACCTAACAAGTCATCTTCATCACTATTGAAATCAACATACTCAGGGTGTGATACCTTTGGGCCTTTAGCCATGAAGCATCTTCCAAGTCCTTCATTTGGTGAGTCAAATATATCGTAGGAGTTGGTTGACACAAGTGCTAGACCGGCAACACCTTCATCTTGAGTATATTCAGAGTCGGAGTGATAGCTTCTCTCGGAGTGATTGTCGGAGTCGGAGCCGGATACCCATTCACCAACATGAGCTTGATGTCTTCGTTTTGTGTAGTTCCTTGATGACTTGTCCTTCCTTTCAGAATCCTTGCTTCTCCGGGATGTTATTCGTTCATAACGATCATCTCTACTCCTTCTTTCTCTTGATGGTGATTCTTCTCTTCTATTTCTTCTTTTTGGAGAATCTTCTCTTCTTTTGTAGGGAGCCGTACACTCATTGGAATAGTGTCCGGGTCTTCCACAATTGTAGCAATTATGCTCACGACTAGAATATCTTTTGTCATTGTAGGACCTTGACTTGGAACTTCTTTCCTTGCTCCTAGTCTTGTAGAACTTGTTGAAGTTCTTCACCATTAGGCTCAATTCTTCATTGAAGGTTTGTTTCTCACTTGATGATATGGGAGCTTCACATGAGGCTTTGTAAGCACCACTTGACTTGTTGTGGAGCTCTTCCTTATCCTTGAGTGACATCTCATGAGCAACAATTCTTCTAATGACTTCCATTGGCTTGAGACCTTTGTAATTGGGCATCATTTGGATCAATGTGCACACGGTATCATATTTTCCATCCAAGGCTCTTAGGATCTTCTTGATGATGAATTTGTCGGTCATCTCTTCACTTCCTAAGCCAGCAATCTCATTTGTGATGAGAGCAAGCCTAGAGTACATTTCAGCGACACCTTCACCATCCTTCATTTTGAACTTTTCAAGTTGACTTTGAAGCACATCCAATTTGAATTCCTTGACGGAGTCCGCACCTTCGTGCATGTCAATCAAAGTATCCCAAATTTCCTTTGCATTCTCAAGACGGCTGATTTTGTTGAATTCTTCGGGGCACAATCCGTTGAAGAGGATATCACAAGCTTGAACATTATATTGCAGCATCTTCAACTCTTCCACGGTAGTTTCACGGTTCGGTTCTCTCCCATCAAAGAATTCACCTCGCAAGACAATACACATAATAGCACAAACGGCGGGTTATGTCCAAGAATATGCATTTTCATCTTATGCTTCCAACTAGCAAAGTTAGTACCATCAAAGTAAGGACCTCTATGGTGGTAATTTCCCTCGCTAGACGCCATACTCTCCTAGGTTGTGAAACCAAGTCTATGACTACCAAAAGCTATGGAGACCAAAGCAAATGGAGACCAAAGCTCTGATACCACTTGTAGGATCAAAAGTATGTCTAGAGGGGGGTGACTAGACTACTTGACCAAATAAAAATCTAGCCTTTTCCCAATTTTAGTTCTTGGCAGATTTTAGCAACTTAGCACAAGTCAAGCAATCAACCTACACATGCAATTCTAAGAGTATAGCAGTGGAATGTAAAACAATTGCATATGAAGGTAAATGGGAGGAGTTTGAGAAGGCAAATGCAATTGGAGACACGGATGTTTTTGTCGTAGTTCCAATAGGTGGTGCTATCGTACATCCATGTTGATGGAGACTTCAACCCACGAAGGGTAACGGCTGCGCGAGTCCACGGAGGGCTCCACCCATGAAGGGTCCACGAAGAAGCAACCTTGTCTATCCCACCATGGCCGTCGGCCATGAAGGACTTACCTCACTAGGGTAGATCTTCACGAAGTAGGCAATCTCCTTGCTCTTATAAACTCCTTGGTTTAACTCCACAATCTTGTCGGAGGCTCCCAAGTGACACCTAGTCAATCTAGGAGACACCACTCTCCAAGAAGTAACAAATGGTGTGTTGATGATGAACTCCTTGCTCTTGTGCTTCAAATGATAGACTCCCCAACACTCAACTCTCTCTCACAGGATTTGGATTTGGTGGAAAGAAGATTTGAGTGGAAAGCAACTTGGGGAAGGCTAGAGATCAAGATTCATATGGTAGGAATGGAATATCTTGACCTCAACAAAAGTGTAGGTGGTTCTCTCTCAGAAAATGTATGTTGGAAGTGTAGGCATGTTCTGATGGCTCTCTCCACGAATGAAGAGTGGGTGGAGGGGTATATATAGCCTCCACACAAAATCTAACCATTACACACAACTTACCAATCTCGGTGGGACCGAATCGTGAAACTCGGTTGGACCGATTTAGCAAATAATGTGACCGTTAGGATTTTCGGTGGGACCGACATGTCAACTCGGTGGGACCGATATGGTTAGGGTTAGGGCATAACGTAATCTCAGTGAGACCGATTACACAAACTCGGTGGGACCGATTCTGGTAATAAGCTAACCAGAGAGTTGGTCAGGCAAACTCGGTGGGACCGGTTCGCTCATCTCGGTGAGACCGAAACGTTATAAAAGGGAAACAGAGAGTTTGCATTGCAATCTCGGTGGGACCGATCGCTCATCTCGGTTGGACCGAAACATTACAAAGGGAAACAGAGAGATTACAATCCCATCTCGGTGAGACCGAGATTCCTATTGGTGAGACCGAAAAGACTAGGGTTTGTGGCAATGGCTATGACATCTGAACTCGGTGGCGCCGGATAGAATGAATCGGTGGGGCCGAGTTTGACTTTTGGTTTGGGTCATATGTGGATGTGAGAAAGTAGTTGAGGGCTTTGGAGCATATCACTAAGCATTTTGAGCAAGAAACTCATTAAGCAACACCTCACCCCTCCGTGATAGTACTGGCTTTTCCTATAGACTCAGTGTGATCTTGGATCACTGAAATAGGAAATGTAGAGTCTTGAGCTTTGAGCTTGAGACAATCCTTTTGTCCTTAGCATTTTGAGGGATCCAATTTTCCCATCCATGCCATGCCAATCATTGAGCTTTCCTGAAATACTTATCTTGAAATAGCATTAGCTCAATGAGCTATATGTTGTTAGGAATTACCAAAACCACCCAGGGATAGTTGCACTTTCATATGGTCACTGCATTGTCTTGCCAAATCAAAATAGAGACATGGTTCAAATATATCAGTTCAAGACAAAGCAGCAGTGAGAGAATACAAAGCATGGGAAACTACACGGCAGAACAAGATTTCAGATGGGTACCACGGGTCTACATGTACAACAACACTATTGGCTCTGTTGTGATGCAAGTAATATGCATGATATGAGAAGTCAACTGTATACAAAATTGAAATTGAAATCAACAGAGCTATTGATAAGAGCAAACCTGTTAAAGAAACATGCGTGAACATACCTGCTGTGCCATTGGAGTTTCAACTGGATCCCTAAATTTAAAAATAAGTGTATATGAGTAAATACAGTGATACAAGAGCAAAGCAGTATGCACGATAGCAATCATAGTTAAAAAAGGCGTGCCTAGGCTCTAGGCATTGGTAAAACGCATTGTGCATAACTACGCTTAATCTATGCATAACTGCACATAAGCATGCACTTTGGTCAGTAAAGCGCAAGGCGGTGTTAAAACGCACAATTAACGCCTAGCGCTTTTTTGAACTATGATAGCAATGGAATATTAAATTATAACAATTGTTCTTCAGGTTTAGGCACTTGTTCTACATGAACAGAGTACAATAAGACGCAAGAATATATTACTTAAAAATAGAAAATGAGCTCATAGACCTTACCACATTCTTGGTTCGGGACCAGTACAGAATAAGGTGTTCCTAGTCATCGTCCAATAAATGTGTCTCAGGAGAACGTAAGGGAATTTGATGAGTTTCTTTGCCGGTGAAGTACGTTTTCTTCAGGTAATTCCGATACTGCCACCAACCATTCTTGAAGATAGCAGAGGTATTATCACAGGTTACCTCATCCTGAGTTTCCAAATCGGTCCTTCTCTATAGAGAAAAATGGGAAAATTTGCTGTATTATAACCATCATGGAGGTAGGATGTATGGGACAAAGCAAAGTAATTGCCATGAATAACATTACTTACACATAACTCCTGGACAAACACCTGCAACTGGCTTTTTCCTTCATCTTCAGTATAATATTTCCAAGATGGGAAGATACGCATATACGATTTAACAACATCAAATGCGATAGCTGCTAAACTACGACTAGCTGGTTGTGCTTCCTCCATAGGAATAGGCGTACTAACTGGTGGAGCTGGGGTTCGCCGTGGTAGTACTGGCCCTTTGGGAACTGGAGCTGCCTTACTATCTACTCTTGTTTGGGAGCTCTGTGGTGGAGATGGTGCTGTGTCAACAGGAACTGGGTTACTATCTGCTGGGGTTGGGGTTAGATTGGGTGAAGCTGGTTCTTTGTCCATCGCAGTAGGGGTACAATCTGTGAGAGTTTGGGTTATGTGTGGTAGGACTGGTTCTTGTGCATGTACAACCGGGGTGCTATCTCCACCAAGAGGTAGCACTGTTTTATTTGAAGACTGTGTTTTTAGTCCGCTGGATACTAGCATCACCCACTCTAATTCAAATGGCTGATAAACAGGAAACATAGTTGAATGTACAGACATTGTATGAGAGACAGATGCAATAGATAGTGTGGAAAAAAGGCATGAAATAGTTGACATGTATATTTTTTAACTAACACGGATAGCATGACATAATTTCACATATATGATGTCTATCTAAACTGGATAGCATAGCATAACATAATTCAAAGATATGGTGAATAACTAAACAGGATCGCATGACATAATTCACCTACATGGTGTACAAGTAATCAGGATCCCATCATTTAATTCACATATGTGATTTATATGCTAAACAGAGGGCATTCAATATGATGTCTGAACTACGAATATGGTGTTGAATATTGTGTATATGATGTCTAAACTATGCAATGCAAGACACCATATGCATGACATGAGCAGTATAACCCTGCCAAGTTTGAGCATACACGTCGGTGGGGGAATAGGACTGGTCATCTGTCTCTGAATCCATCTCTGAGGAGCTATCGGGACCCAACAAGAGATCTGCTTCGACAGGTAGCACTGTCTACTCTGAAGGCCTTGTTTTCACTCCAGATTTTTCCATGTCCCACCCAAATGGCTGATTCACAGGAAGAGTAGTTTAATGTACAAACATTGTCGACAAATGGAAATGTAATGAAGAAAAGGATGGGCAAGATATCATTCAAATATATGATGCCTGGTTAAATAGGATGGCATTGCACATTTCACATATATTATGGCTGGCTAAAAGACATGAGACTGCATAATTCCCATATATGATAAAGAAACTAAACATGTGGCATTACAAAACATGTTTAAACTAAGCAGATGACATATATGATGTCAAAAGTAGGCACTGCAAGGCAACATATGCATGATATGACTAACATCATCATGCCAAGGTAGAGCAAACACCTTGGGGCGTAAATAGGAGTGGTTAGCGGCGTCTGAATCCGCCTCAGAACAGATATCTTCCTCTGGATTACAATCTGAAGAGGGGTGGGGAGGGTTTGCCATTGAACTCACCATGGAGAGATGTCTGCATGACATTGTATTGCCGCGCAAAACTCTTCTCTTTTTCTCTACATATTCAGCATGACTGTTTACAATACCTGACATGCATACGAAAAAAATATGGTGAGATTATGTAAGGACAGCATGCAAAAATTTAGAGTGATGGTAACAACCAGTGGATGGATCCAAAAATAATGATAGCAGGCTGATGATTGCTTTAAATTAATAAAAAGATAGATGATGATTGCTTTACTATTTGTTTCCCACCCAAGATGAACAACATAGGCATACCCTAGGTGAACCAGATAATAGACAGACATACTATTCATTGCTTCCTCGAATGTGCCCCACAACTAATTTAGAACTCAAGTTTGAACATTAATTTGGACCTAACTTGGAGTCCAAGAGGTGAACAGGACGATAAAGTAGCAGGTAATTTTAAGCAATGTATAACATAAGCAGAAACAAAAGAGTGCGACCTCTCTTGTGGACCCGTTTACTCCTTAGGTTCATCTGCTGAGTCGATGATGGTGATGCCGTTGCGGTGGGTGCCGGCGGCAAGGAAGTAGATCTGAGGCGGCGAAAGACGGTTAGGAGTCGTGATGTCTGGTTTGGTGGATGCTTCTGTCGGTGGAGCAGCACAGGTGAGGTGGACGGCGTCGCGGCAGGAGCAGGACAAACCACACAAAGTTCCCTTCGACACGTACCTGTAACTGAAGTAATTCTGTAAGGGCTCATTTGGCTTGCATGATTCTTAAAACGCAGGGATAGGAAAAACACCGGAATAGGATAGGAATGCACATGGTAAACTGAGAATTTGTAAACACAGGATTTCTGTCAACTTGGGTGTTTGGTTTATAGGAATTGGAAGAGCAGAGTAATGCAAAGAAACATGGCCAAAATAAAGTGAAACCATATGAAATCGTGTACAGTTAGAATGTTATTCTGGCACTAATGCACTTGGTCTTGTTTTCATGCATAGGATTTTGAAAAGTAGGTCCAGGTGGATGTTTTGCTTCATTCCTTTCAACAAAATGCATGAATAATTGAATAGTAGAGTGCCATTGGAAAATTCCCTATTGCTATGTTGTTCCGTTGAACCAAAATAGCCCTAGTGGCTCAACGTGAATGTATAGTAATAAGTGATGCAACAAGTGTACAACCTCTTTGCAGTAGCCGTGTCGACCTCAGCATCATTGGGTTGGTCGCTGAAGCAGTTGAGGCAGAGGTGGCTGTCGGAGGTGTGGAGGAAGATCCGAGGAATCTGTAGACGACTTCCAGGGCACTGCTCTGTTGTGATGGATCATTCTTTCGTTGGAGCAGCTCCGGTGAGCCGTAAGACATCACGGCTGAAGCAGCACAAGACAGACATCGTCAATCTCAAGTGGGATTCTAATAGTAGATGATGTAAAATAGATGTAAAATTTACATCACCAAAAACCACCTGACTACAAAGATGAGGTAAAAACTGTTGACTCTGAACTTAACTGTCGAAACTGAAATTTACTGTGGAATTTGAATGCTACTATCGAAACTTGAACGCAATGGTAGCAGAGAGGCACTTGATATGTAGTTTAGGGAGGGCCTGCAGTTCATCTTCAACCTGCACCCCCCTGAGCCGCCAGCCACCACCGGCCGAACTGCCGGCCCCAACGCCGCCTTGCCTCCCGAAACAACTCCCCACCGCCGCCCCGGCCAGCCCTCTAGGCCCCCGCCCCCACCCTGAACCCTAAGATAGATAGTAGGGTACCTCTCCGGTGAGCCCTCGTCCTCGATGCGGGTGGTTCTTCCTTAACTCTGGCGAGCCCCCCAACCCTTGAAAATCGACTGACCCAAAAGTCAATTTAGTCGACTGAAGTGTGGCTAAATTGGAGCAGAGCAACAACACGAGCGAGGGGGAGAGCACCAGCAGCAGCTGGGCGAGCGAGTGATCGAGCGAGAGCCGGAGCAGCAACAGTAGCGAGTGAGCGAGAGCCAGAGCAGTAGTAGTAGATCCGGCTGGTATGGACGCCGCCGCCGAAGGGGCCTCACACTGGGGGAGAGCTGCCGTGGAGATGTCGCCTGCGGCGCCGGCTTCAAGGTAGCCACTCCATGGGGGTGCGGGATGGAGCACCGTCAGTGCTGGGAGGTCGAGTTAAGGAGAGGGTGCGATGCGATGAGTGCACAACCTCTTTGGTGGCGCCGTGTAGGCCTCCGCTTCATCCGAGGAGTCGGTGAGGATGCTGCGGTTCCGTGGAGCAGGTTAAGGCGGTACTGTTGGATGGAGCAGCCACGATAGACAAGGCGATCGTCAGAGCAGCTCCTTGGAGGTGGAGGACGGGGCGGCTGAACCGGCGGGACGACGAGATGGACGACGGATCCTCATCCGGGGAGGTGGATGAGGGACGTCAAGCTATTGCGATGGACGACATCGTCGGGGAAGAGGCTCTGGCTGGGTAGCGGTGAGGTGGCGGACGGAGGAGGGTGGGGTTTCGCGGCTGGAGCGGAGAGGTTATGGCGGCCTGGGATTTCGAGTGGCAAAAAGGGGGCGATGGGAGGGGGTGAAGCATGACTTAGGGATCCGCTTGTCCAAAATGTAGGGCGTGTTACAAAAGTACCCCCCACCGATTTGAACTAGCGGCCCTTTCCGCTCACGGTTAGAAGGGGGATTTCGCGTGTCGGAATTTGGCAGATGGAGGGAGTTTTCGCGCGCGTTGTAATTTCGGGATAGCAAGGCGCGGGTTGTGAAGGCGCCAGTTTTGGGAGCACGATATCTGAATTTTCGGGATATAACAAGCTGCGGGTTGAATTTTAGGGACAAGCCTAACATGTAGTAATATTGTACTTGTACGTACCAAATTAATTCGCACTTCCCTCAACCAAAAAGAAAACAAAAAAATAAAACTATTCACACCACACAAAGAGAGAGTCTTGCCCCATTTTACTATACAAATGCTATTCAAAGCTACTCCCTCCTTCCATCTATATAGGGCCTAATGCGTTTTTTGATGCTAACTTTGACCAAATATTAGAGCAATAATATATGACATGCAACTTACACAAAGCACACCGTTAAAATCGTTTGTGAAAGGTTCTTTCAATGATATAATTTTCACATTGTGCATGTCATGTACTATTAATCTTGTCAATAGTCAAAGGCGGTCTTAAAAATCTCATTACGCCCGATATATATGGAAGGAGGGAGTATGAATCCATGTTATGTCCAATTAATTTTTTTCGCTTGCTGTATAATGCATGTAACGACCTACTCATACCAACATTTTAGTGCATTCCAAATGTCTATACTACCGCTGCAATTCGAACCAAATTTGAACTCGTTTCTCTATTTCAATGAGAATCTACAATCATGATTGTTGCCAACTTCAACCATCATTCATGTATTACCTTAATAACACACCACATGATTACTATAGAGATAGATATGAACTATGTGTACTACATGAACTCGAATTCTATTTTTTGAATACACTTGATGTTGATTCCAAATAATAGTACATTTGATGTACTAACTATATATTCATAATCTAAACCATGTTCCATACGTACACCGTGTTTATCACACAAAGTATAGTGCCCCGCCCCCTACATTATGACAAGTATTTAGACCTGAGCTACAAAAGCCACACATTAGCCCAAATTATAATCAATGTTCTATGTATTATACGTAGTACTAGCAAGTTGCCCATGCGTTCCACAGAACATCAACATGATCAAGGGGCCTAATTTGCAAATATGGAGAGGGGTGTGGGTATCTTTTTTCAAACTTGCCATAGTTTCCTTCCTATCCGTCAGATATAAATCGGACGGCCTATATTGCAGGATGGCAGGCACACCATCATCAACAACTCCGTTTTTTTATAAGAGTAGAGATAAAATATATTAAATGTAGTGTAACATGTTCATAAACACACCATGTGTATCACCGTTATATATATTCACACATACGTCGGTTTAAAACACTATGATAAATTCTTCAAATATCTGAATTCACTTTTTATAATGAAGTATATATGATCTCTATTCGTCTTTTACACCCACACAACCCTCTTATCTTTGTAGCTAGCGCTAACTTTCTCTTGTGCATGCACACGCCCGCATCCCTCTCACCCTTCCTCAGCATTCTCTAGCTCCATCGCGCAAATTCGTCTTTTCACTTTAGGTCGTTCACCCACGGTGTGTGTAGGCCTCCCAGCTCCTTCTTTACGGCACACATCGATCGATATGCCTCTCTAGCCAGGTGTGCCTAGCACAAACACAAGCTTCCCCTCTTCTCTTGTCACCGTCCATGCCTCACTCCCACCACTCTTTTAATCGATCTCGTACTCGCACACTCCTTCCCCCTCGATATAGTATGCCTCTCGTACCACCTCCTAGATGCATCCCTCTCTCTCTATCCTTCTCCTCGTGCCTCATTTGCTTCTAACACACACATGCATGTATACCGATCGATCTCCCAACACATACCTAGATCTGTAACATCCCAAATTTTCAATTTGGAATGTTATACATAGATCATCAATTGCATATCATATTTTATTGCATTTTGGCTCGATCCCAGAAAACCTACGCAACTCAAGGACCCTCGGAGAGAGTTGGGGATTTTGTTATTTTCATATTTGAGTTTTCTCAAGTTTTGAAAATAGAATCATTTGATTTTATTTATTTTATCTTCAATTATTTCTACAATAAAAATAAGAGAGAGGGAATAAAATGACTTTCCCAAAATAAAGGAATATTGAGGATTTGATAATAAAATCAAAAAAGATTTTATTTTGGAGTTTATTGCTATTTTATTTGAATTTAGAAAAAATGCGCATTTTTAAAAATTGCATTTAGGCCCCAAATAAATGCTCATCTTGTCCGTCTTGATTTTAGAAGTCGGGGAAAATTTATTTTGGGATTTTTGGAGTCCGTTTAGTATTTATTTTATTTGTTTTTTGCGCATAATGTTTTAAAAAAAAGAAACCGACTCCAGGCCGTACCCGCGGGAGACACCACCCGGGGAGGCTTTATAAGACGGCCCCCCTGCCCCCGAAGCCCACCGCCACCCTAGCCCAGCCCGCACCGCCGCCGCCGCCCGCGATCCGCGCCGCCGCCGCTGCCGGTTACCACCGCCCGCTGCCCTCGCTGTTGCCGCCGGTTGCCGCCGCCGCCGCCC
>NC_041381.1:357649733-357657842 GCF_002162155.2 Triticum dicoccoides | reverse complement strand
TTTCGCCACCGCCGCCGGACCCCGCCGCCGCCGGAGCCACCCGCCCCGCTGGAGCCGACTGCCGCCGCCGCCCGTTGACCCGCCGCCGCCGCCATTGACCGTCGGAGGTAGTCCCAGTCGCCGCCACAGTTTTCGAGAGAAAACCGTTGGTTTTTTTAGGAACCCGGGTTATTTTTTTATATAGATCGGTTTATTTTTTTTTTCTTCGGTTTAGTTATTTAGCGAACACCCGTTCGTTCGTTCGTTTTAACGAACGGTTTTCGTTGTTTAAATGCAGACAGTGAACGTTCGTTCATTAACCTATTCATCCATTTTTCTTTTTCTCGGATTTTCCGTGATTATTTCTGATCGCGATTTCTGATCCGATTTTCGTTTTATTATAACTTTTCACTCGTTTATCGGAATCAGGCGATTCAAGCGCCTAGAGTTTCGTCTCGAAACCCTCTTTCCGCTTAACCTACTCAAACAAGTTTTTGCTACTGTAAATTTGACTTAGGTCCAGATTAGTAAATGAAGCTTGTTTCTTTCGCCGTTTGATTTTCGTTGCTTCGTTTGATTTGATTCTTTTTGCAAACCGGAGTTCTTAAGTTGAACTTTCTGGTTAGATCTCTTATTTGAGTTTTACCTGTGCATTAGATGAGTGCTTATTGTATGCTTGTTTTTTTGCGATAGAGTACCTCGAGTGCGCCGCTTGCTACTTCGAATCTCTAGGTTTCACGGACCATCATCAAGGCAAGTAACACTTTGATCATACCTCTTTTACTATCCAGTTTTATTGCATTATATCAATCCTAAAACAAATGGATGATTAGGATCTGATTAACATGTGGGTTCTGGGATGTAGATGAGGTAGTACCTAGTACCTGTTTTATTATCAAACCTTTGGGAGTTACTTCTACGTTTGCTTTTGTTGCTATGCTATGCTAGTAGACGTGGATCGGGTGAGTGTATTCATGACAGATGTGAGATTGTATTTAATGGTTTACTTAAGGTGGCAACTTAAACTCACATCTGGGTGGATTGAGGCACCTGGGGAACCCAGTGTTGTCTGTATTTTTAGGAAATCCCGGGGTACCGTGTGATTCTCCTGTGGACCGCCACCCAGGCTCAAAGGGATCATGAGATTATTCATGCTAGAAACTTCCATGTGCAGCCACAAGCTATTATGGGCTCTAGCATAGTTGATTAAGTTGTGTGAACTCTTGAAGAGGTAGACTAGCAGATGTAGGGGAAAGTAGGTGTAACTGTCTACCCAGAGTAGGGACTTTATGCTTCTGAAAGACTGTGTCTCGGTCATTCGTTTCTCAAACACCCTGTAGTGCGAGAAATCCAACGGAGGAGATCGAGTCTTGTGGGGAAAAGTGCGCAAACCTCTACAGAGTGTATAAACTAATCATGGTTAGCCGTGTCCCCTGTTATGGACGTTTTGAGTATCTAGTACCCGGATTATCATGTGAATCTCATCATGTTACTTTTAATTAATTTTGTTGGGTTAATGATGATGCTTAATTGGGATTGAGTTGGAGTACCCTTCTCAATGTTTAACAACCACCATGATAGTTAAATAAAATATATTCCTTTGCAGTAGGAAAAAATTGGCTTTGTGCAAAACTGTAACCATAGTGCTTTCCAGCAGCCATATATGCATGCAGTATAGCATTATTCTGTTCATTATCTCAATGTGTTACATTGCCAGCATATTCCATGTGCTGACCCCTTTTCGGGATGGAACGTTCATGTTGCAGACTTTTCAGACGACGAGTAAGGTGCCTTAGGTCGTGATCTTATACTCAGTGATGCCGTTGGAGTTGATGGGCTCGCTTATCTTCGAAGCCTTCCGCTGTTATCGTTATTTAGATGGCCTTAAGACATATTTATTTGTAATTAGTTCTCTTTTGAGACATTCGATGTAATAAGTGTGTGATTGCTACTCTGTTATAAATCCTTCAAGTACTGTGCGTGTCAGCATTACCGATCCAAGGATGACACTGATGCACAGAGATCAGACTGTTTGAGGTCTGGTCGCTACAAGATGGTACCAGAGCACACGCTGACTGTAGGACACGACCACTAAGCTAAAGCCCTAGATCACTACTCTCTTCTCAGTTCTGACTCCTCATCTTTTCTACTCTTTTAGGATGGCGGATGCAAGGAACAAGTTTACGCAACCGGATGAAGATACACCTTTCGGACGCCACTTGAAGGAAGTCACTAGATACCTGAACATTGGAGTACCAAGGTTCACCGGGACCTACATCGCCACTTTACCAGAAGAGGAGCGTTGGATGATTCAAGTTCAAGTTCCAGGAAGGACGTTCATGCCTGTCACTGAGCCCATAGAGTTTTCCTTTGATGCACCAACCTGGAGTCTACGAAAGAGCATGGCAGCCCACATCACCATGGGACGCATTGGAGAAGTTTACCACAAGGATCTCAAGGATACTATCTACTAGATTTGTGGGCGCCGAGATGAGCAATGGGAGATGATCAGCACCTGGAAGGATAGATCAATTGCAGCTTTCATCCAGGAGTTAAACCAGCACATTCGTCGCCAGGAGAACCAGATGTGCGCATGCATGATAGATCTGAAGAAGGCATTCACCAAGATCATGGAGCTGGAAGAAGAACTCAAGTCTACACGCGATGGTTATGAGGAGGAAATGACGACACTCGTGGAGAAGAATGAAGACCTGAAGAAGAAGTTAAAAGTATTTATGGGATTTCCCGCGACTGGAGGAGAAGACGATGACTGCAGTTTCTCGGAGAACTACATCATCATCGACGACAACGAATCGGATCCAGATGATAGTGATGATGACTTTGTTGATGAAGCTGGAGCAGGTAACATGGAGTCTTCGACCGAGCAGTTTTTCTAGTCGACCACCATAACAGTAGTAGAATTCCCCCATGTATATAGTATAGTCCGAGCACTTTTATAACGATAGTTAGACCGTTGTATGCCCTTGTTTGAATTCATTGAAGTGATATTGTTTGCATTTGTCTCATGTGCATATGGGTAGTGTTTTCTCTATAGACCTCATTCTATTATATATGCTCATCTTTTTCTAAACCCTCAGATGCCTCCGAGACGTGACAATGGATTTGCTTTCCCACCGGAGCTCACTCAGTTGATCCAGCAGCAGAATGCATTAATGCAGATCCTAGTCCAGAATCAGAATCAGGGGAAGAACAACAACAACAACCCACCACCACCACCACCCGTTGATCACTTAGCCCGTTTCTTGAGGCTTAATCCATGGAGTTCTCCAGTAGCACCGAGCCGATAGTTGCAGATGATTGGCTCCGCAAGATGGGAAGGGAGTTAACCACTACAGGATGCACAGATGCGGAGAAGGTGCGCTTTTCCGCACATCAGCTTGATGGACCTGCATCATCATGGTGGGAGAATTTCACAGCCACTTATCCTATCGACACTGTCACATGGATCAGTTCCAGCAGGCTTTTCGTACTGCCCATGTTTCAGCAGGAGCTATGGCCATGAAGAAGCGTGAGTTTCGCAACTTGCGCCAAGGAGGACGGACAGTTGGCCAGTATGTGGATGACTTAAGTAAGTTAGCATGTTATGCCCCAGATGACGTTGCTACGGATGCAGCTAAGCAAGAGAAGTTTTTGGAAGGACTGAATGATGAGTTGAGCATGCAGTTGATGGTAGCAACCTTCAACAACTACCAGGAGTTGGTAGATCGTGCTCTCATGATTGAAGGGAAGTAGCAGCAGATTGACAACCACAAGAGGATGTATGGACAAGGGAATTACAATTCTGGAGCTCAGCAGAAGCTTCGTTTTACTCCAAATTCGGGAGGACATTTCAGCATACCCATGGAGGAGGTAGTTCGCACAACCATAGTGGCCCCAAGAATGGTAATGGGAATGGAGGAAGCAACGGACATAACCGCACCAACCCATCAACCCCAGCCAAGAGGGATCTGAGCCACATCACCTGCTACAAATGCCAGAAGACTGGACATTATGCCACTGAATGCCCAGAAGCGAAGAATGGAAATGGCAATGGAAGCTCTGGGAAGAAGCCGAACCCTTTCAACAAGGGACAGGTGAACCATGTTAGCATGGAGGAGGTTGAAGCCCAGCCAGATGTAGTAATAGGTAAGTTTTTGGTTAAGTCATTTACTGCAATCGTTCTTTTTGATACTGGTGCATCGCATTCTTACATATCAAGGGGATTTGTGGATAAGTATAAACTACCTACCAAAGTTCTTAGAACACCTATGCTAGTAAGCTCACTAGGAGCGGAGTATATGGTCAGTCAAGGATGTTTTCAAGTACCATTGGCCATAGGCAGACATGTTTTTCCTTCGGATTTGATAGTTTTGGAATCGCAAGGCTTGGATGTGATTCTGGGTATGGATTGGCTATCGATGTATGGAGGAAACATCGATTGTGCTAGTAAGTCTATTTTGCTTACCACCCCAGAAGGAAGAAGGATCAAGTATGTGTCACGGCATGAGCCGAAGAGGACCCAAGTAAATTCCTTATCAGGAGTTGTACAGGAGGAAGTACCAGTGGTGAAGGATTTTTCTGACGTATTTCCAGAAGAGTTGCCAGGCATACCGCCAGATAGAGACATTGAGTTTTTGATTGAGCTTTTGCCAGGCACTGGGCGAATATCTAAGAGACCATATAGGATGCACGCACAAGATTTGTAGGAAATTAAGAAGCAGATTAAGGAGTTACTGGATAAAGGATATATCCGCCCAAGTTCTTCACCTTGGGGATCACCAGTGCTTCTAGTGGAGAAGAAGGATGGATCTTTAAGGATGGTTGTTGATTATCGAGGATTGAATGAAGTGACAATCAAGAACAAGTACCCATTGCCGATGATCAATGATTTGTTTGACCAATTGCAAGGAGCTAAGGTATTTTCCAAGATCGATCTGCGATCAGGATACCACCAATTGAAGATTCGAGAGCAGGATATACCTAATACATCGTTTACCACCAGGTACGGGCTGTATGAGTATACCGTTATGTCATTCGGTCTGATTAACGCACCTGCATATTTCATGAACATGATGAACAAGGTTTATATGGAGTTTCTGGATAAGTTCGTCATAGTGTTCATTAATGATATTTTGGTCTACTCGAAGAATGAAGAAGAGCATAAGGAGCATTTGCGCTTGGTACTTGGGAAGCTCTAAGAACATCAATTATATGCCAAGTTCAGCAAATGTGAGTTTTGGTTGAAGGAAGTTGGATTCCTCGAACATGTTATATCCAGAGAAGGAATAGCAGTAGACCCCACCAAAGTTGTCACTGTGACAAATTGGGAAGCCCCAACAATAGTTGGAGAGATCCAGAGTTTTCTTGGACTCGCAGGATACTACCGGAGATTCATTGAGAATTTCTCGAAGATTGCGAAGCCCATGACTGAGTTGTTAAAGAAGGATACCAAGTTCAAATGGACTGAGGAATGTGAGGCCAGTTTCCAGGAGTTGAAGAAACGTTTGGTTACATCACCAGTGTTGATTTTGCCAGACCAGCGCAAGGATTACGAGGTGTATTGCGACGCTTCACGTCGAGGACTTGGAGCAGTGCTTATGCAAGAGGGAATAGTTGTTTCATATGCCTCAAGACAGCTTTAGCCCCATGAGTTGAATTATGCTACACATGATTTGGAGTTAGCAGCAGTAGTGCATGCCCTGAAGACATGGAGATATTTTCTCATCGGAAACCATTGTGAGGTGTACACGGATCACAAGAGTTTGAAGTACATCTTCACACAGAAGGAGTTGAATCTCAGGAAAGGAGATGGTTGGAGCTCATCAACGATTATGATATGAGATTGCATTATCACCTCGGAAAGGCTAACGTAGTAGCCGATGCGTTGAGCCGCAAGAGCCATGTCAACACACTCTTGACCGGCGAGTTACCAATGGAGTTAGCCGAGGATCTTTGTGAACTATGTTTGGAGATAGTTCCAAGAGGCTATGTTGCAGCATTGGAGATTCAGTCAACCTTGATGGATAAGATCAGAGAAGCTTAGAAGACTGACAAAGAGATTGACGAAATAAAGGAGAGGATGAGTAAAGGAAAAGCTAAAGGATTTCGTGAGGATGAGCACGATACTTTATGGTTTGAAGACCGCGTTTATGTGCCCAATGACCCGAAGATCAGGAAGTTGATTCTGCAAGAGGCCCATGATTCACCGTACTCGATTCACCCAGGAAATACCAAGATGTATCTGGATTTGAAGGACACTTTCTGGTGGACCGGAATGAAGAAGGATATTGCGGAGTATGTAGCAATTTGTGATGTATGTAAGAGAGTGAAGGCAGAGCATCAGAAGCCAGCAAGATTGCTACAACCATTGCCGATACCCGAATGGAAGTGCAATAAGTTAGGCATGGATTTTATCACAGGATTGCCCAGGACTCGTTTAGGCTATGACTCGATATGGGTTGTAGTCGATCATTTGACGAAGGTAGCTCATTTCATCCCAGTGAAGACCACTTACACCAGTGCTAAGTTGGCAAAGATATACATGACCAGGATTGTATGTCTGCATGGAGTTCTGAGGAGCATTGTATCAGATAGAGGAACCCAATTTACCTCAAAGTTCTGGAATCAGTTACACGAAACTTTGGGTACCCGGCTAGAGTTCAGTACAACCTTTCATCCGCAGACAGATGGACAGACCGAGAGAGTAAATCAGATTCTGGAGGACATGCTGAGAGCTTGTGCGCTAGATTATGGATCTAGTTGGTATGAGAATTTACTGTATGTAGAGTTTTCTTACAACAACATTTATCAATCCAGTTTGAAGATGGCCCCTTTCGAAGCCTTGTACGGAAGGAGGTGCAGGAGCCCATTGTTGTGGGATGAAGTTGGAGATCGCCAGTTGTTTGGACCAGATTTGATTAAAGAGTCTGAACAGAAGGTGAAGTTGATTCGCGATAGGCTCAAGGTAGCCCAGTCCAGGTAGAAGATCTATACAGATTCTAAACGTAAGGAGACAGTTTATGAAGTCGGAGACAGAGTTTATCTTTGTGTATCTCCACTTCGAGGAGTTAAGCGCTTTGGAGTTAAGGGAAAGTTAGCGCCATGTTTTGTGGGACCCTACAAAGTTTTGGAGCATATGGGAGAAGTTGCTTACAAATTGGAATTGCCCAAAGGATTGTCAGGAGTTAACGATGTGTTCCAGGTTTCCGAGTTGAAGAAGTGCCACGCAGAGATGGCTGATATACCACTGAGAGATACAGTGCCACTGGAAGCGATTCAGTTGGATAATGATTTGACTTACGAGGAGAAGCCAGTTAAGATTCTCGAGTATGCCAGCCGAGTCACCCGCAACAAGGTTATCAAGTTTTGCAAAGTTCAGTGGAGCCACCATACCGAGGATGAAGCCACCTGGGAGCGAGAGGAAGATCTGTTGAAGGACCACCCTCACCTATTTTCTAGCCAACCCGAATCTCGAGGGCGAGATTCATCTTAAGGGGGTAGGTTTGTAACATCCCAAATTTCCTATTTGGAATGTTATACATAGATCATCAATTGCATATCATATTTTATTGCATTTTGGCTCGGTCCAGAAAACCTACGCAACTCAAGGACCCACGGAGAGAGTTGGGGATTTCGTTATTTTCATATTTGAGTTTTCTCAAATTTTGAAAATAGGATCATTTGATTTTATTTATTTTATCTTCAATTATTTCTACAATAAAAATAGGAGAGAGGGAATAAAATGACTTTCCCAAAATAATGGAATATTGAGGATTTGATAATAAAATTACCTAAGATTTTATTTTGGAGTTTATTGCTATTTGAAAAATGCGCGTTTTTCAAAATTGCATTTAGGCCCCAAATAAATGTTCATCTTGTCCGGCTTGATTTTAGAAGTCGGGAAAAATTTATTTCGGGATTTTTGGAGCCAGTTTAGTATTTGTTTTATTTGTTTTTCTGCGCGTAATGTTTAAAAAAAGAAACCGACTTCGGGCCGTACCCGAGCGGGACACCGCCCGGGGAGGCTTTATAAGCCGGGCCCCCTGCCCCCGAAGCCCACCGCCACCCCAGCCCAGCCCGCGCTGCCGCCGAACCATAGCGCTGCCGCCGCCCGCGATCCGCGCCGCCGCC
>NC_041381.1:357640799-357649099 GCF_002162155.2 Triticum dicoccoides | reverse complement strand
CCCCCTATTCCGCCGCCGCCGCCGGACCCCGCCGCCGCCGGAGCCACCCGCCCCGCCGGAGCCGACCACCGCCGCCGGAGCCGACCACCGCCGCCGGCCGTTGACCCGCTGCCGCTGCCGGTGACCGTCGGAGGTAGTCCTAGTCGCCGCCGCGGTTTTCGAGAGAAAACCGGCGGGTTTTTTAGGAACCCGGTTTATTTTTTTATATAGATCGGTTTATTTTTTCTTCGGTTTAGTTATTTAGCGAACACCCGTTCGTTTTTTTTAATGAGCGGTTTTCGTCGTTTAACCGTAGGCAGCGAACGTTCGTTCATTAGCCTGTTCGTCCGTTTTTCTTTTTCTCGGATTTTCCGCGATTATTTCTGATCATGATTTCTGATCCGATTTTCGTTTTAGTATAACTTTTCGCTCGTTTATCAGAATCAGGCGATTAAAGCGCCTAGAGTTTCGTCTCGAAACTCTCTTCCCATTTAACCTACTCAAACAAGTTTTTGCTACTGTAAAATTTGACCTAGGTCCAGATTAGTAAACGAAGCTTGTTTCTTTCGCCGTTTGATTTTCGTTGCTTCGTTTGATTTGATTCTTTTTGCAAACCGGAGTTTTAAGTTGAACTTTCTGGTTAGATCTCTTATTTGAGTTTTACCTGTGCATTAGATGAGTGCTTATTGTATGCTTGTTTGTTTGCAATAGAGTACTCGGACTGCGCCGCTTGCTACTTCGAATCTCTAGGTTTCACGGATCATCAGCAAGCCAAGTAACACTTTGATCATACCTCTTTTACTACCTAGTTTTATTGCATTAGATCAATCCTCAAACAAATGCATGATTAGGATCTGATTAACATGTGGGTTCTGGGATGTAGATGAGGTAGTACCTATTACCTGTTTTATTATCAAATCTTTGGGAGTTACTTCTACGTTTGCTTATGTTGCTATGCTATGCTAGTAGACGTGGATTGGGTGAGTGTATTCATGACAGATGTGAGATTGTATTCAATGGTTTACTTAAGGTGGCAACTTAAACTCACATCTGGGTGGACTGAGGCACCTGGGGAACCCAGTGTTGTCTGTATTTTTTTGGAAATCCTGGGGTACCGTGTGATTCTCCTATGGACCGCCACCCAGGCTCAAAGGGATCATGAGATTATTCATGCTAGAAACTTCCGTGTGCAGCCAGAAGCTATTATGGGCTCTAGCATAGTTGATTAAGTTGTGTGAACTCTTGAAGAGGTAGACTAGCAGATGTAGGGGAAAGTAGGTGTCATTGTCTACCCGGAGTAGGGAGTTTATGCTTCTGAAAGACTGTGTCTCGGTCATCCGTTTCTCAAACACCCTGTAGTGCGAGAAATCCAACGGAGGAGATCGAGTCTTGTGTGGAAAAGTGCGCAAAGCTCTGTAGAGTGTATAAACTAATCATCGTTGGCCGTGTCCCCGGTTATGGACGTTTTGAGTATCTAGTACCTGGATTATCATGTGAATCTCATCATGTTACTTTAAATTAATTTTGTTGGGCTAATGATGATGCTTAATTGGGATTGAGTTGGAGTACCCTTCTCAATGTTTAACAACCACCATGATAGTTAAATAAAATTTATTCCTTTGCAGTAGGGAAAAATTGGCTTTATGCAAAACTGTAACCATAGAGCTTTCCACCAGCCATATATGCATGTAGTATAACATTATTCTGTTCATTACTCTCTATGTGTTATATTGCCAGCATATTCCATGTGCTGACCCGTTTTTGGGCTGCAACGTTCATGTTGCAGACTTTTCAGACGAGGAGTAAGGTGCCTTAGGTCGTGATCTTATACTCAGTGATGCCGTTGGAGTTGATGGACTCGCTTATCTTTGAAGCCTTCCGCTGTTATCGTTATTTAGATGGCCTTAAGACATATTTATTGGTAATTAGTTCTCTTTTGAGTCATTCGATGTAATAAGTGTGTGATTGCTACTCTGTTATAAATCCTTCGAGTACTGTGCGTGTCAGCATTACCGATCCAGGGATGACACTGATGCACAGAGATCAGACTATTTGAGGTCTGGTCGCTACAAGATGGTATCAGAGCACACGCTGACTGTAGGACACGACCACTAAGTTAAAGCCCTAGATCACTACTCTCTTCTCAGTTCTGACTCCTCATCTTTTCTACTCTTTTAGGATGGCGGATGCAAGGAACAAGTTTACACAACCGGATGAAGATACACCTTTTGGACGCCACTTGAAGGAAGTCACTAGATACCTGAACATTGGAGTACCAAGGTTCACCGGGACCTACATCGCCACTTTTGAGACATTCGATGTAATAAGTGTGTGATTGCTACTCTGTTATAAATCCTTCGAGTACTATGCGTGTCAGCATTACCTATCCAGGGATGACACTGATGCACAAAGATCAGACTGTTTGAGGTCTGGTCGCTACAAGATCGACTTTAACTATCCCCCCCATCGATCGACGTACCTCACAAGTTATGTCTCTCCTTTCTCTAACAAAGGGCGATTGATCTTCCTATGTATTTACGTCTGCTTACCACAGCCATATCGCCCCCCTCATCATTCGTGCATGCCTCCTGACCCGTCTCTCACACGCACGTGCACAGACAACAAGCAGCCATCTCCTCTCTTATTGATATTGCGGGCGTGCCCTTCGTTTGTCTAGCAAGCCTATCGCACCATTTGTTAGAAGCAAGTCCACTACCACCCCCTCCAACATTATAGCTCTGTCTCTCTCCCAACCTTATTCCTCTCCTGCACATATGCATGGATGCCGATCGATCTCCCTTAATACATGAGGCAGATCGATCTCCTTAATACATGAGGTAGGCCTCTCTCCTCCTCCACACATATACCAGCCATTGTACCTCTATAGTTAATTGGGCCTCCCTCTTCCGCCACCACACACCGATAGTCGAGCGCTGCAGGTAGGTATCCATGCCACAGAGACAAACTGCACATGTTTCCTCTCACGTTCCAGTAGGCCAACCACTCTATATCTTTGACGTGGGAACACACAAATTCGATGGCACTCTTTATTGATCGTGCGTGCACACACACACACACACACATCATCCCTGTCTCCGATTCTATGGACACCTCAAGCCGATGATACCTCCACTCTCTTCTCGTGGATCGCCCCCTCTATATATATGTTATATCCAGGACTCTATTTCACACACATTGCATATGTTACTTTTTTTGATTGACCCCCCCCCAAAAAAAACTCTCATGAACCCACACACTATATCTCTCTAGGTTTGTATCTCTCTCACACAACCCCACGTAGGTGGTGTACGTATAGAAGAAGAGAATAGGTGCACCGTGCATGTACTCACGCTTCGTGTCCAACCACACCCGCGCGGGTACACGGTGGAGCTCATTTCTTTACGAAATGGCAGCCCACGTGCTAATTTGAACGCCTGTAGTGGTTGTTTACCCAGGGAGGTCGTGTACCACGCGTGCATGAAACAAAGTTCGACTTGACGCGTTGCCGCGTTATTTTTAAATAAAGTTATAGCGCTTAATGGCATGTACACAAAATATAAAATGATTTTTATGGAGAAAAAGGTAGTCCGCTCCACTATATACAATGGAGCCTGCCTGCCTAGTTTGTCGCTCTTCAGAGTATCTCACACAAGGCTGCGGTGGCCTCTCTCTCTCTATCACTGTTGGTCACTGATCCGGCCGCATCCCTTCCGCCGGGGGAAAGGGAGGAAGTGCATCATTTCTCTGTTCAACGGCGCTGAGGCAGCACGTCCGGATCTGCGGTACACGCCGTTCTCTCTAACCAAGCTCCGGCGCGGCAGGGCCTACGTCACCTGCTTGCTGCCGCAGTATGGGCAGATTTCGCCCGCCGCCGCTCACCTAGTTACATCCCGACGACCTCCAGATATCCCCTCCGGCCTTGCTCCACGGTCCATCTTCCCACGTCGCTGCATGTGGATCTTCCATAGTTCTTTGCCCAAAACGTAGCTTGTCCGGCGTACTTTCCATATTGCAATCTCGTCCTTGGAGATGGAGTTCAAAAGCACAAGATGATGATGGCCATAACATGTCACATATTTTGATTGCATGTGATGTTTATCTTTTATGCATCTTATTTTTCTTAGTACGGCGGTAGCATTATAAGATGATCCCTTCACTAAATTTCAAGGTAAAAGTGTTCTCCCTGAGTATGCACCATTGCTACAATTCATCGTGTTGAGACACCATGTGATGATCAGGTGTGATAGCTAGACTCTACGTTCACATACAACGGGTGCAAGACAGTTTTGCACATGCTGAATACTTGGGTTAAACTTGACGAGCCTAGCATGTACAGACATGGCCTCGGAACACTGGAGACCTAAAGGTCGAACGTGAATCATATAGTAGATATGATCAACATAGAGATGTTCACCATTGATGACTACCCCATCGCACATGATAATCGGACGTGGATTAGTCGATTTGGATCACGTATCACTTAGATGACTTGAGGGATGTCTATTTAAGTGGGAGTTCTTAAGTAATTTGATTAATTGAACTTAATTTATCATGAACTTAGGCCTAATAGTATTTGTAAATTATGTTGTAGAGCAATAGCTCGCGATGTAGCTCCCCATTTATTTTTGATATGTTCCTAGAGAAAAATAAGTTGAAAGATGATAGTAGCAATGATGCGGACTGGGTCCGTGATCTGAGGATTATCCTCATTGCTGTAGAGAAGAATTATGTCCGTGATGCACTGCTAGGTGACAGACCTATTGCAGGAGTAGATGCAGACGTTATGAACGTTTGGCAAGCTCGATATGATGACTACTTGATAGTTTAGTGCGCCATGCTTTACGGCTTAGAACCGAGACTTCAAAAATGTTTTGAACGCCATGGAGCATATGAGATGTTCCAAGAGCTGAAATTGGTATTTCAGACTCATGCCCGTGTCGAGCGGTATGAGACCTTTGACAAGTACTTTGCCTACAAAATGGAGAATAGCTCAGCCAGTGAGCATGTACTTAGAATGTCTGGGCACTACAATCACTTGAATCAAGTGGGAGTTAATCTTCCAGATAAGATAGTGATTGACAAAGTTCTCTAGTCACTACCACCAAGATAGTAGAACTTTGTGACGAACTATAATATGCAAGGGATGACGAAAACGATTCCCAAGCTCTTTGCCATGCTGAAATCGGCGAAGGTAGAAATCAAGAAAGAGCATCAAGTGTTGATGGTTAACAAGACCACTAGTTTCAAGAAAAAGGGCAAAGGGAAAGAAAGGGAACTTCAAGATGAATGTCAAGCAAGTTGCCACTCCTGTGAAGAAGCCCAAAGCTGGACCTAAGCCTGAAACTGAGTTCTTCTACTACAAAGGGAATGGTCACTAGAAGCAAAACTGCCCCAAATACTTCGCGGATAAGAAGAATGGCAAAGTGAACAAAGGTATATTTGATATACATGTTATTGCACTACAAAGAAGACACATCCGTGACATTTCGGCCCGAACGATTTTTTTTCGTGTCATGCTTATGACACTTCTATGATGATAATTGTGACAAAACCCAGTACCATCATAGATGTGGTGGGCTCCTACTTCTATGACAAAAAATCATGACAGAAAATGGGCTTTTCGTCTTGGGCAGGCCGGAGACGCAGCTGCATGACATTCTTTGGGCCGTTCATGATGGAAAAAATCATGGTAGAAGCAAGGGAGAGGAAAATATCACGGAGTTCCCGGTTACGGTGGGTGGTCGGGGCCAAGCGATGCATTGTTCTTTGCGCGCTTCTCTCATGTACGTGTGTGTGTGTGCGAGGCGTTGGCTAACTGAACTCGAGCAATCACACGTTACAGAACCCGATCGATCACTAGTGCAGAACCAGCCTTTAGTGCCGGTTCGTGACGGCCTTTAGTGCCGGTTCGCCAACCGACACAAAAGAGTGGGGACTAAAGTTCCCCCCTTTAGTACCGGTTCATCACGAACCGGCGCTAAAGTGCCACCATGTGGCACGAGCCAGGCCCGGGTGCGTGTAGGACATTAGTACCGGTTGGTAACACCAACCGGTACTAAATGTTTGGGTGTTTTTTTTAAATTTTTGCTTTAATTTTGTGTTTTCAATTTAATTTAGTTATTGTGTTACATTATAATGAGTTGTTAAATCATTAGGTGAAAGTACCACAGATTAGTTTCGACTGGATGCATTGGATCTAGCTACTAGCTAAGTGATCAAGTATATGCCATATCCATATTATACTTGATCACCTAATTAGGTGATCAAGTATAATATATATGGGATATGGCATATATATACTTGATCACTTAGGTAGGATCCATCCAGCTGAAACTAATCTGCGGTTTCTTTCATTAAATAATATAATAACTCATCATCATCATCATATTAATATAAAAAATCTTGCATCATATCATCTAACATGAGTATATATACTCTAGCTAGCTAGCTAAAAATCATTGTAGTCGTCATTATCACTATTTAATCATCATAGTCATTACTGCTATCTAATCACCACCAACAGCAGCTTAAAGAAGAAACATTCACTTGTACCAGAACCAAAAATATCATCGAGTTCAACATGATTGTCATGATATTATAAGCATTCATATATAACACCACAAAAGCAAATCACTCTTTGAGATTAAGTTCAGAACGAAGAACACGGACATGAAAGGACAAGTACTAAGAGCATGAACTAGCTAAATCACTTCTTCTACTCTCTCTCAGGTAAAATAGCATAGAACATGTATAGCTCTCCTGATTCATCATACTAGAGCATGCAGATGAACCTGTCTCCTAATCGTGGGCTGCGCTTCCCATTGCTGCCCCCTAGTACTTCTCTGCGATCGTTAACAATTTTCCTCCAATCTTTCACTATTAAGCATTCATCGCTTATAGAAATCCTGAATGCACTCATGTGCAATGCAGGATATCTTGGCCGTAAGCTAACAATTGACATGCAACCTTTAGTCTCGATCCCCTGAGGCACAACTGTCATTGGGAGTCTCTGTTGAAGAACATCGTATAATACTTAATTAATATACTTAGCAATGAAAGTTTAGCAAAAAAATTATGTATGCAAAAGATGCACTAAGGACAAATAGTAAAAATCTTACCATCATTCCTAAATAGATGTGACCGTAGTTCAATACGATCACTATTCGTCGCACGTTTTGAGTACTAACATTTCTACGTGCAGGAAGAAAATTTGTCTTGACAGTATGAAGATCCTCAAGCCATGAAACATAATGACTTACCTCCTCGTAGTTTAGTTCAGCTCCGGGACAGTAGTAGGTCATGTCTACCAAGCGCCGGACATGTTTTCTTGAATGGAAATAAGCTGTCAATAGAAATTAGTTGTCAATTATTTTTAATAAGCAATATCAAAGGCAAAAATATAGTTGAGAAGAACTCACATAATGGTAGAACTGGAGGCGTCTGCACATCGACCCATATGTCTCTATTACCTTCAATATCATCTTCCGGACGAATGTCAAAGGTGATAACCATATCAGGCTCAAATGCATAAGCTTTGCATAGTGCTTGCCAAGTTTTGCATTCAAAATAGGTGTACGTGTTTGCATTGTCTACTTTGATGTTGAAAGTATAACCATGCTTACTTTTTAGGTAAACTCTCTTTACCTCCATAGTTTCCATAGCATTGAAACCTATCTTATCTAAGACAAAAATTCTTGCATGGCAGGGGATGCGCTAGTAGAATAGTGAAAATTAAAAATTATAAGTCAGGCAAATGAAGCATATATAAGTCATGCATAATTACGAAAACAGACTTGTCGTTGTGACTTATTGGATCGAATTCGAAGGTCTCATCCAGCTTCATGCTGAATCGCCTATCATCAACAAGGAAATTTCTGTCGCACAGGCCGCGCTGGTCTTCACAGTATTCGCACATAATGAAATTTTTTCCGTTGTCAGATGACATTTCCTATGTTCATATAGGCGAAACATTAAACACTTACTAATTCTAATTCAACTAATTCAACTAAGCATTTACTAAAAATAAACTAGTTATATTAATTCAAATAATCTCATATACCTAAATTTTAATTAGTTCAAATAATCTCATATACCTAAATTTTCTTACTAAAAATAAACTAGTTCTATTAATTCAAGTAGTTCAAATAAGCATTTACTAAAAATAAACTAGTTATATTAATTCAACTAGCTCAAATAATCTCATATACCTAAATTTTCTTACTAAAAATAAACTAGTTCTATTAATTCAACTAGTTCAACTAAGCATTTAATAAAAATAAACTAGTTATTAATTCAACTAGTTCAAATAATCTCATATACCT
>NC_041381.1:357639731-357640340 GCF_002162155.2 Triticum dicoccoides | reverse complement strand
TTCTTACTAAAAATAAACTAGTTATATTAATTCAACTAGTTCAAATAATCTCATATACCTAAATTTTCTTACTAAAAATAAACTAGTTATATTAATTCAACTAGTTCAAATAATCTCATATACCTAAATTTTCTTACTAAAAATAAACTAGTTATATTAATTCAACTAGTTCAAATAATCTCATATACCTAATTTTTCTTACTAAAAATAAACTAGTTCTATTAATTCAACTAGTTCAACTAATCTCATATACCTAAATTTTCTTACTAAAAATAAACTAGTTCTAATTCATCTAACATTAATATTCTAACGTTCTAAAAATAAACTAGTTATACTAATTAATTCATCTAAACAATAGAAAACATAAAATAAGTAAAAAATATGTGTGTGTGTATGTGTGTACATACATGTGTGTGTAGTGTGTGTGTGTATGTGTGTGCGTATGCGTGTGTGTATGTGTGTACGTACATGTGTGTGTAGTGTGTGTGTGTGTATGTGTGTGTATGCATGTGTGTATGTGTGTGTGTATGTGTGTGTGTGTGGTACGATCGAGCGGGCGTACGGGCGGCGGGGGCGACGACGCCGAGTGGCAGGGGCGGCGAGGGCGGC
>NC_041381.1:357637560-357639230 GCF_002162155.2 Triticum dicoccoides | reverse complement strand
CTTTAGTACCCGGTACTGAAGGCCAATTTTGGCCAGCCCAAGCGGCGGCAAACGAGGGCCTTTAGTACTGGTTGGTGGCCCCAACCAGTACTAACGGGCAACACATCAGTACCGGTTGGAGCCACCAACCGGTACTAATGTTCGTGCGCTGCCACCCGTGGTGCGCTATTTTTAATCCCACCTCGCCGAGCGAAGGGCAGCCGCACTGGTTTATAAACCTAGCCGTGGCTGCCCTTTCAAACTCCTCTATGTAGTAGGCTTCTGGGCCTAACTAGGGCGCGCTGCCCTGTGAGCCTGTTGGCCCTTCTGGGCCTGAATTTGCACACCCTAGGTCTGGCAGGCCCAACGGGCAGCGTCCCAACAATTTTTTATATAATTTTTTTTCTTTTCTGCATTATTTATTTTCTTCTATTTATTTTTGAGTAATTTTTATATAGTTTTTTCTTTTCTGCTTTATTTTTTTCTTCTATTTATTTCTGAGTAGTTTTTATGCTGTATTTAGTTTCTTTGTGAATATTTTTGCTTTATATAATTTTTTTTCTTTTCTGCATTATTTATTTTCTTCTATTTATTTTTGAGTACTTTTTTATATAGTTTTTTCTTTTCTGCTTTTTCAGAGTCCGTTTTGGTGTGATTTACTATTTCACGGTCATTTAGCTCTCTAAACAAATTGGTAAATGACTGAAAAACAGAAGTGCCCGTGTAACTGATGAGTTCTCGTCTGAAACCCTGATACTCTGAAAGAGATTGTCCAGTTTGTACACGAAGTTCGTCCAGTTTTTGCCGTGACCCATATGTCTCTATTACCTTCAATATCATCTTCCGGACGAATGTCAAAGGTGATAACCATATCAGGCTCAAATGCATAAGCTTTGCATAGTGCTTGCCAAGTTTTGCATTCAAAATAGGTGTACGTGTTTGCATTGTCTACTTTGACGTTGAAAGTATAACCATGCTTACTTTTTAGGTAAACTCTCTTTACCTCCATAGTTTCCATAGCATTGAAACCTATCTTATCTAAGACAAAAATTCTTGCATGGCAGGGGATGCGCTAGTAGAATAGTGAAAATTAAAAATTATAAGTCAGGCAAATGAAGCATATATAAGTCATGCATAATTACGAAAACAGACTTGTCGTTGTGACTTATTGGATCGAATTCGAAGGTCTCATCCAGCTTCATGCTGAATCGCCTATCATCAACAAGGAAATTTCTGTCGCACATGCCGTGCTGGTCTTCACAGTATTCGCACATAATGAAATTTTTTCCGTTGTCAGATGACATTTCCTTTGTTCATATAGGCGAAACATTAAACACTTACTAATTCTAATTCAACTAATTCAACTAAGCATTTACTAAAAATAAACTAGTTATATTAATTCAAATAATCTCATATACCTAAATTTTAATTAGTTCAAATAATCTCATATACCTAAATTTTCTTACTAAAAATAAACTAGTTCTATTAATTCAAGTAGTTCAAATAAGCATTTACTAAAAATAAACTAGTTATATTAATTCAACTAGTTCAAATAATCTCATATACCTAAATTTTCTTACTAAAAATAAACTAGTTCTATTAATTCAACTAGTTCAACTAAGCATTTAATAAAAATAAACTAGTTATTAATTCAACTAGTTCAAATAATCTCATATACCTAAATTTCTTAC
>NC_041381.1:357634702-357636371 GCF_002162155.2 Triticum dicoccoides | reverse complement strand
CTTTAGTACCCGGTACTGAAGGCCAATTTTGGCCAGCCCAAGCGGCGGCAAACGAGGGCCTTTAGTACTGGTTGGTGGCCCCAACCAGTACTAACGGGCAACACATCAGTACCGGTTGGAGCCACCAACCGGTACTAATGTTCGTGCGCTGCCACCCGTGGTGCGCTATTTTTAATCCCACCTCGCCGAGCGAAGGGCAGCCGCACTGGTTTATAAACCTAGCCGTGGCTGCCCTTTCAAACTCCTCTATGTAGTAGGCTTCTGGGCCTAACTAGGGCGCGCTGCCCTGTGAGCCTGTTGGCCCTTCTGGGCCTGAATTTGCACACCCTAGGTCTGGCAGGCCCAACGGGCAGCGTCCCAACAATTTTTTATATAATTTTTTTTCTTTTCTGCATTATTTATTTTCTTCTATTTATTTTTGAGTAATTTTTATATAGTTTTTTCTTTTCTGCTTTATTTTTTTCTTCTATTTATTTCTGAGTAGTTTTTATGCTGTATTTAGTTTCTTTGTGAATATTTTTGCTTTATATAATTTTTTTCTTTTCTGCATTATTTATTTTCTTCTATTTATTTTTGAGTACTTTTTTCTATAGTTTTTTCTTTTCTGCTTTTTCAGAGTCCGTTTTGGTGTGATTTACTATTTCACGGTCATTTAGCTCTCTAAACAAATTGGTAAATGACTGAAAAACAGAAGTGCCCGTGTAACTGATGAGTTCTCGTCTGAAACCCTGATACTCTGAAAGAGATTGTCCAGTTTGTACACGAAGTTCGTCCAGTTTTTGCCGTGACCCATATGTCTCTATTACCTTCAATATCATCTTCCGGACGAATGTCAAAGGTGATAACCATATCAGGCTCAAATGCATAAGCTTTGCATAGTGCTTGCCAAGTTTTGCATTCAAAATAGGTTTACGTGTTTGCATTGTCTACTTTGACGTTGAAAGTATAACCATGCTTAGTTTTTAGGTAAACTCTCTTTACCTCCATAGTTTCCATAGCATTGAAACCTATCTTATCTAAGACAAAAATTCTTGCATGGCAGGGGATGCGCTAGTAGAATAGTGAAAATTAAAAATTATAAGTCAGGCAAATGAAGCATATATAAGTCATGCATAATTACGAAAACAGACTTGTCGTTGTGACTTATTAGATCGAATTCGAAGGTCTCATCCAGCTTCATGCTGAATCGCCTATCATCAACAAGGAAATTTCTGTCGCACAGGCCGCGCTGGTCTTCACAGTATTCGCACATAATGAAATTTTTTCCGTTGTCAGATGACATTTCCTATGTTCATATAGGCGAAATATTAAACACTTACTAATTCTAATTCAACTAATTCAACTAAGCATTTACTAAAAATAAACTAGTTATATTAATTCAAATAATCTCATATACCTAAATTTTAATTAGTTCAAATAATCTCATATACCTAAATTTTCTTACTAAAAATAAACTAGTTCTATTAATTCAAGTAGTTCAAATAAGCATTTACTAAAAATAAACTAGTTATATTAATTCAACTAGTTCAAATAATCTCATATACCTAAATTTTCTTACTAAAAATAAACTAGTTCTATTAATTCAACTAGTTCAACTAAGCATTTAATAAAAATAAACTAGTTATTAATTCAACTAGTTCAAATAATCTCATATACCTAAATTTCTTAC
>NC_041381.1:357634300-357634687 GCF_002162155.2 Triticum dicoccoides | reverse complement strand
TTCTTACTAAAAATAAACTAGTTATATTAATTCAACTAGTTCAAATAATCTCATATACCTAAATTTTCTTACTAAAAATAAACTAGTTATATTAATTCAACTAGTTCAAATAATCTCATATACCTAAATTTTCTTACTAAAAATAAACTAGTTATATTAATTCAACTAGTTCAAATAATCTCATATACCTAATTTTTCTTACTAAAAATAAACTAGTTCTATTAATTCAACTAGTTCAACTAATCTCATATACCTAAATTTTCTTACTAAAAATAAACTAGTTCTAATTCATCTAACATTAATATTCTAACGTTCTAAAAATAAACTAGTTATACTAATTAATTCATCTAAACAATAGAAAACATAAAATAAGTAAAAAATATGTGT
>NC_041381.1:357566049-357633463 GCF_002162155.2 Triticum dicoccoides | reverse complement strand
GACGGGCGGCGGGGGCGCGCGGCGACGACGGGGACGGTGACGACGGGAGGCGGGGGCGGCGGGGACGGCGACGACGTGCGGCGGGGGCGACGGCACGTCGGCGTTGGCGTCAGCGAGATCGATGTCGCGCGAGAAGTGGAAAAGTGGTCGATGATGGAACTGTTTTTTCGTAAGTGTAGTATATATAGGAGGGGCCTTTAGTACCCGGTACTGAAGGCCAATTTTGGCCAGCCCAAGCGGCGGCAAACGAGGGCCTTTAGTACTGGTTGGTGGCCCCAACCAGTACTAACGGGCAACACATCAGTACCGGTTGGAGCCACCAACCGGTACTAATGTTTGTGCGCTGCCACCCGTGGTGCGCTATTTTTAATCCCACCTCGCCGAGCGAAGGGCAGCTGCACTGGTTTATAAACCTAGCCGTGGCTGCCCTTTCAAACTCCTCTATGTAGTAGGCTTCTGGGCCTAACTAGGGCGCGCTGCCCTGTGAGCCTGTTGGCCCTTCTGGGCCTGAATTTGCACACCCTAGGTCTGGCAGGCCCAACGGGCAGCGTCCCAACAATTTTTTATATAATTTTTTTCTTTTCTGCATTATTTATTTTCTTCTATTTATTTTTGAGTAATTTTTATATAGTTTTTTCTTTTCTGCTTTATTTTTTTCTTCTATTTATTTCTGAGTAGTTTTTATGCTGTATTTAGTTTCTTTGTGAATATTTTTGCTTTATATAATTTTTTTCTTTTCTGCATTATTTATTTTCTTCTATTTATTTTTGAGTACTTTTTTATATAGTTTTTTCTTTTCTGCTTTTTCAGAGTCCGTTTTGGTGTGATTTACTATTTCTCGGTCATTTAGCTCTCTAAACAAATTGGTAAATGACTGAAAAACAGAAGTGCCCATGTAACTGATGAGTTCTCGTCTGAAACCCTGATACTCTGAAAGAGATTGTCCAGTTTGTACACGAAGTTCGTCCAGTTTTTGCCGTGACCCTCTCTACTCTTTCGCACATGCTATGCGGGTGAAATGATGATATCTTCAACATTTTTAGAGTTTGTTTTGTAGTGATTTTCATTTTCATGGTCATTTAGCACTGATCTAAACAAATCGGTGACTAAAAAACAACAAATGATGTCAGAACGTGTTGAAAATTGATGACGTCGCTTCGAATGCTGCATAATGTCGGCTCAAAAAAAGTCTGGAGTTCAAATAAGTTAAAAAATGAAGTGCCCATGTAACTGATGAGTTCTCGCCCGAAACCCTAATACTCCAAAAGAGATTGTCCAGTTTGTACATGAAGTTCGTCCAGTTTTTGCCGTGACCCTCTCTACTCTTTCGCACATGCTATGCGGGTGAAATGATGATCCCTTCAACATTTTCAGAGTTTGTTTTGTAGTGATTTTCATTTTCACAGTCATTTAGCTCTGATCTAAACAAATCGGTGACTGAAAAACAACAAATGATGTCAGAACGTGTGGGAAATTGATGACGTCGCTTCGAATGCTGCATAATGCCGGCTCAAAAAAAGTCTGGAGTTCAAATAAGTTGTGCATCTGAACATACAAAAAATACATTGATCAGTACCGCCTTTCATCCAAAACGCGCTACTCCTACAAAGAAGTACATAAAAAATACATTATTCATCAATGATCTTTTTGTATAGAATCTAAATTGTCAATAGGAATCTACCACCGATTTAAGAACCGACGAAGACTCCTATTGCAGCCACAGATCCTACACATAGAGTTCAATGAAGACCAAATGTTTGTGATAGTTTGAGAAGTAACATATTTAAGGTGGTCAAAATCTTGCTAGGGGAGCGAGGTGGGACTAAAAATAGCCCTGCCACAACCTCTTTAGTACCGGTTCGTGCCACGAACCGGTACTAAAGATGCTGGTGCCTGGCCAGCACCTTTAGTACCGGTTCGTGGCACAAACCGGTACTATGATTCGCATTGAACCGGTACTAAAGGTCTCCTCCCGCCTAGTCATTTGAACCGGCACTAATGGACACATTAGTGCCCGCTCATATGCAAACCAGTACTAATGTTTCTCATATTTGACCCTTTTTCTACTAGTGGATCAATCCCTTGGCTGTTAACTGAACCGAGCAATTCATTCGCTGCTGACTGAACCCGAGCGATTCCTTCATTGCTGCTCCTAACTGAACCCGAGCAATTGACCAATGCTGCCGCTTACTTAAGCCGATCGAGCCCCCGTGCGGGACGTAGCCAGCTAGTGTATTGCCACTCTATGAACAGTGACCGTTGCTACCATGTGCGTTGTACGTAGAACAAGTCGAGACGTGGTGAGTCGAGCTAGTTGGTTGGCTGTGGATGAACAGTTCCTGGTGGGGGTTGGATGAACAGGACCCCGTGGGAGTAGGCCGTTGCCGCTGGATGAACAGGACCCCGAGGAGGCCGCCGCACCCTAGCCAGTTGGGGGTGGATGAATAGGACCTCATGGAGGTTGGATCAACAGTAGCCGGTGTAGGTTGGAGGAGGTCGACGGTGGATGAACAGTAGCCCTTGGAGGCTGGAGCGGAGAAGTAGACTGTCGGTGTACTAAAGTAGGCGTACCTTAGTATCCCGAACTTGTGCACGGGCAGTCGCAGCGCCCCGCGGCAAGGCTTACCGGACGTCCGCCAAGATCTTCCGTAGCTCTCATTGGTGCCATTCAAGAACAAAGTGTTTTTAACTAAGAACACAAGGCCCCGGCAAGAGGAGATTGCCGGGAAGGACAAGGCCCCGGAAAGAGGAGCTTGCCGGGAAGGCCAACCAAGGCATTTCAAGAAACTTGCCGCGACGCGCCGCGCGTCCCGGCAAGACCCGGCGAGCGACAAGCTTCCGAGCGCGACAAGACAACGACCGCGGCAAGGCGCTTGCCGCGGCGAAGCCACCACTCTGTGCCTACGCTCCAGCGCATCCGTCGACGTGTCGCCGCAGGACCGTTCCAGGCGCACGTGGCGGGAAGCTGTGCAGCCAAGCGGTGCGAGGTGGCGAGTGGAGATGACAAGAAGGCCATCGTGGCAAGCGGTGGCGCCCCAAACGGTCGTTTTCTGCACTGTTTTGGGCAACCGGACGGGCATTAAATGCCCTTGTCCCCTGCCGTCAGAGTTAGGTAGGATACGCTGTAGCAGCAGTTGTACCAACCCCCCTTTTTTACATTTTTACCCCTGACTGCGTTGCCACCTGTCGGTGACCCCTTTAGCCTATAAAAGGAGGCCCATGCGCAACGTAGAGGAGGTTCGAATCCTTCGAAACCACAGAACGCTAACGCTCTTGAGCAAGAACATAATACCACTACAAAGAAGCAGTAGGAGTTTTATCTCTCCGGAGAGCTCCGAAGCTGGTTAAAATCCCTCGCGTGCCTCGCCTCGATCTGCTCTTCGTGCACCCTCCGCTCCCTGCTGGACCGAGAAGGGGCCCTGCCCCATAGGTGTTCGTTTCCCACGACATCTTTGGCGCGCCAGGTAGGGGGCGTCGAGGTTGTGCGGACCTGATCCGGCGTTCGCGCGCGCTACATCAACATCTTCATCGACATGCCACCGAAGAAGAAGACTTCGGAGGTGGCCGCTCCGTCTGCGTCGGTCCCACCACCACCGGAGCAAACGGGTGGTGGGGTAGACGCCGTCGGAGGAACGGGCGCTGACGAGGGAGCTCATTATGCTACCAGATCCAAGGACAAGGCCCCGCAAACTTCGGCGTCCGTACATGCACCGCGCCCCTCTCAGGAGGCGCGGGACCGACAACGCCATGGTGCTCCTAGTACCGTGCTTGCGTTGGAACAAGGCCAGGCTGTTGGATCTCAGGACGCTCAAGGCCAACATGCATGCCAGCACGCCGGCACGAGCGTGGCGCGGTCGCCTGGACGAGATGCTGCTCCTTCTAACCCAGTTAGAAGTTCGAGTGTATCCCGCTCCTCGCGCCGTTCGCCACCACCGCCCAAGACTCCAGAAGAAGTGTTGGCTCGAGCCCAACTGCTCCTGGACTACCCTCCAGCGCCGGACAAGATCGACGACTGGAGGGCCACCATCCAGAGCCTCATCGGCTTCGCCAACGGCGACACTCCCCGGCAACCGAGCACGTCGAAGCCACGGCAAGACGCCCAGGCGCGAGCCGATGACGACAAGACCAGAGGAGGTGCCGCTTCCGTGCCTCTCCGCCCCGAAGGCCAAGATCGCCGACTCGCCGGGTCAACCTCGACAGCGACTCCACCGCGTCGTCGGATCCGCGAGCTCGTCGCGATCAGCGCCAAGTTCTTCAAGAACATCATCAAGAAGACGCTCGTACCCGCATCAAGCGCCGAAGAGAAGCGCGACGTTAGTCCGACCAGCGCGCCGGGCCCGCTGTCGACATGCATGCGCCAGGGGAACCAGGTGACTTGCCGTACGCGGTAGGTTGCCCTGTGTTTACCCGTGAGCTGCGGCAAGTCCAGTGGCCCAGTACCAAGAACTTCAAGCCAGACGTACCCGAGAAGTACGACGGCAGGATACATCCGTCGGAGTTCCTCAGCATCTACACCATCGTGGTGCAGGCGGCCGGGGGGCGCGACGAGAAGATCCTCGCCAACTACTTCCTGCTGGTGCTCAAGCCCAACGTCAGATCGTGGCTCATGCACTTGCCGGACGACTCAATCTCCTCATGGGCGGATCTGTGCCATCAGTTTGTCGGCGCCTTCACAGGCGGCCACAAACCCCATGGCCAGGAAATCGATCTTCATCTGCTCACCCAGAAGGAAGGAGAACCCCTGTGCAAGTACATACAGAGATTCAGCCAAGTGCAGCGCAACATCCCAGACGTCCACCCTGCCGCGGTCATCAGCTCGTTTCATCAGAACGTGCGAAACCGCAGGATGAGGGAGGAGATGGCGATGTGCAAGATTAGAGACGTCAGTGAGCTATATGCCCTGGCCGACAAGTGTGCACGTGCTGAAGAGGGGAGGAAACTCCCCGGAGAGAATGCAGGAGCAGAAGGATCTGACTGTGAGGATGCCGCCCCGGCAAAGAAAAACTGGCGGCGGAACAATAGAAAGAGGAAAGCAAAAGATGTGCTAGTCGTCGAGCAGTCCGGCAACGGAGGCGGCGCCGAGAAGGCCAAAGCTAACGACTCCGGCGAGGCCGTGGTGGCCGCCGACAAGCAGGACGGCTCCGGAAAGCAGTACTGCAAGATCCACCGCACCAAGGGCCATGATCTCCAGACCTGCAAGAAAGTTGACCAGCTTGTAGAACTGCAGAAAGCTGAGTACGAGCGACGCGACAAGGAGAAGGCCCAGGAAGGTGGCGGAGGATCCGGCAAGAAGCGTCCCGGCCGGGGAGGACGCCGCGGCAAGGCCAAGCAGCGGCAAGGAGACTGGCCTCCACGCGGCCGCGACAAGGATGAAGATGAAGACGAAGATGAAGAGATGGATGAGGATGAGGCCGACGAGCAGGAGTTTCAGAAGGCAACAGAGGTTTTGTGCATCGACGGCGGTGCTTCTCTGCATACCTCGCACCGCCAGCTCAAACAGTGGGTGCGGGAAGTTAATGCAGCAGAACCATCAGTTGAGTCGCGCAAGCCTCTGAAGTGGTCCAGCACGCCCATCATCTTTGATGTTGAGGATCACCCAGATTGCATAACTGCGGTCGGGTGCTTGCCGATGTTGGTTTCACCAACTATCCGCAACCTCAAGGTCACAAAGATGCTAGTGTACGGCGGGGCCGGCTTGAATCTGATCTCCTCCGCGGTACTCCAGAAGCTCCAGATCCCCGACAGCGAGCTCGAAGAGACCGGTACTTTCCAAGGAATCAACCCGGGAAGGAGCAAGCCGAAGGGGAAGATCACGTTGCCAGTAACATTCGGCGGCGAGCTAAACTTCAGGACTGAGAGGGTCACGTTTGACGTTGCTGATTTCCCATTGCCCTACAATGGGATACTCGGTCGTCCAGCACTCGCCAAGTTCATGGCAGCCTCTCACTATGCTTACAACGTACTCAAGATGCCCGGTCCGATAAGTGTCATTTCTGTCCATGGCGACAAGAAGGATGCCCTTATCTGTACCGACAAGATCTACCGGGAAGCAGCAGCCGTAGCAGAACGCAAACCACTTGCCGCTGAAGCTCCCGGGGGGAAGAAGAAGACCAAGTCCGGCAAGAGCAGCTATGATGCCCACTCCGGCAAGCGCACCTCTTCGGAGTGCTGCGCTACCGTCGAGGACGCACCATCGAGCTCCACCGGCAAGTGTAAGAAGGCAAAGACAGCTTCACCAGAGACCAAGAAAGTGGCCGCCAAGGAGGATGGCACTGGTGGTACCTTCACCATCAGTGCCACGCTTGACCCTAAATAGGAAAGCGCGCTCGTTGCTTTCCTGCGGGCGAATGTCGACGTGTTTGCATGGCAACCGTCTGATATCCCCGGTGTTCCCAGGAAAGTAATTGAGCACCACCTTTCCGTCTGTCCTCACGCGCGGCCCGTCAAGCAGAAAGTTAGGAAACAAGCAGTGGAGTGTCAAGAATTCATTGCAGAAGAGATCAAGAAATTGGAAGCAGCAGGCCTTGTCAGAGGAGTACTCCATCCAACGTGGCTGGCCAATCCTGTAGTCGTGCGCAAGGCCAACGGGAAATGGAGGCTTTGTATTGACTTCACTGATGTTAATAAGGCTTGTCCCAAAGACCCATTTCCCTTGCCGCGCATTGACCAGATTGTTGACTCCACGGCCGGATGTGATCTGCTGTCATTTCTTGATGCATATTCAGGGTATCATCAGATCTTCATGGCAGAAGAAGATGAGGAGAAAACCGCATTCATTACTCCATGTGGCACATACTGCTTTGTACGAATGCCTTTCGGACTAAAGAATGCTGGTTCAACATTTGCAAGGGTAGTCCACGAAGCTTTTGAGCCACAGTTGCACAGAAATGTAGAAGCTTACATGGATGATATAGTGGTCAAGAGCAAAGACAGAGCAACTCTGATCCAGGATTTGGACGAGACCTTTGCAAATCTGCGCAAGATCAATCTCAAGTTGAATCCCGAGAAGTGTGTGTTTGGGGTCCCTTCCGGCAAGCTTCTCGGGTTCTTTGTATCTCAGCGGGGGATTGAAGCCAATCCCGACAAGATCAAGGCCATTGAGCAGATCGAAGCACCAAAGCGCGTCAAGGATGTGTGGAGGCTTGCCGGCTGTGTAGCTGCTCTCAGCAGGTTCATCTCTAAGTCCGTGGAGCGCGCCCTGCCATTTTTCAAAATTTTGAAAAAGGCAGGTCCAATGAAATGGACTCCGGAAGCGGAGGCCGCACTCCAGGATTTGAAGAGATACCTGTCCTCCACTCCAATACTTGTCGCACCTAAGCCACAAGAGAAGTTGCTGATATATCTAGCGGCAACCAATCAAGTGGTTAGTGCTACGTTAGTAGCGGAGAGGGAGGCGGATGATGAGCTAGTGGCCGCGGCAAGCGCATCCAGCGACAAGCAGGGGGCTTCTCCGACAAGCTCTAGTCCCGACAAGGATGAATCAGCACAGCCACAAGAGGAAAAACAGAAGAAAATGGTGCAGCGCCCAGTTTATTTTGTCAGTTCCCTTCTGCAGGGGGCTAGATCAAGGTACTCTGGTGTGCAGAAATTGCTTTTCGGCCTTCTCATGTCCTCGAGGAAGCTGCGTCATTACTTTCAAGCACATGAGATCACAGTTGTCACTCGCTTTCCGTTGAAGAGGATATTGCAAAATCCAGAAGCAACAGGCAGGATTGTCGAGTGGGCACTGGAACTGTCAAGCTTTGGGCTCAAGTTTGAGAGTACCTCAACTATCCAGAGCCGAGCATTGGCAGAATTCATAGCGGAATGGACGCCAACACCTGATGAAGAAATTCCGGAAACGAGAATCCCCGTCAAGGAGGCAAACAAAGAATGGGTCATGTACTTTGATGGTGCCTTCTCGCTGCAAGGCGCCGGTGCCGGCGTGTTGCTTGTCGCACCCACCGGAGAGCACCTCAAGTACGTGGTCCAGATGCACTTTCCCAAGGAGCAAGCAACAAACAATACTGCAGAGTATGAAGGCTTGCTTGCCGGACTCAGGATCGCTGTAGACCTTGGGATCAAGAAGCTCATTGTCAGGGGTGACTCACAACTTGTCGTCCGCCAAGTAAACAAAGATTATCAGAGTCCGTTGATGGAAGCTTACATTGATGAAGTGAGAAAGTTGGAAGAGCATTTTGACGGCCTGCAGATGGAACACGTTCCGAGAGCCCAGAATGACATTGCAGACGGCCTGTCCAAGTGCGCCGCACTCAAGTTACCTGTGGAACCAGGAATTTTTGTGCTCAAGCTCACTCAACCATCTGTAACACCGTCGACTAGACAGAGCAAGAAGAGGAAGTTGGTTTCTGGTGACTATTTTCCGGCAGAGCTCCCTGAAGCCGCCGCCAAGAAGGTCCCCAAAATCAACACAAAGAGTGCTGAGCGGCAGTCTGCTCCGACAAGCCCTGGGGTTTGTTCCGTTGAAGCAGACGCCCCCGACAAGTTTTGCTCCGGCAAGCTTGCCGGGGAACATCACGCTCCAGCTGAACCGCAGATTCTTGTTGTAGAATCGGATGTTCCCGCAGCAGCATACGTGCCTTTAGTCCTTGTTGTCGAGCCACAAGCTCCGGCATGGGCGCAGCAGATTGTCCGTTTCCTTCAAATAGGAGAACTTCCCGAAGAGCAAGAAGAAGCGGAGAGAGTAGCCCGGCAATCAAGTATGTACCAGTTTGTCGATGACATACTGTACAGAAGAAGATTCAACAGTGTGAAATTGAAGTGCATTCCCTGGGAAGATGGACAGGAGCTGTTGGCAGAGATACATGGAGGCATATGTGGCCACCACATCGGCGCAAGAGCGCTTGCCGGCAAAGCATTCCGGCAAGGTTTCTTCTGGACGACAGCCCTCCAGGATGCAACTGCACAAGTAACCAAGTGTGAAGCGTGCCAGTTCCACTCCAAGCAGATACATCAACCAGCTCAAGCTCTCCAGACGATCCCTTTATCTTGGCCATTTTCGGTCTGGGGGCTCGACATCCTCGGCCCCTTTCCCCGAGCTGTCGGGGGCTTTGAGTGCTTGTACGTTGCAATCGACAAGTTCACAAAGTGGCCGGAAGTGGAAGCAGTGAGGAAGGTGACAGCACAGTCAGCAGTCAAGTTCTTCAAGTCGATTGTTTGCCGTTTCAGAGTCCCTAACAGGATCATCACCGACAATGGCACACAATTCACGAGCCTCACCTTCATGCAATACGTCCAAGATCTTGGCGCCAAGATCTGCTTCGCTTCTGTTGATCACCCGAGAAGCAACAGTCAAGCGGAGAGGGCGAATGCTGAAGTGCTGCGCGGGCTCAAGACTAGAACTTTTGACAGGCTGCACAAGTGCGGAAGGAACTGGATCGAGGAGCTGCCGGTGGTTCTTTGGTCGATCAGGATGACGCCAAATCGAGCCACTGGCCAGACACCTTTTGCTCTTGTCTACGGAGCAGAAGCAGTTCTCCCCACGGAACTCGTATACGGATCGCCTCGAGTGCTCGCTTATGATGAGCTTGAGCAAGAGCAGCTGCAGCAAGATGACGCACTGCTCCTTGAGGAAGATCGTCTTTAGGCTGCTGTACGAGCTGCTCGATACCAGAAAGCTTTGCGCCGCTACCATAGCCGCAAAGTCAAGGCCAGAAGTCTCGAGGAAGGCGACCTTGTTCTTCGGCGTGTTCAATCCGCCAAGAATTCCAACAAGTTGACGCCGAAGTGGGAAGGCCCTTACCGGGTGAAACGAGTCACTAGGCCCGGCACTGTCCGCCTTGAGACCGAAGATGGCTTTCCGGTGAGCAACTCCTGGAACATTGAGCATCTTCGTAAGTTTTACCCGTAAGGCGCGGTTGCCGGAACCTGTTCCGGCAACCACCTTTTGTACAAGCCTTGCCGCTGTTGCATGTAACCCTTTGTACAAAGCCGGGCGCAGATCCCGCGCATAAATAAAGATCACATGCTCTGCAAACATTGTCAAATTTCATGCTTTCTTTCTTTTGCATGTATTATCTGACACTTTGTGCAGCTCTTGCCCCCCGTAAGCAATAACGAGCCTTAAGGCTCCATATCTTTATTGCTCTTCTTTCTTTTCCTCAAAAAGAAGGTTCCTTCGCCCACAAGTTCACCGGGGGGGGGGAGGAGAAGATAATGGTGTGGACCAGGCGTTGTTCGAAAAAGTATAGCCTTGCCGGGACGCAGACAACAGAAAAGATAAGTTGCCAAAGTTTGAGCACAACTAGTTCTGAAATTTTTTAAGTTATTTTCCTTGAACGACCGTGCTTTGTATGGAAAACCTGTTCGTGGAGGAACCAACTCGTAGCTAGTTGCGCCCTTACCTTGTTTCGAGTCCGCTCAACAACGTAAGTGTGCCGCGACTAGTTCCAACAAGGTTTCTTGCCGGAGGCAACACCGCCAGCAGGTTGCTGATGTTCCGCACTCAGCACTCGCGGCAAGGGTGCGTGCGCCGGCAAGTTCCCTAAAAGCGTAGGGTAAAGACATACAAGGGAGGGAATCAAGTAAAGGAAATAACATAGCAAGTACTACCCAGAATAAAGTTATATTACAATAATAACTTGCCACGCTCTAATACGTTGTTCCTGTAACATGTCTAGCAGCGGCAAGAAAAAGGAGAGAACACGCGGCCTAATCTACGCGGTCGCCGTCAACCCTCTTGACTTCATTCACCTTGTCCACAATGGGTGCGACAAGGGCCTTGAGTTCTTCAAGATCAGCGCCCGTCGGCAGCTTCTTGAGGATGTTGGTGAGGTTGAGACCCGGATTGCGGAAGAGCACCTTCACCAACACCTTCTCCAAGACTCTGGCGCAGATTGCGCGCGACTCGTCAGCCAGCTGCTTTGGGATCCTTTCCCGGAGCTGCTGGAGAGCCGTCACCACGCCCTTGAAGAAAAGAGTAAGCTTGGCGCTGGGCTGGAGGTTCTCGTCGGAGGAGTACCCGAAGCCCGCCAAGTCTAGTTGCGCCAGCTCCTCGTCGATGGTTGCAGCAATGTTGACGAGGTCCTCCGTCCAGAGCTCCACCGTAGCCCTGAAGGTGTTTTGAGTCTCGGCGGCCCTCGTTAGCAGCTCCTCGTTGGCCTTGATCTCTTTCTTCAAGTCATCTTCTCGCTTCTTGGAGCCGTCCAGCGTCTCAGTCAGCGTGACCAGCTTCAGCTCCAGATCAGCATTTGAGTCCTTGACGGCATTCAGTTCCTTGACCTTATCGGCGAGTTGAACTTGCAGATCGCCGTGAGCGAGGGCATCCTTCTCGCATTCGCTGGAGCGCGGCAAGCTCCTCAGCTTTCCCTTTCAAGTCAGCCTCCAGCTACGTCATCTTCACCTCCAGCTCCTTCTTGGCGGCCTCGGCAGCCGCGGCGGCGTCCTTCGCTTCCTTGAGTGCCCCGCCAAGTGTTCGCTCACGCGTGGCAAGTTCATCCTCGTGGCTGTCCAGATTGACTTTCCGCTGCGTCAGTTCACCTTCCCGGGTGGACAGCTCCTCAGCGGCAAGCCTCTGTTGCTCCTCAGCCTCAGCCTTCTCGAGGAGGAAGGCTTTCCGCGCCTCGGCAAGCTGCGCCCTCTCCTCCGCAATAGACCGGAGGGCCTCTTGGTTGCGGCTCTGGAGCTCCTCCGCATGCTTCTCTATGTCAACTCCCGCCTGCGCGACAAGCGCTTCCCGGGACTCCAGCTTCGCTTGTCGGGCGCGGTAGAGCGACACCAACTTCCGGAGCAGCTGCTCCTCTTCAGACTCGCTGCCGCTGCTGCTTGGCGCGTCAACCACTGACAGCCCTGCAGAGGCGAGCACTTCCCCGTCAAATGCTTCTCCTTGAACCGGCGCCCTGGAGCTCGACGCCCAGGGAAGCCTGATGAAGACACCCTCGCCGGCCTTCAAGTAGGCGCCGGGTTGGGGCTCTTCGGAGCCCGGTGCTGCATCAGCGGCGGATGGGTCGGTGGTCGGTGAAGCGCCTTGCGCTCCTGCACCCTCGGGGTCGTCGGTGCGATCGCTGGACCCCTTGCCAGCTCCTGCGCCAGCAGCCTTGGCGGCCTCTCCGCCGGCGGGATCGTCAGCGCCGGCCTCTTCCTTGGTGGCGGCGGCATCATCAGTGTTGCCGCGTGCATCCTCTTCGCCGGTGGCCTCAGTCTCCATCGGATCTGCGGAAGGTGGATCTGAAAGCAGGAAGAGGGAGGAAAATTCAAGCAAATATCCAAAAAAAATAAAGAAGATCAGAAGAAGAAAAACCCAAGGGAAAAATTTCCGACAAGGAGGGTTACCTGTGCTGGGCTTTGTGATCATGGGCTCCGCCACTGAAGGATCGCTGGTCCCGTCCCTTGCCGGGGAACTGCCCCTGGCCGGGGACCGCTCCCTTGCCGGAGAGCGCTCCCTTGTGGGAGAGTCGCCCCTTGGCAGCGTAGTTGAAGCAGATTGCACCTCTGGAGCGGCTTCTGGTTGCTCCTGATGGGCCTGTTCTGCTCCTACACAAGCAAGTCAACAATCAAGATATCAGCAAAGAAAGAGCACCCATGCGCGCCCCACAACGGGAAGTGAACAAATACTTACGCTGGGGGCTGCGCTGGGGGCTGCTTCGAGGAGAGGTTGTCGGGTCCGTCAAGGTGGTCTCGGACGCGTCCTCTACCATCACAGCAGGATCGTCCTCGACGACAACCACGGGGACCTTGGCCCTCTTCGCCGCTCTCTCGGCCAGAGTCCTGAAATGGAACAAGGTTTGGAGGGAAGCAGATCAGATACAAGATAGGAAACAGCAAAAATCGAAGAAATATAAGTACAACAAGGAGAAAGTCTTACTCCTCCTCCTCCTCTTCTTCCTCCTCGTCGGAGCTGAGCGCGGAAAGGTCGAAGTCCGGTACCCTTTCTTCGCGACGAGGCGGAGGAGTAGGTTCCCTTGGGCGCTTGGCGGGAGCTGCGGCAGGATCAGGAGCAGCGGCTCGAGAAGACCCCGCTCCAGTTGCCGGCACGGCGTGAGGTGCTCCCGCGGCAACGGTGCTTGTCGCGGTGGAGCGTGTCCCGCGGCGTTGCGGCTGTTGGCCTGCCTGCCGCCCTGCTGTGTCTCCAGTCCTAAGGAGGCGCCTTCTTTGTTGGGCTGGGGGCTGCGCTGGGGGCTCCGCCCGCGGCAAGCTGCTCGAAGACGGCTGGCCGCTCGCACCCTCGGCGGGCTCGCTCGCTTCGGCCTCGGGCTCTCCCGCGTCAGCGACCTCCCCGACAAGGTCCTCTCGATCGGCAAGGCTTGCCGCCTCGGCCGCCTCTGCCTCTTCCAACGAGAAACCAAACTCGCCCGCGGCGGCGGCTGCCGCGCCTCTTCAGCCCTGGTGGCGATGTACCGCATCTCGTCATCGGTGGTGTCGCGGGTGAGGAACCTCTGCTCATCGACACGGACCGCTACCTCCACCAAGCCGTCGAAGAATTGCCGCATGATGTCGTCGGAGGGCTCCCGCCAAGTTGGGATAATCCCGTGCGAGTCGCACTTCGGCATCATTGCGCGAATGCGATCAAGCTGGGAGTTGTTGCACAGCGGGACAACGCCCTGCGGCAGCCTGAACCACTCCGGGTGGTTGGCGTCGTGCTTGAACAGCTCCTTGAGCATCCCATCCAACTCCAAAACGGTGAAGTTAAAATTGAGGCCTGGGCGCAGCCTCATGATATCCGCCGGGCCCCCGAACAGCCAGGCGGGCCTCCCCCTCTCCTGCAGAGGGGCGATGCGGCAGCGAAGAAAGTCCGCGCCAACAGCCCCCACAGTGAGCCCGGCAAGCCTGAGACGCAGGATCCGGGTGGTGGCGATCTTCAGCTTGGCATCATCTGCCGCCAGAGCGCTCTAGTCGCCGCCGCGCACTACCCGGGTTTGGCGCAAATTGGTGAATGGCTGCGGATCTGCGTCAACAATCCAACACCATTCGGCCCTCCACTCATCCCATTTGCTGCGGAGCTCCCCCTCCAGATAGACCTCCTTCTTGCCGGTCCTCGAGATCCAGGCGATCCCGCCAGACAAGGGCTCTCCTTTCTCGACCCGGGGCATGAAATAGTGGCGGAAAAGGGCTACATTGGGGTGGATTCCGATGAAGTTCTCGCAAAGATGCGCGAAAACCGCCATTGTCAGAATGGCGTTGGGGGTGAAATCAAGGAGATGGAGCCCGTATGTGTTCATGATGTCGCAGAAGAAATCTGAAAAGGGCGGGTAGTACCCTTTTGGGCACCGCATCGAAGTAGAAGCTTCGGCGGAGAGTACCTGCGTGCGCGGATGCGCCCGCGTCTCCGTTGACCAGAAGAGATAGAACTCCTCCCGCAGCGCCTTCGCGGTGAGCTCGGGGGGAAAAGTGCTCGCTCCTTGCGCAGCGCCTCAAGCCGCAGTGCCTCGGCCGACTTCGCACCCTTTCCGGTCTTCGGAGCCATGACGGAAGCGGTGGAGGAGAGCGGCGGCGACGGGCGGCGGCGACGGGTGGCGGAGCGCTGCTCTCTTTCGGCTTGGGAAGCGGAGGGGAGCGGCGGAGCTTTCTGAGGAAGGAACCGCAAGTGGCAAAGGTGGGGGAACGGCCCCTGTTTCCCCTTCTTATAAAGAGGAGAGGCGAACGTTACGCCTTTTTCGATTAAAGAATCACCCATGATCTCTCCCACGACGTCGCATTCGACGCGTGCCGTTATGGGAGGGCACGGTGGATACGGAGTTAGATTTGGTGTGGACCCAGGCCGCGTGTGCCCCTTCCCTGTTTTGGGCCTGGCCCAACAGCGCTCGGCACCGTGTGTGGCCCAGGACCGGGGCTCCTATCGGTGTACTAAAGTAGGGGTACCTTAGTATCCCGAACTTGTGCACGGGCAGTCGCAGCGCCCCGCGGCAAGGCTTACCGGACGTCCGCCAAGATCTTCCGTAGCTCTCATTGGTGCCATTCAAGAACAAAGTGTTTTTAACTAAGAACACAAGGCCCCGGCAAGAGGAGATTGCCGGGAAGGACAAGGCCCCGGCAAGAGGAGCTTGCTGGGAAGGCCAACCAAGGCATTTCAAGAAACTTGCCGCGACGCGCCGCGCGTCCCGGCAAGACCCGGCGAGCGACAGGCTTCCGAGCGCGACAAGACAACGACCGCGGCAAGGCGCTTGCCGCGGCGAAGCCACCAGTCTGTGCCTACGCTCCAGCGCATCCGTCGACGTGTCGCCGCAGGACCATTCCAGGCGCACGTGGCGCGAAGCTGTGCAGCCAAGCGGTGCGAGGTAGCGAGTGGAGATGACAAAAAGGCCATCGTGGCAAGCGGTGGCGCCCCAAACGGTCGTTTTCTGCACTGTTTTGGGCGACCAGACGAGCATTAAATGCCCTTGTCCCCTGCCATCAGAGTTAGGTAGGATACGCTGTAGCAGCAGTTGTACCAACCCCCTTTTTTTACATTTTTACCCCTGACTACGTTGCCACCTGTCGGTGACCCCTTTAGCCTATAAAAGGAGGCCCATGCGCAACGTAGAGGAGGTTCGAATCCTTCGAAACCACAGAACGCTCACGCTCTTGAGCAAGAACATAATACCACTACAAAGCAGCAGTAGGAGTTTTATCTCTCCGGAGAGCTCCGAAGCTGGGTAAAATCCCTCGCGTGCCTCGCCTTGATCTGCTCTTCGTGCGCCCTCCGCTCCCTGCCGGACCGAGAAGGGGCCCTGCCCCATAGGTGTTCGTTTCCCACGACATAGATGGTGGATGAACATGAACCTGTTTCGACCGTAGGCGCTCCAACACAAGTCCGTTTCCTCCGTTTTGTGGTACGCCACACCCCTCCCGATCAACAGGACCCCGTTTCGACCGTAGGCACTCGAACACAAGTCCGTTTCCTCCATTTTGTGGTATGCCAGACCCCTGCCGATGAACAGGATCCCATTTCGACAGTGGCCGGTCGAACAGAAGGCCATTTGCTCTGTTCTACGGTACACCAGACCCTGTTTCGGCTGTTCCGTCCGAGTTGGTTGGCTCCTATTGAACATGATGCATTCCGACCTAGTCGGTTGCCTCTCGATGAATATGATGTTGTTTCTCCGTTCCGACCCAGCCGGTTTGCTGCCCAATGAACAGGACACCATGGCCGCCGTCCGTTGCCTCTCCATGTACACAAGCCCTGGCCATTTGTATATATGCGCGAGTACATGCTCGAGACCCCGCCCGTATGTACGTACGTGGTCGTATTTTTTGCCCTGTGGCTGTACGTACATGTACAACACTTAGATGGGACTACGTGAACTGTTATGTCGGGTGCTCTACAACGACACGTGCCATTACTTACTCGGCCACGGTTCATACTTGCAGAGAGACCGATCTAACAGTATTACGTACACGTTCGCGACCAGACAGACAACGCTATGTAAGCTTCAACCGGGTGGGTCCCAGTGGTCAGGGAGGATAAAGACACACTTCCTTGCATGCGAAGATATAGCTAGTCGGTCCCAACTGTCAGGGGGGAATCATTTTTATTTTGCGAGTAATAAGGAGGCACTTCCTTGTGTTTGAAGATGTAGCTGGTGGGTCCAGCTGTCAGCCTCACCGCCTAAAGTCCTCTTCCGATGGATGTCCTTCATTGACCATGTTGACCACGCCGCGCCAAGAGCACCAAGGTGATGGACGATGGCGAGGCCTAGGAAGGGAACGACGAGGAGCTGGGGAAGACACGGTAGTGGATGCCTACGCAGAGGGGAGTACGTGGGTTGACTGCTTCAGCTGCGGTGTGAGACTGCCGTCGCCGGGGAATAACAGGAGGTTTGGGTGAGTATAGAGAGATGGCATGGCCGGCGATTGCAGCACCGCCGGACACGGAAGGCAGGAGCAGGAAGCATGGCCGACGCTGGTTTGGGCGGCTGGAGCAAGAAGACCAGAGGTTGTAGAAGCACGACGGCCGTTGGATGGACATCATACGGTCACTGCAGCTAGAATCGTTTATATTGACTAAGTTGACAAATCCCTTGGTACGCGTAACCTCAGTAGGCCCACAGGTCGTCCTCCGAAACGGTGTGCCCTAGATGTCAGGGGGAGGAATCATTTTTTGGGTAGCTGAAGCAAGAATCCGAGATAGAAGAAGAAGCACAGCATCCGTTGGATGGACATCCAACGGCCACTGCTGCTAGAACCCTGTGTTCACTATTAGTTGACAAAGCCTTGCGTACGCGTCAACTTAGTAGGCCCACAAGTGTGTGGCAGAGAGCATATAGCCCATTTGCGATTTGTAAGAATGTACAACCCATTTTTGAATTCTAATGGAATCTACTACAACTCATTTACAATTTGTTAAAATTACAGCCCGTTTTCTGGACAAGATTAATAATTTCAACCAACCGCTCAAATCAGAATTCAATCAATTTCCCACATTTTGGTGGGATCCGAAATATTTTTATCCCGAAATATTTAGTGAGATTAAATATAATTTCAAAATAAATTTTATTACATAAAAATCCAATGAAACATTGCGCGCACAACAAGTAATGAAATTAAAATTTTCAAAATCCAAAAATAATATTTTTTAAAACTAATTATTACGTGTTTGGTGCATTTTTTTATAATTACAGCCCAGTTTTTATAATTACATCCCATTTTTATTTCTTAAAGCCGATTTTCTTGTTAAGCCTAATTCATCCCTTCTAGGAAAGATTTGCAGCCCAGCGGGGCGGAGAATAATAAGTTGACCTTGCCTCGGTATTCCTCAAAAAAAGTATAGGTGGGCTAGACATTTTCAGGTTGAAAAAAATATATCTGGGCTGGATATCTGGCTTGTGCTAGATGGGCCATAGCCCGCCCAGTTGATACCCTGCTCTCCTCTGGACAACAGCAAAAACATCGCTCAAGAAAAACTCTGCTCACACCTCAAAAACACAAATAGTGCTCGAGCTACCGGGTCCCAGCTGTCGGCCGCTCCTTGTGCAATTCTCTCATTTAGTGACTACATAGGTTGAGAATGGCGTGGGACCGTGATGTCAGGAAACCAGGAGGAAGCAAAAAAATATAGTTCTATGTAATAAGGAGGAACTTGCGTACGTGCGGCTATGGCCCAGGTGGGTCCCCACTGTCATCCTCTCTAAGTAAAGTCATCTCCTCATTCCTCATGTCCGTTGACCATGTTGAGAACGTGAGACAGCAGCGCCAGGACGACAGAGAGGTCCTCGCAGGCCCTACGGATGGTCTGATAAAGCGCCCGCTGCTCATTCAAGAAGCCAGGATCATAGGGCCACATGTCCGCGACGTCATTTTCGTTCGCTTGTTTGCTGGTGCTCGTTGAGGAGATGGAGGTTGCAGCACAGGTCCTCCTGTGCTGGTAGCTCTTCCACCATTAGGTCGTAGAAGTGCAGCCGCACATGCTATATGGTGAACATGACATGAACCGGCTTGGACGGTGGCGCCGGCTCCTGGTCGGAAGCTACGTCCATCGTTTGATTGCCGTCGCTCAGCTCGGCGAGCTCGCTGGCGAGCCAGCAGGTCCGGCTGCTAGACCAACCCACTGCCAAGCATGAGTTTGACTGCCCTCGCCCACCCAGACCGCCTCCCTTGCCCGCACGCGCTTTCCGCCCAAAACGGTCAGCGCGGCCCGTCCCGCTTCTCGGTGTAGGCGATTGCTCCATTTTCAAACGACACAAGTCTCGTCCGTTTGTCTATTTGCCACCCACATTAATGATATGCGGTTGCCGAGGCGGCTACTCCGGCGCCACCCGTCCATCCCTCCGCCGCCCACCATTGCTATATAAACTACAGCGCCGGCCATAGCCGCAGTCATCCGCCTCTGTTCCCTTTCTCCTGTCCACACCACTCGCACCATGGCTTACTCGCGCTCCAGCGCTCTTCGGGATGGGTGGACGATGGACAAGAAGGAGATGGCATCCATTGCTACCGACTCACTGGCCGGCAGGCAGCCGGAGGACGACGACGTCCCAATGAAGAACGTGGTAGTCGACGATCCCGCGCCAACCCCCTCCTCCGTGCCATCCTCGCTGATGCTTTGCACGATGATCATCAGTGAGGACCATGCCCAATACATGGACTTGGTGAGGCAGAAGCATGAGGAGTAGTTTCACAAGGTGTAGGCCGATGCCGCCTACAACCACCATGTCCTCCAGGAGCACCTGTAGGTAGAGGAGCAGATCGCCGCAGAGCAGACAGAGCAGGAGGCGCTGCTCGAGTCATACCACTCCGCCCACGAGAGCCGCACGCGCTGGCGGTACCGCATGCTGGTGGCCGAGGTTGCGGCCGCCTACAAAGAGGGCGATGAAGCGGGCGAGGTGATGTTTGGCTAGACCGACAACGAGGCGGAGGACAATCTGGCTCCGCCGAGTCCCCGATCCACTGTCGTCGACGAGGCCCTGCTCCGCCGAGGCCCCGCCGCACCTACAATGAGGCAGAGGACACCGCCGGCTCCGTCGAGGCCCCGCTTCACCGGCACCGAGGCGGAGAACTTCGCTGGCTTCAGCGAGGCCCAGCTCCGCCGAGGCCCCGCCCCACCAACAATGCGGCACAGGACATCATCGGCTTCGCTGAAGACCTGCCCTACCGGCAATGAGGGGAAGGATTTTCCCTGCTCCACTGAGGCATCGCCCCGCCGACAACGACACAGATGACATCACCAGCTCCGTCGAGGCCCCGCCTCGCTGCCAATGAGGTCGCGCCACACTGAAAACGGGGAAGAGTAGAGCACGGTGGGTTGCCGCCGCTCGGAGCCAAGTAAGGCCACCGCTACTACCCTTAGGTTGAAGCCAAGCTTGGCGGGTTGAACAGTGATGGCCGATTAGCTTCTTGGAGGCGACCTGGAGTCGGAGAGCTGTGCTTGAGAATAAGCTTCTGTCCGTCTCAGCCGGACATGGGAAATGGGCACTAGAGATCATAGATTAGGTTTCTTATTATACCTCCAGCGCATCCCTTTTTAGTTGAAGAATGTATGAAATGTAATGAAATTCGGCATGATTATATGAAACTAGCAAGATGCCCATGCGTTGCATGGAACTCAAGATGCATTTGTATGAGTAGTTTATCTTGTGGGAGAAAAGGACGAACAAGGGAAGGCCTTATTTGCAAATGTGGAGAGGGGTGTGGGTATCGTTTTGCAAAATTGCCAGTTTCCTTCCTATCTGTCAGGTATAAATCGGACGACCTATATTGCAGGATGGCAAGCAAACAATCATCACCAACTCTGTTTTTTATAAGAGTAGAGAAATCCAACCATGGATGAACAAATTTAGTTCGATTAGTTCGAAATCTTGTATCACTGGCATTGATGCAAAACAATACGTCCTAGCATTATTCCCAGGATGCATGGTGATCACCTCGTTTGCAGCAGTTTCTGATACGTCTCCAACGTATCTATAATTTTTGATTGTTCCATGCTATTATATTATCTATGTTGGATGTTTTATATGCATTTATATGTTATTTTCTATGATTTTTGGGACTAACCTATTAACCTAGAGCCCAGTGCCAGTTTTTGTTTTTGCCTTGTTTTTGAGTTTTGCGGAAAAGGAATATCAAACGGAGTCCAATTGACCTGAAAATTTATGGAGATTATTTTTGGAAAATATGAAAAATACTGGAACGAAAAGATATCAGAGAGGAGTCCTGGGGCCACCACAAGGGTGGATGGCGCCCCCCCTGAGGCGTGCCCCCCGTCCTTGTCTTCGGCTTGTGGGCCCCCCTGACTTGCTCCCGATGCCAACACCTCTTATAAATCCCTAAAACCCAAAACAGAACCTAGATCGGGAGTTCCACCGCCGCAAGCCTCTGTAGGCACGAAAAACCAATTAGGAGCCCATTCCGGCACCCTGTCGGAGGGGGAAACTGTAACGCCCTCGATGCGGCTATATCTCCCACGTGTCGAAGCACGACTTAGAGGCATAACCGCATTGAAAGCAATGTCGCAAGTGAGGTAATCTTCACACAACCCATGTAATACATAAGGGAAAGAGATACATAGTTGGCTTACAATCGCCACTTCACACAATTACATGAATCAAGCATTACATCATCCAGATACAATCAAGGTCCGACTACGGAACCAAAATAAAAGAAGAACCCCAAATGCGACAAAGGTCCCCGATCGACCCCAACTGGGCTCCACTACTGATCAACTAACACGAAACAACATAAAGGACAAGATCTTCATCGAGCTCCTCCTGAGCTTGGTTGCGTCATCTGCACGGTAACATAGGCACCTGCAAACTGGTTTTGGAAGTATCTGTGAGCCACAGGGACTCAGCAATCTCGCACCCGCGAGATCAAGACTATTTAAGCTTATAGGAAGGCTGGGGTAATAAGGTGGAGCTGCAGCAAGCGACTAGCATATATGGTGGCTAACATACGCAAATGAGAGCGAGAAGAGAAGGCAAAGCACGGTCGATAAAGGTATGATCAAGAAGTGATCCTGGACTACCTACGTCAAGCATAACTCCAACACCGTGTTCACTTCCCGGACTCCGCCGGAAAGAGACCATCACGGTTACACACACGGTTGATGTATTTTAATTAAGGTCAACTTCGGGTTTTCTACAACCGGACGTTAACAAATTCCCATCTGCCCATAACCGCGGGCACGGCTTTCGAAAGTTCAAATCCCTGCAGGGGTGTCCCAACTTAGCCCATCACAAGCTCTCACGGTCAACGAAGGAATAGACCTCCACCCGAGACATTCCGATCAGACTCGGTATCCCGGTACAACAAGACATTTCGATAGGGTAAAACTAAACCAGCAACACCACCCGAATGTGCCGACAAATCCCGATAGGAACTGCACATATCTCTTTCTCAGGGCACACTCAGATTGTCTAAGGTACGGGTAGGCCAACCCAGAGTTGCCCCTGGTGGCCACCGGCAGCTGACAGGTTGGACCAACACTCAGAGGAGCACTGGCCCGGGGGGTAAAATAATGATGACCCTCAGGAGCGCGACTCCCAAGGGAAAAGAAAAGGCTAGGTGGCAAATGGTAAACCAATGTTGGGCATTGCTGGAGAAGCTTTACTTAAGGCAAACTGTCAAGGGGTTCCCATTATAGCCCAACCGCGTAAGGGACGCAAAATCCGGGAACATAACACCGATATGACGGAAACTAGGGCGGCAAGAGTGGAACAAAACACCAGGCATAAGGCCGAGCCTTCCACCCTTTACCAAGTATATAGATGCATTAATTATGTAAGATATATTGTGATATCCCAACAAGTAAACATGTTCCAATAAGGAACAACATCTCCATGTTCCAACAAGGAACAAACTTCGATCTTCACCTGCAACTAACAACGCTATAAGAGGGGCTGAGCAAAGCGGTAACATAGCCAATCAACGGTTTGCTAGGACATGGTGGGTTAGAGGTTGAACATGGCAATTTGGGTGGCTGACAAGCAAGTGGTAGGCATCGTAGCATTGGCATGGCAAAAGAGCGAGCAAACTAGCATAGCAAAGATAGTAGTGATTTCGAGGGTATGATCATCTTGCCTGAAATCCCGCAAGGAAGAAGAAAGAGTCCAAGAAGAAGACAAACGGACGTAGTTGAACGGATCCTCACAAACGCGACGTTATCGGAACCAACCCGAAGAAGCAATCACCGGAAAAGGAGCACACAACATAGTAAATAACCAACACATCAACATGGCATGATGCACAAACGAGTATGATGCATGTCCGGTTTAATGGAGCATGGCATGGCAAAGTGCACAAGCAGTTCTACAAATTAAGTGGAGATCAATATGCAACGAGTTGCATATTGACGAAACACCACAACAAGTTATTTAGTTTGATCTCGTTTATGTACTCAACAATATTAAATGTTGGTTAACATGGCAAGAGGGTGAAGCAAAGTAAAACTACCTATCTAGTCAAGTTTAAATGGGGCCGGAAGCAACGAACAACAATTCCGGAAACTCCCCATATGCATATTTTAGATTAGGTCCTGTTCTGCCCTAAACACAATTTTAGAGTTGTTTTAAATGCAAATAAAGGTCACCATGATAAACTAGGCAAAATTCTACCCCATTTACATATAAAGTTTATTAAAATTGGAGTTACGGTTATTTAGTTATGAAATAAAGCATTTTAGCATGGCATAGGAGCAAATTAATGTAAACAGCATTTTTATCATCTCAAACATAGATGAAAGTTGGATATTATTAATCTACACAAAATTCTGAGCAAGTTTTATATATAACTTATTTTAATCCGATGCACGGTTAGTGAGTTATTAAATGCATGAACTAGGGGGACTAAACTATAAAACGTGCAGTCTCAGGAATAATAGGAAAAATCGCAGGCGCTGAAAAAAATACTTCACGGGCCGAATCTGAGGAAGCCCAACAGCGAAGGAAAAAAGATAGAGCAGGGGGCGTTGGGGGCGGCTCACCCTGGGCCTTGGAGGCGCGGCCCAAAATGAAGAGGACGGAGGCCGAGGCGAGGCCGGCTGGAGCTGGGCCTTGGGGCGCTCGCGCTGGGGAAGCAGGCCGGTGGGAGATGGATCTGGCCCGGTTCGGAGGAGGTGGCCCACTCGGGCGCGGGCGATCTGGGCCTGGAGGCGCGGGAGGCTGGACCACGGGGAGCTGGGCCTTCGCGGGGGCGCGGGCGAGCTGGGCTGGTGCGGAGGCCCACGAGGAGGGGCTCGTCTCCCTCGATCCCGATCGGATCGGGGAGGCAGGGGCGGCGGCGCCTGATGGTGAAGCCGGCGAGGGACGGCGGGGCTTCCCCGGCTGCGGCACGGGAAGCAGCGGGGATGGGGAGAGGCGGATCCGACGAGGGAAGGCCCGGATCCGGCGACGACGCGGCAAGACGGGGCCGGCGGGGAGCTTGGTAGGTGGCGGCACGGGAGAAGTACGGCGGGGTCGAAGCGCGGTGGATACAGGCGGCGGGCGGCGGACGGCATCGGGGAGGACGAAGGCGGCGCCTCCCGGGCGGCGGCGCGAGGAGATGGACCCGCGCGGGCCGGTTGCGGGCTTTCCGGGCCCGGCGGCGAAGTGGGGAGGCTGGGCGCTGACGTGGCGCGCGGTGAGTGGAGGGGAAGCGGCGGCGGGGTGACATGTCGCGCTCTCATTGGGCGGAGTGAGGTGGCGCGCGGGGCGGACATGTCTGGTGCAGCGCGGACGCGTCCGGTGGCGCGGGGAGGAGTGGATCTAGGGTTTAGACTGCGAAATGATCCGAAATTTCCGGGAGGGGTGCTCTTTTATAGGTAGAGGGAGCTAGGAAGCTCCAAATGAGGTGCGGTTTTCGGCCACGCGATCGTGATCGAACGACCGAGATGATGGAGCAGAGTTAGGTGGGTTTTTGGTCAAAATGGAAGGGTGTTAGGCTGCAACACGCACGAGGCCTTCTCGGTCCCTCGGTTAACCGTTGGAGTATCAAACGAAGTCCAAATGGTACGAAACTTGACAGGCGGTCTACCGGTAGTAAACCAAGGCTGCTTGACAAGTCTCGGTCCAATCCGGAAATGTTTAATCCCCACACAAGAAAGAAAGGTAGAAATGACCACCGGAGGAGAACGGAACGCCGGATCGCAAAACGGACAACGGGGAAAATGCTCGGATGCATGAGACGAACATGTATGCAAATGAAATGCGCATGATGACATGATATGAGATGCATGACACGCAAGCAATGACAACGCAACAACAGCGAATAACTGCACGACACCTGGCACATCGGTCTCGGGGCGTTACAACACTCCACCACTATGAGAGGATCTCGTCCCGAGATCTAGAATGGCACCGGAGGGACAACGGAAGAGAAAGAGAGGAGAGGTAAAACTAAGTTGCTCCTTTGACGAACGAGTGAAACCAAAGAACCTTGCGAGGTTGAACTAATTCGAGAAAAGAATAGAACGAAGGAGAACAAAGTCGAAAACACTCCGTTAGAAACTAGGGACAAAGAGCATTGCGAAACCTTGAGGTTGAAGGGAAGATATATATTGAAAACGCGCCGGTTAAGGAAGGGGATCAAGGAAGACCAAATTCGAACAGCACTCCGGTTGAAAAGTGATACAAGACTAGATAAGATGAAAAGAACTTGAGCAGAGGACACGACACTCTGGTTAAGTGGATAAGCACGAAAAGAACATGATCTTTGACAAACGAGATGATGGGTTGAAAAGAGCAACATCACAATGACTCCGGAACGAAGCGAAACAAGATGTTGAGAGATCACAGATACAACAAATGCTAGAATGGAGTTGTTGAAAACCAACAACGAAAAGAATAATCTTGATATGGGCTTATGGAAACATCTCAACATTATGAGGTGACAACCGGCCACTAACGGAACAATTACTTGCTTGAGATTAACGAAGAGCTGAAAACTTGTTCCATCAAGATGGAAAAGAGATAACTTGGGTCATTAATAAGCACCAAAAAGCAACATTCCTTAGGGAAGGCTTTAGGTGAAATCTATACCAAGATAACTCCAATGAAGAGATTGACGGTTGAAAAGATCTCTTGAACAAAGAGAAAAAGATGGATTTAAATATGTCACTCTTGAAAACTTGTGAATCACGAAGCAACGAAGGGGAATTATCAAGAAGGACATAATACCACCTCCAAAGATACGGTAGAAAGAAATTGCACTCCGGATAGCAAGATGAAGAATGCTTGAGTTTCTTAGAAAAGAATCTCGATGAACACTTCAAGAAGAAATATAAATCCTTGATGAACCATCATGTAGAGCCTCCATGAAGAACTCCGGTAATAAAAGGATGATAAAAAGAAAGAGAAGTTGAAAACACAAGGTGAAGCCTTGCGATGATTTAGATGGAGCTTCGCGACGAGATAATGCGGAAAACTTAGAACTCCGGAAGAAAGATGAACAACAAGCAGCCAAGAATTTATTCCTCCTGGACAAACTCTGAAGGAAAGTATTAATCACTTAGATGAAACCAGAATAAGAATTATGTTATGCGTATCCTTCACCAATTTAAATTGATGACAAGCAACGGATTTGGCATACCACTTATTCTTGTAGAAAGGATTAAGAGAGATATGGCGTAAACTTGAGAAGGTCTTCAACGAACCACCGGTAGGATTTGGAAAGAACGAATGAATTGATATGATAACAAAGAAAGAGAACTCTTGAACGAACCACCGTAAGAATTGAAATTGAACGTAGCAAATGCACAAATCACCGGGAAGAATTGCAAAATGAATGAAGATACTTTAGGGTATTTAGATACATGAGAACGAAGAGAGCACGAGCCGATTAAAGATCACTTGAACAAGGCACCGGTAAGATCGGAGAATGATAACTGCAAACTGAGAATGAATAAATCTGAATTGATGGACTCCGGATGACAAACTGAGAAGACTCTTGAATAACTCCGGATGGATGAAAAGAATTCTCACGATCAAAACAATTATGAGAGGATGGCAACAAGCTAGCACCATGAATCTTGAAGAGAATAGAGCAAGATTAAAGAGAAACTCTTCTTCGGTCTTCAAATGATGAGAATGACAACGCGAAACACCACCAAGAATTATTTAGACACTCCGAAAGAATCAAAACGAAGAGGTTGAGCCAACGATGAAAATAATTGTGAAAGATCTAGGAGATGGCATTTGACTGATGATAACTCATTCTTACGTCAAACTTCGAAAAGAATTTTAAGGACATCTCCGGGAGAATTAGAAGAGTCAGGTAAGATCCTGGGAAAAGACCTGTGGGTTAGGGCCCACTCAAAAGAACACCGTTGAAAAGATTTAAAAGAGATGTTGCACCGGTTGAATTAAATGACTTGAATGAGATACCAATCTCGAAAGAGCTTGAACGAATGCAGAGTGGAAACACGAATCTTCGAGATATCTTGAGCACTCCGGAACAATAGAATAGCGAGAAATGAATAAATATGAGGAGCACCGTCAAGAGAAGGTATTTGAGACGAGAAAAAGGGGATATAATCGACAAATCTTGACTTGAATCCACCGGAGAAGAGAAAGGAATGAGGAATGACGAACTTGAAGCTCCATTAGAATCTTCATGAGAATCACCGGATAAGAACATTGACGGAAAAGAATGGAGAAACTTCCCATCAATAAAATGGATACTCGATTAAGAAATCTGAGTCCTTGAAGAAAAAGGGGTGGGAGGGCGGGAAAACAAAAACAACTTGGGACGGATGAAACAAACACCGTTGAGAGAACTGAGAGGTGATCTTGCGAATGTTGAAATGATCGGATCCACTTGAAGAGAAAGACGCTGGTTGAAGGATTGACATGACAATCTCGATTGTCGAGAAGGATTGGTATTCACATCGGAGTATGAGAACACCATTTCGAAAAGGTATGGAATCAACACTTGACATTGAAGCAACTCGAATACCACAACTCAAAACAAAAACAAAGGACTGGCTTGCAGAATAAGCCGGAACAAACATATGATAGAGATTTCGTCCGAAGTTTTCGTGGTGGGGCCTACACGGGCTCGATCGTACAGCACCATCATATACAAGGCAGTGCACATGACATACGAAGCGTCGCCGAGTCGGCATAGCCAAGGACTCTTTAAGACACAACGAGACCACTGTAAAAACGACCGTGGAAAGGCGGACCACTAGACGTCGAACCCCAATTTCATATCATACATCTGTCGAAAAGATATCCTAAGAGCTACTTGAATTCCCACCTATGAAACTCCCGAAATTTTCCGGTTATGCAATCAGGTGTTGGGGATACAGGGGAAGCATAATATCTCACCCAAACTAGCAAATCCTACATCCAGCTGTATCCATCCTTCAACACATAACCAAGAAACCTTCGGAAATCATCTACCTCAATCTTCGAAAATCATCCGTTATACAAATTATGGCGATACTCCCGAACTCCCGCCCCAGTACTGGGTGGCGTCGAGGTTATCTCACCAACGAACTGCATAAAAGAGATTTTCGATGTCGGCGTACTAAACTCAGGTATTCCAGAATTGCAACGATAAAATTATGATGACAACACCTTAGAGCTCAACTCCCCGGGACACTTCCACTAAACCCCTGACAGGAGGCACCAAGACAATGTTCTCATCATAAAACCATCGGAACAATTCCAAGATACCCGCGTGATCCTAAAATTTTTTTTAGTGAAATTTGAGAAGAGAAGAGTCAAAACTCTACGTCAGGATGCCTTACCAGAGCGATGAGGAGACTGGGAAGTAAAAAGAATTCCTAAACTCTCCGATATATAATTCCTAAATGACTCAAAACATTTTTTTCTAGACACAAACTCGGCTGCTAAAAACGATCAATCAGTGGGGCTCCTAAGGTCGGGGAAGGCTCTGATACCAACTTGTAACGCCCTCGATGCGGCTATATCTCCCACGTGTCGAAGCACGACTTAGAGGCATAACCGCATTGAAAGCAATGTCGCAAGTGAGGTAATCTTCACACAACCCATGTAATACATAAGGGAAAGAGATACATAGTTGGCTTACAATCGCCACTTCACACAATTACATGAATAAAGCATTACATCATACAGATACAATCAAGGTCCGACTACGGAACCAAAATAAAAGAAGAACCCCAAATGCGACAAAGGTCCCCGATCGACCCCAACTGGGCTCCAATACTGATCAACTAAAACGAAACAACACAAAGGGCAAGATCTTCTTCGAGCTCCTCCTGAGCTTGGTTGCGTCATCTGCACAGACTCATCGGCACCTGCAAGCTGGTTTTGGAAGTATCTGTGAGCCACGGGGACTCAGCAATCTCGCACCCGCGAGATCAAGACTATTTAAGCTTATAGGAAGGATGGAGTAATGAGGTGGAGCTGCAGCAAGCGACTAGCATATATGGTGGCTAACATACGCAAATGAGAGCGAGAAGAGAAGGCAAAGCACGGTCGATAAAGGTATGATCAAGAAGTGATCCTGGACTACCTACGTCAAGCATAACTCCAACACCGTGTTCACTTCCCGGACTCCGCCGGAAAGAGACCATCACGGTTACACACACGGTTGATGTATTTTAATTAAGGTCAACTTCGGGTTTTCTACAACCGGACGTTAACAAATTCCCATCTGCCCATAACCGCGGGCACGGCTTTCGAAAGTTCAAATCCCTGCAGGGGTGTCCCAACTTAGCCCATCACAAGCTCTCACGGTCAACGAAGGAATAGACCTCCACCCGAGACATTCCGATCAGACTCGGTATCCCGGTACAACAAGACATTTCGACAGGGTAAAACTAAACCAGCAACACCACCCGAATGTGCCGACAAATCCCGATAGGAGCTGCACATATCTCTTTCTCAGGGCACACTCAGATTGTCTAAGGTACGGGTAGGCCAACCCAGAGTTGCCCCTGGTGGCCACCGGCAGCTGACAGGTTGGACCAACACTCAGAGGAGCACTGGCCCAGGGGGTAAAATAATGATGACCCTCAGGAGCGCGACTCCCAAGGGAAAAGAAAAGGCTAGGTGGCAAATGGTAAAACCAATGTTGGGCATTGCTGGAGAAGCTTTACTTAAGGCAAACTGTCAAGGGGTTCCCATTATAGCCCAACCACGTAAGGGACGCAAAATCCGGGAACATAACACCGATATGACGGAAACTAGGGCGGCAAGAGTGGAACAAAACACCAGGCATAAGGCCGAGCCTTCCACCCTTTACCAAGTATATAGATGCATTAATTATGTAAGATATATTGTGATATCCCAACAAGTAAACATGTTCCAACAAGGAACAACATCTCCATGTTCCAACAAGGAACAAACTTCGATCTTCACCTGCAACTAACAACGCTATAAGAGGGGCTGAGCAAAGCGGTAACATAGCCAATCAACGGTTTGCTAGGACATGGTGGGTTAGAGGTTGAACATGGCAATTTGGGTGGCTGACAAGCAAGTGGTAGGCATCATAGCATTGGCATGGCAAAAGAGCGAGCAAACTAGCATAACAAAGATAGTAGTGATTTCGAGGGTATGATCATCTTGCCTGAAATCCCGCAAGGAAGAAGAAAGAGTCCAAGAAGAAGACAAACGGACGTAGTTGAACGGATCCTCACAAACGCGACGTTATCGGAACCAACCCGAAGAAGCAATCACCGGAAAAGGAGCACACAACATAGTAAATAACCAACACATCAACATGGCATGATGCACAAACGAGTATGATGCATGTCCGGTTTAATGAAGCATGGCATGGCAAAGTGCACAAGCAGTTCTACAAATTAAGTGGAGATCAATATGCAACGAGTTGCATATTGACGAAACACCACAACAAGTTATTTAGTTTGATCTCGTTTATGTACTCAACAATATTAAATGTTGGTTAACATGGCAAGAGGGTGAAGCAAAGTAAAACTACCTATCTAGTCAAGTTTAAATGGGGCCGGAAGCAACGAACAACAATTCCGGAAACTCCCCATATGCATATTTTAGATTAGGTCATGTTCTGCCCTAAACACAATTTTAGAGTTGTTTTAAATGCAAATAAAGGTCACCATGATAAACTAGGCAAAATTCTACCCCATTTACATATAAAGTTTATTAAAATTGGAGTTACGGTTATTTAGTTATGAAATAAAGCATTTTAGCATGGCATAGGAGCAAATTAATGTAAACAGCATTTTTATCATCTCAAACATAGATGAAAGTTGGATATTATTAATCTACACAAAATTCTGAGCAAGTTTTATATATAACTTATTTTAATCCGATGCACGGTTAGTGAGTTATTAAATGCATGAACTAGGGGGACTAAACTGTAAAACTGGCAGTCTCAGGAATAATAGGAAAAATCGCAGGCGCTGAAAAAAAATACTTCACGGGCCGAATCTGAGGAAGCCCAACAGCGAAGGAAAAAATATAGAGGAGGGGGCGTTGGGGGCGGCTCACCCTGGGCCTTGGAGGCGCGGCCCAAAATGAAGAGGACGGAGGCCGAGGCGAGGCCGGCTGGAGCTGGGCCTTGGGGCACTCGCGCTGGGGAAGCAGGCCGGTGGGAGATGGATCTGGCCCGGTTCGGAGGAGGTGGCCCACTCGGGCGCGGGCGATCTGGGCCTGGAGGCGCGGGAGGCTGGACCACGGGGAGTTGGGCCTTCGCGGGGGCGCGGGCGAGCTGGGCTGGTGCGGAGGCCCACGAGGAGGGGCTCATCTTCCTCGATCCCGATCGGATCGGGGAGGCAGGGGCGGCGGCGCCCGATGGTGAAGCCGGCGAGGGACGGCGGGGCTTCCCCGGCTGCGGCACGGGAAGCAGCGGGGATGGGGAGAGGCGGATCCGACGAGGGAAGGCCCGGATCCGGCGACGACGCGGCAAGACGGGGCCGGCGGGGAGCTTGGTAGGTGGCGGCACGGGAGAAGTACGGCGGGGTCGAAGCGCGGTGGAGACAGGCGGCGGGCGGCGGACAACGTCGGGGAGGACGAAGGCGGCGCCTCCCGGGCGGCGGCGCGAGGAGATGGACCCGCGCGGGCCGGTTGCGGGCTTTCCGGGCCCGGCGGCGAAGTGGGGAGGCTGGGCGCTGACGTGGCGCGCGGTGAGTGGAGGGGAAGCGGCGGCGGGGTGACATGTCGCGCTCTCATTGGGCGGAGTGAGGTGGCGCGCGGGGCGGACATGTCTGGTGCAGCGCGGACGCGTCCGGTGGCGCGGGGAGGAGTGGATCTAGGGTTTAGACCGCGAAATGATCCGAAATTTCGGGGAGGGGTGCTCTTTTATAGGTAGAGGGAGCTAGGAAGCTCCAAATGAGGTGCGGTTTTCGGCCACGCGATCGTGATCGAACGACCGAGATGATGGAGCAGAGTTAGGTGGGTTTTTGGTCAAAATGGAAGGGTGTTAGGCTGCAACACACACGAGGCCTTCTCGGTCCCTCGGTTAACCGTTGGAGTATCAAACGAAGTCCAAATGGTACGAAACTTGACAGGCGGTCTACCGGTAGTAAACCAAGGCTGCTTGACAAGTCTCGGTCCAATCCAGAAATGTTTAATCCCCACACAAGAAAGAAAGGTAGAAATGACCACCGGAGGAGAACGGAACGCCGGATCGCAAAACGGACAACGGGGAAAATGCTCGGATGCATGAGACGAACATGTATGAAAATGAAATGCGCATGATGACATGATATGAGATGCATGACACGCAAGCAATGACAACGCAACAACAGCGAATAACTGCACGACACCTGGCACATCGGTCTCGGGGCGTTACAGAAACCCTCACAGGTGGCCATCTTCAACCCTGGCAGTCTCCATGACGATGAGGGAGTAGTTCACCCTCGGGGCTGAGGGTATGTACCAGTAGCTATGTGTTTGATCTCTTTCTCTCTCTCTCTCTCTCTCTCTCTCTCTTGTTCTTGATTTGGCACGATCATGATGTACCGCGAGCTTTGCTATTTTAGTTGGATCTTATGATGTAGCCACCAGACCTCAAATAGTCTGATCTCTGTGCATCAGTGGCATCGGTGGATCGGTAATGTTGACACGCATAGTACTTGAGGATTTATAACAGAGTATCAATCACACACTTATTACATCGACTGTCTCAAAAGAGAATTTATTACATTAATATGGCTTAAGGCCATCTAAAAACGATAACAGCGGAAGGCTTGGAAGATAAAGTGAGTCCATCAACTCCAACGGCATCACTGAGTGCAAAACAACAACCTATGGCACCTTACTCGTCATCTGAAAAGTCTGCAACATGAACGTTGCAGCCCGAAACGGGTCAGCACATGGAATATGCTGGCAATGTAACACATAGAGTAATGAACAGAATAAATGCTATCACTACATGCATATATGGTTGGTGGAAAGCTCTATGGTTACAGTTTTTGCATAAAGCCAATTTTTCCCTACAACAAAAGAATAAATTTTATTTAACTATCATGGTGGTTGTTAAACATTGAGAAGGTTCCTCCAACTCAATCCCAATTAAACTTCATCATTAACCCAACACATTAAATTTAAAGTGATGAGATCAACATGATAATCCAAGAACTAGATACTCAAAAACGTCCATAACCGGGGACACGGCTAACCGTGATTAGTTTATACACCCTGCAGAGGTTTGCGCACTTTTCTCCACAAGACTCGAATACATCCATGGTCGAAGAATCGAGACACAGTCTTTCTAAAACAATAACTCTTTACTCTAGGTGGACAGTTACACCTACTTTCCCCTACATCTGCTAGCCCACCACTAAAAGAGGTCTTGCAACGTACTCAACTATGCTAGAGCCCATAATAGCTTGTGGCTGCACACGGATGTTTCTAGCATGAATAATCTTATGATCCCTTTGAGCCTGGGTGGCGGACCGTAGGATGATCACACGGGTACTCCGGGATATCCTAGGACAACACTGGATTCTCCAGGTGCCCTGACAACCACTGGGTACTCCAGGGTGCCTTCAAGCAATCCACCGAGATGTGTATTAAAGTAGCCACCCTAAGTTAACCATTAATAATAATGCTCACATCTGTCATGAATCACTTGAACCAAACCATGTCTACAAGCATAGCATATCAATATAAGCCACGTAGAAGTAACTCCCAAAGGTTTGATAATAAACAGGACAATAGGTTCTACCTCATCAACTACTTCCCAACACCCACATGTTAATCAGATCCTAACCATGCAATGTTTGAGGGTTGATGTAATGCACTAAAACTGGGTAGTAAAAAGGTATGATCAAAGTGTTACTTGCCTTGCTGATGATCCGTGAAACCTAGAGACTCGTAGTAGCACACTTCGCACTCCAGGTACTCTATCACAAAAAACAAAGCATACAACAAGCATTCAACTAGAAGCATGGGTAAAACTCAAATAAAAGATCTAACCAGAAAGTTCAACTTAAGAACTCCGGTTTGCAAAAAGAATCAAATCGAACGAAGCAACGAAACTCAAGCTGCGAAAGAAACAAGATCCGTTTACTAATCTGGACTTAAGTCAAATTTTACAGTAGCAAAATCTTGTTCAAGTTGGTTAAACAGAAAGAGGGCCTCGAGACGAAGATCTAGGCGCTTGAATCACCTGATTCTGATAAACGAGCGAAAAGAAAAACTAAAACGTAAATCAGGGCAGAAATCGCGATCAAAAATAATCACGGAAAAACCCTGGGGAAAAAACTGACAAACGGGCTAACGAACGAAAGTTCGCTGTCTGTGGCTAACGGGTGAACACCGTTCGTTAAAACGAATGTATGGACGAACGTCCGCTAATTAGATAAACCGGGAAAAACCGAACCGATCTAATCTAAAAAAGTAAACCTAGGTTTCTAAAAAAACCGAGCGGTTCTAAAAAACCGAATTGGCGGCGGCGGCGGTTGCTACCTCCGGCGAAGCGGGGGCGGCTCCAGCAGGGTTTGCTGTGGCGGCGGGGCTCCGGGGCGACGCCGAGGTGGCGGTGAGGCGACGGCGAGGCGCGGCGGCATGGCACGGCGGCTTGCGGGCGGCGCGCGGCTCCGGGGAAGCGGCAGTGGCGTCGGGTGGCGGGGTGGTGGTGAGAGGCGGCGGGTGGAGTATTTAATGAGGGGAGGGGTCCGGCAGCTTGGGGGAGGGGTCGAGGAGGTGGAGTCCTCCTCGGACGCGGCGGCGGCGGTGTGCGCCTGCCGGACTCCGGCTCGGAGTCGGTCGGCGAGGCGGGGCGCTGGCGAGGCCGGCCCGGCTTGGCTGGGCCACTGGCCCAGTCGGGCGCGCGAACAGATAAATTTTCACCGTCTAAATAAAATATTTAGAACAAGATGAACATTTTCTTGGCCTAAAAATGCAATTTTTGAAAATGTGCAATTTTCTAACTCAAATAAAATTGCAATAAAATCCAAATAAAACTATTTATTTGATTTAAATAATTTTCCTCTAATATTTCATTTATTTCGGAGAATTCATATTATCTTCTCTCATATACTTTTATTTTAGAAATATTAGGAAAGAAAAATACTTAAAACCAAATGGTCCTCTTTCCAAAATTTGAGAAAACTCAAATATGAAAATAACGAAATCCCCAACTGTCTCCGTGGGTCCTTAAGTTGCATAGAATTTCTAGGATCAAGCCAAAATGCAATAAAATATGATATGAAATGATGATCTACTGTATAACATTCCAAATTGGAAATTTGGTATGTTACATATGTTTCTCCGCCTCTACCTTCTTGTAATGGATTGAGTTTTTCCTTTGAAGTTATCTTATCGGATTCAATCTTTAAGGATTTGAGAACACTTGATGTATGTCTTGCATGTGCTTATCTGTGGTGACAATGGGATATTCACGTGATCCACTTGATGTATGTTTTGGTGATCAACTTGCGGGTTCTGTGACCTTGTGAACTTATGCATAGGCGTTGGCACACGTTTTCGTCTTGACTCCCTGGTAGAAACTTTGGGGAACTTTTTGAAGTTCTTTGTGTTGGTTTGAATAGATGAATCTGAGATTGTCTGATGCATATCGTATAATCAAACCCGTGGATACTTGTAGCGACATTGGAGTATCTAGGTGACATTAGTGTTGTCGCTGATGTGTATCTTAAGGTGTTATTTTAGTACAAACTCTAGGGCTGTTTGTGACACTTATAGGAATAGCCCAATAGATCGATCAGAAAGAATAACTTTGAGGTGGTTTCGTACCCTACAATAACCTCTTCGTTTGTTCTCCGCCATTAGTGACTTTGGAGTGACTCTTTGTTGCACGTTGAGGGATTGTTATATGATCTAATTATGTTATCATTGTTGAGAGAACTTGTACTAGTGAAAGTATGAACCCTAGGCCTTGTTTCCAAGCATTCCAATACCGTTTTTGCTCACTTTTTCTACTTGCTACCTTGCTGTTTTTATATTTTCAGATTACAAGAACCTATATCTACTATCCATATTGCACTTGTATCACCATCTCTTCACCAAACTAGTGGACCAATACAATTTACCATTGTATTGGGTGTGTTGGGGACACAAGATACTCTTTGTTATTTGGTTGCAGGGTTGTTTGAGAGAGACCATCTTCATCCTATGACTCCCACGGATTGATAAACCGTAGGTCATCCACTTGAGGGAAATTTGCTACTGTCCTACAAAACTCTGCGCTTAGAGGCCCAACACGAGTCTAAAAGAAGAAGGTTGTGTAGTAGACATCAAGCTCTTTTCTGGCGCTGTTGCCAGGGAGGCTAGGTAAGCGGCACTCACACCCCATCAACTAAGCTCTTTTCTGGTGCCGTTGCCGGGGAGGTTAGTGCTTGAAGGTATATCTTTAGATCTTGCATTCGAATCTTTTAGTTTCTTGTTTTATCACTAGTTTAGTTTATAAAAGAAAATTACAAAAAAAATAGAATTTAGGTTGCATGGTATGCTTCATCTTTTTAATAGCTTTCGTGAAAATGATGGAAAGGAAAACTGTGCCAAAGTGTTAGAAGAAGAATGCAATAAAATGTTTGGCATGAAATCTTTGAATTATGAGCATCATTGCAATGTTGTTAGTATGAGTTCTTTGAATATCCAAAGTACTAATGATGATTGCACTAGTCATGATAAAAATGTTTCTTATAAGCATGTCAATTTTTGTGGAGTGAATAGAATTTGTGAAGACATGCCTTATAGGGATGATCGATTTTGTAAGAAGCATAAACATGATGAAACAAATCGGTGGCTTAAGGTGATAGATGAATTTGCTACTAAATTATGCTCTCTTCATCCCATTACTTGTGAACTTGGCAGTAGAGTTGGTCATCTTAATTTTCAATGCATACTTTTTCATGATCAAATCATGGCCAAATATTGCAATAACTTGATCACCCTTGAACTTCATAATGAACTTTGTTTATTTTTAGGGTGTGAAGAATTGTCACACAAAAATATTTTGTTTGAAGCATTCAAATTCACGGACCATGTTGAACATAATTTGAAAGAAATCTATATGTTTTGTATGGTAAATTGCAATGAAGATGCCTATATTGCCAACTATAGAAAGATGGGGAAACCGTTAGAATAGTGAAGAAATACTAATGAAAGGGTAAAGCTCTCCACTTTCCCTCCTATTGTCTCTCGTGATGAAGCAGGTTACGAGAATGAGCTTCCTATGCAACCAATCTCATCAATAAGGAACTCCAAAAGGTTGATTAAACCCACACATGATGTGGAGAAGAAAAAGAAAAGATGGAAAAGCAAAGGTAAAAAGGCATCCCTCCCAAATGATGTTGCTCCTCTTAATGTTATGCCTCATGAGAATGAATCAAAAATAAATGTGGAGGATGATATAATTGATGATGATATTGATTCTTTGCCTTATGATATTGTGTCTGAAGAAATTATCGAGGATGATTTCGTTATGCCTATTAATCATTGTGACGATTATGATTGGGAAAGTGATGATACTTTTTATAATATTGAGAATCTTTTTGGCACCAACTTAGAAAATTGTGATGAAACTAATTGCTATACTATTGGTGCAATCCGTACTATTAATGATGAGAGTGATTATGCTTATGATATGCAAAGGCCAAAGCTTGGGGATGCTATGTTTGATGAGAATGACATGTTTGAGAATTTATTTGCTGCAATTAATGTTTGTCCAAGCTTGGGGATGCTATGTTTAGTGAGGATGATATTTTTAGTCCCCCAAGTTTCGATGTGCAAATTTATCATGATTGTAGCATGCCTCCTATTTATGATGATTATATTGATAAAAGTGGGTTCGAAAGAGTGTCAACATTAGGAAGTATTGATCCCACTATCTTGGAGGGTGTTGAATCTTATTATAATGCTAAAAGTTGATTTTGAGAAGTCATGACTTTATTTAGTAATGATTCCACTATCTTGGAAGAGGTTTCAATCGATTATGATGAGAACAAAGTTGCTACTTATGATGATTATTGTGATGACACTTATGTTACAGAAAGTAGTGAATGTTATATTTATAAAGCTTGTCATAATTTTGAATATCCTTTTACTTAATATTACTCTTTTAATGTGGAAACAATTTATAGTATTCAAGTTTCATATGATACTCCCACTATTCCAAATGAGAAGATATTTGCTTATATGGAGATTAGTAAAATTTGTATGCTTCTGGATCATGAAAGGAATGCTTTATGTGATGGTTCTATTGTTGATTCATTCATGATGCTACTGAAAATTATTATGAGGGAGGAGTATATGCTTGTAGGAATTGCAATAATATCAAGTTTCCTCTCTATGTGCTTAAAATCTTGAAGTTTTGCTTGTTTTACCTTCCTATGCTAGTTGATTCTTGTTCCCATAAGTTATTTGCTCCCAAAATCCCTAGGGATAGGAAGTGGGTTATACTTAAATGTGCTAGTCATATGCTTCATGATGCTCTCATTATGTTTCAATTCTTATCTTTTATGTGAGCGTCATTAACATCATCATGCCTAGCTAAAAAGGCATTAAAGAAAAGCGCTTGTTGGGAGACAACCCAACATTTACCCCTACTGTTTTTGCATGTTGACATGATTACGATACTATAATAATCATGTTTTAGAGCTTTTGTTTCAATAAAGTGACAAGTAAAGCCTTTGGGATAGTGTGGATGATAGTTGACTTGATTCTCTGCAAAAACAAAAACTTTTCCTCCCAGTCCAGGAATTTTGAAAATTCACTGGAACGTGCTTTTGATCTGAATACTTTCATCAGATTTATATACAAACTGTATAGATTGTCCTATTTTTCCAGATTTTTTGGAGTTACAGAAGTATGATTTCAATTCAGATCTTTACAGGCTGTTCTGTTTTTGACAGATTTTGTTTTCGATGCATAGTTTGCTTGTTTTCTAGTTTTTATGGCTTATATTGCTTAGTATAAATTGTAGAAATGATAGGGTACAGTAGGCATCATGTGAAGAAACAATTATGAATCTTGTCTTGACAGTAACAAAGTGAATGATTTGTTTTATTATACTAACGAAGCTTATGAGTTTTTCATTGAGTTTTGTGTAGTGAAATTTTCAAGTTTTGGGTAAAGTTTTGATGGACTATGGAATAAAGAGTGACAAGAGCCTAAGCTTGGGGATGCCCAAGGCACCCGAAGGTAATACTCAAGGAATATCCAAGCAACTAAGCTTGGGGATGCCTCGATGGCATCCCCTCTTTCGTCTTTGTTCATCGGTAACCTTACATGGAGCTATATTTTTATTCACCACATGATTTGTGTTTTGCTTGAAGCGTCATTTTATTTTATTAGGATTTGCTTGCTGTTTGAATAAAGCATTAAGATCTGAAATACTTAAAGTAGAGAGAGTCTTCACATAGTCACATAATTATTCGACTACTCATTGATCTTCACTTATATATTTTTTAGAGCATGATGGTAGTTTTATTTTGAAGAAATTGTTGAACTCTCATGATTCACTTATATCATTTTGAGAGTCTCTAAACAGCATGGTAATTTTCTTAGGTTACGAATTTAGTCCTAATACGATGGGCATCCAAGAGGGATATAATAAAAACTTTCATATAAACTGCATTGAATACTATGCAAGGTTTGATTCCTTATGATTATTTTGAGATATGAAGATGGTGATATTAGAGTCATGCTAGTGAGTAGTTGTGAATTTGATAAATACTTGTGTTGAGGTTTGTGAGTCACGTAGCATGCACGTATGGTGAACCGTTATGCAACGAAGTTGGAGCATCAGATATTTTTTGATTGTCTTCCTTATGAGTGGCGGTCGGGGATGAGTGGTGGTCTTTTCCTACCAATCTACCCCCCTAGGAGCATGCGCGTAGTAATTGTTTTGATGACTAATAGATTTTTGCAATAAGTATATGAGTTATCTATGACTAATGTTGAGTCCATGGATTATACGCACTCTCACCCTTCCACCATTACTAGCCTCTCTAGTACTGCGTAACTTTTGCCGGTACCATAAACCCACCATATACCTTCCTCAAAATAGCCACCATACCTACCATTATGGCATTTAATAGCCATTCCGAGATATATTGCCATGCAACATTCCACCGTTCCGTTTATTATGACACGCTCCATCATTGTCATATTGCTTTGCATGATCATGTAGTTGACATCGTATTTGTGGAAAAGCCACCATTCCTCATTTTTTATACATGTCGCTCTTGAGTCATTGCACATCATGGTACACCGCCGGAGGCATTCATATAGAATCATATTTTGTTCTAGTATCGAGTTGTAATTTTTGAGTTGTAAGCAAATAGAAGTGTGACGATCTTCATTATTAGAGCATTGTCCCATGTGAGGAAATAAAACAAAAGGGAGAGAAAAGGCCAAAAAAAGAGAAGGCCCCAAAAAAGGGAGAGAAAAAGAGAGAAGTGGCAATGTTACTATCCTTTTACCACACTTGTGCTTCAAAGTAGCACCATGATCTTCATGAGAGAGAGTCTCCTATTTTGTCACTTTCATATACTAGTGGGAACCTTTCATTATAGAACTTGGCTTTTATATTCCAACGATGGGCTTCCTCAAATTTCCCTAGGTCTTCATGATCAAGAAACTTGGTTGCACACCCACTTAGTTATTCTTTTTGACTTTTTATAAACTTATAGCTCTAGTGCATGCGTTGCATGGCAATCCCTACTCACTCACATTGACATCTATTGATGGACATCTCCATAGCCCGTTGATACGCCTAGTTGATGTGAGACTATCTCCTTGTTTTTGTATTCTCCACAACCACCGTTTATTCCACCAATAGTGCTATGTCCATGGCTCACGCTCATGTATTGTGTGAAAGTTGAAAAATTTTGAGAACATCAAAAGTATTAAACAATTGCTTGGCTTGTCATCAGGGTTGTGCATGATTTGATTATTTTGTGTGATGAAGATGGAGCATAGCCAGACTATGTGATTTTGTAGGGATAAAGTTTCTTTGGCCATGTTATTTTGATAAGACATAATTGCCTTGTTAGTATGCTTGAAGTATTATTGGTTTATGTCAATATTAAACTTTTGTTTTGAATCATATAGAATTGAAAATTCATGCCACAATAAAAGAAATTACATGGATAAATATTTTAGATAGCATTCCACATGAATTTTTTTGTTTTTATCATTTACCTACTCGAGGACGAGCAGGAACTAAGCTTGGGGATGCTTGATATGTCTCCAACGTATCTATAATTTTTGATTGTTCCATGCTATTATATTATCTATCTTGGATGTTTTATATGCATTTATATGTTATTTTATATGATTTTTGGGACTAACCTATTAACCCAGAGCCTAGTGCCAGTCTTTGTTTTTCCTTGTTTTTGAGTTTCGCAGAAAAGGAATATCACACGGAGTCCAATTGACCTAAAAATTTACGGATATTATGTTTGGAAAATATGAAAAATACTGGAACGAAAAGATATCGGAGAGGAGTCCCGGGACCACCACAAGGGTGGAGCCCCCCCCCCATGGGGCACGCCCCCTGCTACGTCTTGAGCTTGCGTTGGTTTTCCTTGAAGATGAAAGGGTGATGCAGCAATAGTAGCGTAAGTATTTCTCTCAGTTTTTGAGAACCAAGGTATCAATCCAGTAGGAGGCTCCTCAAAAGTCCCACGCACCTACACAAACAAACAAAGAACTCACAACCAACGCAATAAAGGGGTTGTCAATCCCTTCACGGCCACTTACGAAAGTGAGATCTGATAGATATAATATGATAAGATAAATATATTTTTGGTATTTTATAATATAGATTGGAAAAGTAAAGATGCAAATAAAAGTAGATTGAAAGCTTATATGATAAAAGATAGACCCAGGGCCATAGGTTTCACTAGTGGCTTCTCTCAAGATAGCATAAATATTACGGTGGGTGAGCAAATTACTGTCGAGCAATTAATAGAAAAGCGAATAATTATGAGATTATCTAGGCATGATCATGTATATAGGCATGACGTCCGCGACAAGTAGACCGACTCCTGCCTGCATCTACTACTATTACTCCACACATCGACCGCTGTCCAGCATGCATCTAGAGTATTAAGTTCATAAGAACAGAGTAACGCATTAAGAAAGATGACATGATGTAGAGGGATAAACTCATGCAATATGATATAAACCCCATATTTTTATCCTCGATGGCAACAATACAATATGTGCCTTGCTACCCCTATTGTCACCGGGTAAGGACACCGCAAGATTGAACCCAAAGGTAAGCACTTCTCCCATTGCAAGAAAGATCAATCTAGTAGGCCAAACCAAACCGATAATTCTAAGAGACTTGCAAAGATAACTCAATCATACATAAAAGAATTCAGAGGAGATTCAAATATTTCTCATAGATAAACTTGATCATAAACCCACAATTCACCGGATCTCGACAAACACACCGCAAAAAGAGTTACATCGAATAGATCTCCAAGAAGATCGAGGAGAACATGGTATTGAGATCCAAAAAGAGAGAAGAAGCCATCTAGCTAATAACTATGGACCCGAAGGTCTGTGGTAAACTACTCACAACTCATCGGAGGGGCTATGGTGTTGATGTAGAAGCCCTCCATGGTCAATTCCCCCTCTGGCGGAGCACCGACGAAGGCTCCAAGATGGGATCTCACGGATACAGAAGGTTATGGCGGTGGAAATTGTTTTTCGTTGGCTCCCTGGATGTTTTCGGTGTACGTGGGTATATATAGGAGGAAGAAGTAGGTCGGTGGCCACCCGAGGGGCCCACGAGATAGAGGCACGCGCCCTGTAGGGGTGGGTGTGCCCGCCACCCTCGTGACCGCCTCGGCTGCTTCTTGACTTGCACTCCAAGTCCTCTGGATCACGTTCGTTCCAAAAATCACGCTCCCGAAGGTTTCATTCCGTTTGGACTCCGTTTGATATTCCTTTTCTTCGAAATACCGAAATAGGCAAAAAATAGCAATACGGGCTGGGCCTCCGGTTAGTAGGTTAGTCCCAAAAATGATATAAATGTGTAAAATAAAGCCCATAAACATCCAAAAAGGGTACTATAATAGCATGGAACAATCAAAAATTATAGATACGTTGGTGACGTATCAAGCATCCCCAAGCTTAATTCCTGCTCGTCCTTGAGTAGGTAAATGATAAAAACAGAATTTTTGATGTGGAATGCTACCTAGCATAATTCTCAATGTAATTTTCTTTATTGTGGCATGAATGTTCAGATCCAAATGATTCAAAATAAAAGTTCATATTGACATAAGAAATAGTAATACTTCAAGCATACTAATCAAAGCAATCATGTCTTCTGAAAATAACATGGCTAAAGAAAGTTCATCCTACAAAAATCATATAGTTAGGCTATGCTTCATTTTCGTCACACAAAAATTCTCCCAAATTCTACACCCCCGATGACAAGCCAAGTCATTGTTTCGTGCTTAAATAATCTCAAACTTTTTCAACATTCACGCAATACATGAGCATGAGCCATGGATATAGCACTATGGGTGGAATAGAATATGATGATGGGGATTGTGTGGAGAATAAAAAAAGGAGAAAGTCTCACATTGATGAGGATAATCAACGGGCTATGGAGGTGCCCATCAATTGATGTCAACATGAGGAGTAGGGATTGCCATGCAACGGATGCACTAGAGCTATAAATGTATGAAAGCTCAACAAAAGAAAACTAGTGGGTGTGCATCCAACTTGCTTGCTCACGAAGACCTAGGGCATTTTGAGGAAGCCCATCGTAGGAATATACAAGCCAAGTTCTATAATGAAAAATTCCCACTAGTATATGAAAGTGACAACATATGAGACTCGCTATATGAAGAACATGGTGCTACTTTGAAGCACAAGTATTGTCGTGGTTTTGTCACGTCAGATGTCCTAGTGTAAGGACTTAGTCGCGAGGCCAACGCATCTATGTGGTAGCTTGAGAGGGGTTGAGCGGAATCGAGAGACGCAACACACAAGACGAGGTTTTAGACAGCTTCGGGCCCCGGGAAACATCATCCGGTAAAAACCCTACATGCTGTTTGAGGCTAGGTCTCATTATCATCACGAGGGAGTCGCCGTAAACCGGCTCTCCTCTTTGTGTCTAGCCCTAAGATTGTTTCTTCTTGCTTGTAACTTGTCCCTCTTTGGGGAGCCCTACCCCTCCTTATATATGTTGAAGAGGCGGGTTACATGTAGAGTCCAACTCGGACTTAAGACTTAACTATTCTAACTTATCTTCATGGGCTTCTTAACGTCTTGGGCTTCATAACATCTCGGGCTTCATAACCCCTGACAACCCAGTTATCACTGTTTGCCGGTTTAACATTATCTGCCGGTTTAACATTGTCTGCCGGTTTAACATTGTCTGCCGGTTTACCACCTGCCGGTTTACCACCAGCCGGTTTACCGTCTGTCCTAGCCATCTGCCTTGACTGTCTTAACTGTCCGCCGGTTTAACATCCGCCGGTTTACCAAGTCCCGGCCGGTTTACGACTCCGGCCGGGTCATTCCGCGGGGTATATTCCCGACATTAGCCCCCAGTTTAATTTGGATTTATCCATGTTAAACTGATCCTGATCATCCTGAAGTCCTTGTCACTTCCTTCTTATAGAAAATCCGGTTTAATAGGCTAGCTTCATAATCAACTTGCTGACACTGGTTTCTCATAGAAAATATATTGTGAAGAATAACTCCTTTGATTCAGCACCCAATGCTTAAAAACAATATTGGTCCTTGAAATACTCATCTGATCTTCAGCCGGTTTAAGGACGTAGAACTTGCCGGTTTATCATTGCCAAGATCACCGGTTTATAAATATTGATAGCACCGGCTCATACTTGTAGTTAATATCCAGCTTGAAAATATACCTCTTATATGCCTATCACTTGTAGCCCTCAAATCTTAAGAAGGTAACGTAGTAACAGCTTAAGACTTGCCTCAATATAAATATCACAAGCGTGAAGAAATCCAAGTTGTTCATCTCAATCACCAGTCAGAACTGAGTATTCCACATATGTAGCCCCCAAGTACCGGGTTGTCATGCTTGCAGCAACCTGGGACTTGTAATTTCCTGATGCTCATAAAAAACTTCAACCAGTGTAGCCCCCAAGGGCCGGGTCATTATGTAAATAATGAGCAGGGACTTTATATATACTTCATTGAGAATAATATTATATTATGTAACTCCCATCATGGGGCTTGAACCCACATCCACAAGGTTAAGAGCTTTGTGCTTTACCAACTGAGCAGTGGATCCTTCAATAATAGACGAAAATTTGTGTACCTTGAATTGTTGACAGGAGCAATTGGTAGCCCCCAAGGGCCGGCTCATTATGATGTGATGAGTCGGGTCTTCAATAATATGAGCAAAAAATAACTTTGCATTAGCCCCCAAGTGGCATGGTGCATGCTTGCAGCGACATGAGACTTGCATATTTGATGTAATCTCAACTTAAATAATGTAGCCCCCAAGTGCCGGGTTGTAAGCCTGCAGCAACTCGGGACTATTCCTTCATTTGTAGAATAAAAACCATATCCATTGATAATATGATAGCCATTGCGCTAAAGCGACTTTGAAAACCTTAATCATAATACTGGTTACTGATAACCATAATAGAAATCCAGCCATGTTGGCTATTTGAAGATTTGAATAATATAATCCAATGATTTATGAGCGCATGATTCCAATGGCGCAATCCAAATATATGCTGGCGACTTATAGTCGAAACCAGACCGGGCTGATAGTCTTCGGATTATGATTTAATCGTGTTTCGTCAATCTGTAACTGACAGTTGAACCGGATTTAAAATGCTTGTTGGTTTAAAGAACGCAACAAAAACAATAGTCATTTAAGAAAAAGACTGAACCAAAAGGCAACGATAAAACCGTTTGCAAAAAAGATGCTTTATTGAGCTGATCAGATGGTGTTACCATGGTCAGACAGGACCAAGCCCCCTAATAGGTGTGGCGATGGTTCAAGTCAGACAGGTCCCCAAATGAAACCGTGGCATTTATGCCGATCAAAATGCATGGCAATGGTTCGGGTTCGACCAAAGCCCCCAAGTGATGCTGTGGCACTAGGCCGATCAAGAGGCGTGACTATGGTTCAGACGTGACCACAAGTCCCCAAGTGATGCATTGGTATTATACCGATCAAGAGGGGTGACGATGGTTCGGGTTCGACCAAAGCCCCCAAGTGATTCTGTGGCCTTAGGCCGACCAAGAGGCGTGACTGGTTCAGACTTGACCATGTCTCCAAATGATCTTGTGGCTTTCGCCTATCAAAAGGTGTTGCATTGGTTCGGATACGACCAAGCCCCCAAGTGATCAATAAATGATAAGCCAATAAGGCATGATACCCATGTTTGAACCGCGCATCATGGCAGCAGGTCCTTTTTGGCACCCTTTAACTTTTTGCAAGAGATAAATCCTTCTTGAACCGGACTTTAAACCGGATATTGAGAGCGTCAGAGCTTTGCAAGAGATGGTTTCCTCTTAAACCGGATTATAAACCGGAAGCATCATTGTGAGCCGGAATATTTCTGACGGCCTTTTAAATTTTGCACCAATATGGCGTTTTAGGGTCCTACATTAGATAATTTTGCAAGCCGGAGTAATTGCTCTTTTTAAAGAAAGCAATATACAATATAAAAATATAATGGATGGATTTCACCTGATATGTAAGGCCAGTTAATATCCACCACGGGGTTATAAGCCAACACGGACAAGAGAATCGGCCGCAGCATTGTTGATGTAGTCCGGACTGCAGGGGCAGCGGTTTGTGTTCCGGTTCATCAGTGTGATGCACAGATGTCAGTGTAAAGCAGCTAGCGCGCGCCGTTCGCAGTAGGGCATCACTTTTATAGTAAGCACTTGTCCTGTATAAAAAGATATAGGCCAGAGTAATTGTTCTTTGATGAAAATAATATTGTGCTCATAAAATAAACTTAGATGGATATCACCTGGCTTTTTTGTCGGCTGAACGCAGATGTTGGTGCCATATAATACTGAATAGTATATGAACGTTGAATTCCGTTGATGTGATGTAATATAACATCCACGTGACCCTCTGTCTCTCTCTCTTTTTAGCCACAATCTAATGGTCAAACCGGGCATTTTCCTTCTGAACCCGCGAGGCAGGGGCGACACGACCCGGGCGGGGGTGACTTGGAAGCACCGTGAAGCGGGGCCGGGTCAAGACCGTAGCTGTGCAGATTGAAGATGAGGCGGTGATTCGGCGAAGGCGGCGACCCAAAACCGCGCCGGTGAGGGCGACCACAGCGGAGGGCGCGTTGGCAATGGAGCGAGGACCGTGACCATGGCGGGTCGAAACCGCAGTCCAGGGGAGTGCTAAAGCGGGGCGATCCGGATGCGGCAACAAGGGCACTCTCGCGGGTCATCAGAGTGCGTCCGCGGCAGCGGCGGGTTGGAGAGGTACAACCGTGGCCGGTTCAAAGCAGTGGCGAGGCGATGACTAAACCGGTGGCGGGTTGAAGAGCTGCGTCGGCGGAGGCCCGCGGTCACTGCTCAGGGTGTGGCGGTTTTGAGGCACCGAGAGGCTCTTTGAACAGCCGGCAGCTCGAGCCAGGTGGCGAAGATGGCGACTCCGAAGCAACGAAACGAGCCATAGGCGTGACCGCAGTAAACCGGCAACTCGAGTGCGCGAGGCGAGCCACAGCCAGAGGGACGCCGAGCGGAGCAGTGACTCGACGGCGGGGCGACACGCATCCCGGGCGGCTTGGGAGATGGCGACGGAGGGGCCGAAGCAGCTCGCAGCGACTGTGGTCTGATGCGTAGCTAGCACGCGGTGCGCGGGAGACGACCGGGCGGAGCAGAAGCGGAAGCTCCCGCGGCAGAGGGGTGAGGCAATCCCGGGTCAACGCTCGACCGGAGGCCGGGTCGGCGGTGGAGCCCCGACCAGGGCTGGTTCGGAAGACGCCGGCGCGTGGGAGGAAACGGAGTCAACTCGCTGGGCGCGCGTACTCTGAGGACGGCGGGAGAGGCTCGGCGACTCGGGAGCGGGCCACTCGGAGGCGGCGGTGGTTCTGCTGGCTTACAGCGCGGTGGCTGAGAGGAGCCCCCAAGTTCGAGGCGACCGGGTTGACGAAGTGGGCCATGGCGGATCGAGCGAAGACGGGTCCTCGACCGCAGAGGCAACAATCGTGAACTCCGAATCCAGGGTGGCTCGGATGGTGGTGATTTGGGCGATAGTGGTCACGGCGGAAGCGCAAGTGATCCGGTGGGTGAGCAGGAGTCATGCCGGCATCTCACAGCAAAAAAAAGGCCGCACAGACGGGCGGCTCGCTGCAGCGCCAGCGGTTTGAAAGCGCGACCCTGCGACAGCAGAGGTGCAGCGGGTCAATTGGACCCGGCGGATCGGGGCGGCTTGTTGCCGGGCCAAACAACGGCGGCGGCGCCATGGCTAAGGAGTACTGAGGCGGCCGGCGGCAAGGCGAGTTGTGGAGGCGGGACTGACGAGGTGGTGGCTCGACCACGGCAGAGGCGGAAAGCAGCCGCGATCACTCGGATGGTGCCGCAGTTCTGCCGGGGTTGACCCGGGGCGGAGGCGACTCAACAGGCTTCGGCGGCGAGTTAGGCAGACGGACGGCGGTTCAACTCGGGCGGTTTGCCGTGGAGCACGGGAACAACAGCAGCTGACGCGCAGAATTGGGGGCGCGGGTTGCACCCAGCACGGAAGAGGCAGCATCAGCGCGAGGCGAGCCGGTAGCGGCCTCGAGCGTCGAGGATGCTGGCGATTTAATTGCAGAGGCGACAGCACAAACCGGTGGCGTCCGTCAGTCAATACGGTGTGTTGAATATACCGGACCGCAGAGGGGTCGGCCCGTCTTGATAATTCTTTGGGTGTACTCAAACGAGTACTGATGATCATCAGCGCATGTTTCTTTGATCTGGGACTATTTTGCCTGGCACACCAAACGATGGCAGCAGTGTGAGGAGCGCCCATGAGATATTCCTCTGAATATGTACTAGCAGCTCCCAGTAGTTTTTGGCAGTGCATGTGACGTCCATCAGTGCATGTAACACTGATTTTTAATTAAATCTCAAGATCCACGTGAGTACTATTGTACTCATTGCTGGCAGGTTATCCCTTGCTAAACAGTACCCAACTCCTCACAAAATCAGAGCTCGCATAGGACCTTTTGAACAGAATGATTTGCAGCTTATAATTATTCTTTCAGGTAACAACTGGCCCATACGTAAAAGCTTCACCAATGGTTATGCAGCATCACATGGCTGAAAAAACACTGATCTCTTCAACTTCAAGTAAACCTGTGTGTTGTTGTTGGTAACTGATCCATCATGAACTATGCCGCAGCCGCTCGAGCAGCGTGAGGCAGCAGCCCAGGAACAGCAACAGGGCGGGTCACATCCGCTCGAGCAGTGTGAAAGCGAAGCAGGTCTACGGCGGAGGCTTCAACTGCGGCTCGGCGGCCATACCGGCGTGGTTTGAGCAGCGCTATAACAGAAGAAACGGAAGGCCGGACCGGCGACTCAGCGCGGGACGGCAGCAGAAGGAGCGGAGGGCTGGCCCGGTGGCTCAGCAGGGGCCATGACGTCTTGTGGAGGCGTATTGCAACGGTGGCGGGTCGTGTCGGCGGCAACCGGCGGACTGAGGCTGCGCGCGCGACCGCAGTGGGAGAGTTGCTGCTCAGCCGGGTTGAGGCGACCACAGTCATTGTACGCAGGTTAGGAACCATGGAAGCCTACGGCGAGGTAAGCCGGCGAGGCGGCTCAGATCAGGGTCACGGCGACGGCGGCCCGCTGCGGGACCGCGGACCACAGCAACGGAGGGTGGCTCGACGGAGACCGGCGACTCAACAGCTTAGAGACGGTTCGGGGTGAGGCCGCTCCGGCGAGTGCGGCGCAAGGCGACTTGAGTCGGGTCTGCGACTTGGACGACAAGCAACTCGTCTCACGGATGCGGCGGCCAGGGCAACTCGAGGTTGAAGCAATTCAAGGGCCAAGCGACCGGGTTGGCGAAGGCGGAGCAGTCTCGACGGACCGCGGTGGTAACTCGGATTCGGCGAGGCGGGTCAACCCTGGCCGGTCTGACCCTGTCCGGGTCATACTTTTCTTTTGGTCAGAGCAATACAAAGGCTAGGGCATGTGGCAACTTCGGAGGCAACGTAACGAAAAAACTGATGCATATCTTGGCTTTAAAGGCGTTTTCAATTCGGTTTCGTCGAATCATCTGGACGCTTCGGTGTGTACCGTCTTGTCCAACTCCAATCCTCAACCGTGCGACCGATGCCACATTGTTGATGTGCATGCGGGCATCGGTGCGACAATTTTCCACCGTTCCTGATGAGGATCAACAGATTTGAACTTTGAATCTGATTGATTGCGAACTTCTTGATCCCTGAGAAAGAATCCCTCCAAAAAGTCAACACCATCGTGCACAGGCCCCACGGTGGGCGCCAACTGTCGTGGTTTTGTCACGTCAGATGTCCTAGTGTAAGGACTTAGTCGTGAGGCCAACGCATCTATGTGGTAGCTTGAGAGGGGTTGGGCGGAATCGAGAGACGCAACACACAAGACGAGGTTTTATACAACTTCGGGCCCCTGGAAACATCATCCAGTAAAAACCCTACATGCTATTTGAGGCTAGGTCTCATTATCATCATGAGGGAGTCGCCGTAAACCGGCTCTCCTCTTTGTGTCTAGCCCTAAGATTGTTTCTTCTTGCTTGTAACTTGTTCCTCTTTGGGGAGCCCTACCCCTCCTTACATATGTTGAAGAGGCGGGTTACATGTAGAGTCCAACTCGAACTTAAGACTTAACTATTCTAACTTATCTTCATGGGCTTCTTAACATCTTGGGCTTCATAACATCTCGGGCTTCATAACCCCTGACAACCCAGTTATCACTGTTTGCCGGTTTAACATTGTCTGCCGATTTAACATTGTCTGCCGGTTTAACATTGTCTGCCGGTTTACCACCTGCAGGTTTACCACCAGCCGGTTTACCGTCTGTCTGAGCCATCTGCCTTGACTGTCTTAACTGTCCGCCGGTTTAACATCTGCCGGTTTACCAAGTCCCGGCCGGTTTACGACTCCGGCCGGGTCATTCCGCGGGGTATATCCCCGACAAGTATGGAAAAGAGATAGTAACATTGCCCCATTTTTATTTATTTTCTTTTTTCTTTTTTTTCGGGCCTTTTTTGGCCTTTTTTTTCTTTGGCCTTTTTTCTTTTGGCCTTTCTTTTTTTCTTTTTGGGGACAATGCTCTAATAATGATGATCATCACACTTTTATTGATTTACAACACATGAATTACACCTCAAAACTAGAACAATATATGACAATATATGAATGCCTCCGGCGGTGTACCGGGATGGGCAATGAATCAAGAGTGACATGTATGAAAAATTATGCAAAGTGGCCTTGCCACAAATACGATGTCAACTACATGATCATGCAATGGCAATATGACAATAGTAATGCATGTCATGATGATAAACGGAACGGTGGAAAGTTGCATGGCAATATATTTCGGAATGGCTATGGAATTGCAATAATAGGTAGGTATGGTGTCTGTTGTGAGGAAGATATAAGGAGGTTTATGTGGGATAGAGCGTATCATATCATGGGGTTTGGATGCACCGGTGAAGTTTGCACCAACTCTCAAGGTGAGAAAGGGCAATGCACGGTACCGAAGAGGCTAGCAATGATGGAAAGGTAAAAGTGCGTATAATCCATGGACTCAACATTAGTCAAAAGAACTCATATACTTATTGCAAAAAATATACAAGTCATCAAAAACCAAGCACTACGCGCATGCTCCTAGAGGAGGGATAGATTGGTAGGAAAAGACCATCGCTCGTCTGCGACCGCCACTCATAAGGATGCACAATCCAAGGACACCTCATGTTTCAAATTTGTTACACAACTTTAACCATACGTGCATGCTACGGGACTTGCTAACTTCAACACAAGCATTCTTTAAATTCATAATCACCCAACTATGTCGTGGGAAACGAACACCTATGGGGCAGGGCCCCTTTCGGTCCGGCGGGGGGCAGAGATCGCACGAAGAGCGGATCGAGGCGAAGCACACGAGCAGTTTACCCAGCTTCGGAGCTCTCCGGAGAGATAATACTCCTACTGCTGCTTGTCTGATTTGTATTGTGTTCTTGCTCGGGAGCGCCGAGTGCTACAGTACACTTCAGCTGCTAACGAGACCGAGCGTGAGTGTTTTCTGGTTTCGAACCCCCCTCTACATTGCGCATGGGCCTCCTTTTATATGCTCAAAGGGTCACCGACAGGTGGCAACGCATGCAAGGGTAAAAATGGAAAAGAGGTGTGGTTGGTACACCTACTTGTACAGTGCATCCTACCTAACCCTGACGGCAGGGGACAAAGGCTTTAAATGCCCGTCTGTGTCGCCCAAACAGTGCAAAAAAGTGACCGTTAGGGGCGCCACCGCTTGCCACGATGGCCATCTTGTCATCTCCGCTTGCCACCTCGCACCGCTGGCTGCACAGCCTCTCGCCAAGCGCGCTTGGAAAGGCCGCAGGGCGACACGTTGGTGGATGTGCTGGAGCGCGGGCGCAAAGTGGTAGCTTTGCCGCGGCAAGCGCCTTGCCGCGGTCGTTGTCTTGTCGCGTCCGGAAGCTTGTCGCTCACCGGGCCTTGCCGGGACGCACGGCGTGTCGCGGCAAGTTCCTTGAGATGCCTTGGTTGGCCTTCCCGGCAAGCTCCTCTTGCCGGGCGTCCGGAAGCTTGTCGCTTACCGGGCCTTGGTTGGTCTTCCCGGCAAGCTCCTCTTGCCGGGGCCTTGTTTTCTTGTCTTGAACACTTTGTTCTTGAATGGCTTCAAAGGAACCACGGAGGGCCTTGGCGGTCACCCGGCAAGCCTTGCCGTGGGGCGCTGCGACTGCCCGTGCACAAGTTCGGGATACTAAGGTACCCCTACTTTAGTACACCGACAGGAGCCCCCGGGCCTGGGCCACACACGGTGCCGAGCGCTGTTGGGCCAGGCCCAAAACAGGGCATGGGCACGCGCGGCCTGGGTTACGTCGTATCTTACCCCGTGTCCACCGCGACCTTCCTTAACGGCCCGCGTCGAATGCGGCGTCGTGGGAGAGATCGTGGGTGGTTCTTTATTCGGAAAAGCGGAACGTCCGCCCCCTCCCTCTTTATAAGCAGGGGAAACAGGGGCAGTTCGTCCACCTCGCCAGTTGCCGTTGCAATCTCAGAAATGTCCGCCGCTCCCCCTTCTGAAGCCGAAAGAGAGCAGCGCTCCGCCCCCCATCACCGCTGTCGCCACCAACGCCGTCGATCTCCCCCACCACCTCCGCCATGGCTCCGAAAACCGGGAAGGGCGTGAAGTCGGCCGAGGCACTGCGGCTCGAGGCGCTGCGAAAGGAGCGGGCAACTTTCCCCTCCGAGCTCGCCGAGACGGAGCTGAGGGAGTGGTATTACCTTTTCTGGTCGACGGAGACGCGAGCGCATCCGCGCACGAAGGTACTGTCCGCCGCCGCTTCGAAACGGGCTCCAAACGGATACCCCTTCTTCGTGCTGTTCTTCTACTGCGGGCTCTGCCCGCCCTTCTCTGAATTCTTCTGCGATATCATGAATACCTACGGGTTCCACCTCCTTGATTTCACCCCCAATGATGTTCTGACCATGGAAGTTTTCGCACATCTCTGCGAAAACTTTATCGGAGTCCACCCAAATGTAGCTCTTTTCCGCCACTACTTCATGCCCCGGGTCGAGAGAGGAGAGCCTTTATCCGGCGGGATCACCTGGATCTCGAGAGCCGGCAAGAAGGAGGCGTATCTGGAGGGGGAGCTCCACAGCAAATGGGAGGAGTGGAGAGCGGAATGGTGCTGGATCGTTGAGGAGAACCCGCAGCCATTCACCACCCAGCGCCAAGCCCCAGTAGTGCGCGGCGGCGATTGGAGCAGCTTGGCCGCGGAAGACGACAAGCTGAAGATCGCCATCACCCGGATTCTGCGCCTAAGGCTTGCCGGGCTCACTGTAGGCGCTGTAGGCGCAGATTTTCTTCGCCGCCGCATCGCCCCCCTACAAGAGAGGAGGAGACCCGCCTGGGAATTTGGGGGTCCGACGGACGTCATGAGGCTGCGCCCAGGCCTCAATTTCAATTTCACTGTCATGGAGCTGGACGTGATGCTCAAGGAGCTGTTCAAGCATGACCCTCAGCATCCCGAATGGTTCAGGTTGCTGGCAGGTGTCATTCCGTTGTGCAACAATTCCTCGCTCGACCGCATCCATGCAATGATGCCATTGTGCGACTCGCATGGGATTGTCCCCACTTGGCAGGAGCCTGCAGACGATGTCGTGCAGCAGTTCTTCGACGGCTTGGTGGAGGTGGCAGTCCACGCCGACGAACAGAAGAGCCTCACCCGCGACACCACCGAGGAGGAGATGCAGCGCATCGCCACTAGGGCGGAAGAGGCGGCGGCAACCGCTGCCGCAGGCGAGTTTGGGTTCACTGTGGAGGAGGCAGAGGCAGCAGAGGAGGCAAGTCTTGCTGAGCGAGAGTGGCTTGACGGCGAGGAAGAGCTTGCCGGGCCTGATGCCGAGTCGAGCGAACCCGCCGAGGGTGCGAGCGGCCCGCCGTCTCCAGGCAGCTTGCTGCAAATGGAGCCCCCAGCGCAGCCCCCAGCTCCACCAAGAAGGCGTCTCCGCAAGGCCGGGGATGTAGCAGGGCGGCAGACAAGCCAGCAGCCGTCGCGCCGCGCGATGCTCTCCACCGCGACAAGCAATGTTGCCGCGGGAGCGCCTCGCACCGCTGCGGCAACTGGAGCGGGGTCGTCCCGGACCACCGCCGCTGCCCCCGCCAAGCGGCCAAGGGAACCTACTCCTCCGCCTCGTCGCGCCAAAGGTGGGCCGGACTTCGACCTCTCCGCGCTCAGCTCCGACGAGGAAGAAGAAGAGTAAGATTCTTTGCTGTACTTGTATTTCTTCAATTCTTGCTGTTTTTGTCTTGTTTCTGACTTGCTTTACTCTGAACTTATTCCTTTTCAGGACCCTGGCCCAGAGAGCGGCGAAGAGAGCCAAGGCTCCGGTGATTGTCATCGAGGACGAGCCCACCGCGACAGCAGGGGGCGCGCCCGAGACCATCTTGCCGGACCCGGCAACTACTCCTCGAAGCAGCCCCCAGCGTAAGTATAGGATCTACTTCTTGCTGTTGGGCGCGCATGGGTGCTCTTTCCTTTGCTGATATCTGACTGTTGGTTTGTGTAGGAGCAGAGCAGCCTCACCAGGAGCACCCGGAAGCCGCCCCCGAGATGCTATCTGCTTCGACCACACCGCCAAGGGAGGATTCCCCGACAAGGGAGCGTTCTCCGGCAAGGGAGAAATCTCCGGCAAGGGGGGAGTCTCCGGCAAGGGACGGTTCTCCGGCAAGGGACAGCACCAGCAATCCCCCGGTGGTGGAGCCCATGACCGTGGATCCCAGTGCAGGTAATCTTCTTGCTTGAAAACCTCCCTTGTGTTCTTCTTCTTTTGATTTTCTTTTTGGATATTTGCTTGACTTTTCTTCCTCTTCCGGCCTTCAGATCCACCTTCCACGGAGCCGATGGAGACCGAGGCCACCAGCGAGGAGAACGCGCGCGGCAACATTGACGACGCCGCCGCCACTGAAGAAGAGGCCGGCGCTGATGATCCTGCCGGCGAAGAGGCTGCCAAAGCTGCTAGCGCAGGAGCTGGCGAGGGGTCCGGCGATCGCACTGACGACCCTGAGGCCGCAGGAGCGCAAGGCTCTACGTCGACCGCCGATCCCTCCGCCGCTGACGCAGCGCCAGGCTCCGAAGAGCCCCAGCCCAGCGCCTATTTGAAGGCCGACGATGGTGTCTTCATCAAGCTCCCCTGGGCTTCAGGCTCCAGGGCGCCTGTCGAAGGAGAAACTTTTGACGGGGAGGTGCTCGCCTCCGCTGGGCTGACGCTGGTTGACGCGCCGAGCAGCAGCAGCGGCGAGTCCGAGGAGGAGCAACTGCTGCGGAAGCTGGTGTCGCTCTACCGCGCCCGACAAGCCAAGGTGGAATCCCGGGAAGCGCTTGTCACGCAGGCGGGAGCGGACATTGAGAAGCGCGCAGAGGAGCTCCGGGGACGCAATCAGGAAGCTCTCCGGTCCCTGGCAGAGGAGCGGAATCAACTCGCCGAGGAGCGGAAAGCTTTCCTCCTCGAGAAGGCCGAAGCCGAAGAGCAACAGCGGCTTGCCGCCGAGGAGCTGTTTGCGCGAGAAGGCGAGTTGGCGCAGCGGAAGGTCAATCTTGACAGCCATGAGGAGGATCTTGCCGCGCGCGAACAAACACTCGGCGGGGCTCTCAAAGAGGCAAAGGATGCTGCCGCAGCTGCCGAGGCCGCCAAGAAGGAGCTGGAGACGAAGGTGGCGCAGCTGGAGGCCGATCTCAAGGCGAGCGGCGAAGAGCTTGCCGTGCTCAAGCGTGAGCGCGAGAAGGACGCCCATGCTCACGGTGAGCTGCAGGGTCGCCTCGTCGAGAAGGGCAAGGAGCTAAGCGCCGCCAAGGACTCCAATGCTGATCTTGAGTTGAAGTTGGCCACATTGACCCAGACGCTGGACAGCGCCAAGGAGTGGGAGGTGGCCTTGAAGGAGGAGATCAAGGGCAACGAAGCGCTGCTGACGAGGGCCGCCGAAACCCAGAACACCTTTAGGGAGACGGTGGAGCTCTGGACAGAGGGCCTCGTGAACATCGCTGCAGTCATCGACGGGGAGCTGGTGCAGCTGGGGGTGGAGGATCTCGGGTACTCCTCCGACGAGAACCTCCAGCCCAGCGCCAAGCTCACCTTGTTCTTCAAGGGCATGGCGACGACCCTCTAGCGACTCCGGGAAAGGATCCCAAAGCAGCTGGCCGACGAGTCGCGCACGATCTGCGCCAGAGTTCTGGAAAAGGTGTTGGTGAAGGTGGCCTTCCGCAACCCAGGCCTCAACCTCACCAACGTCCTCAAGAAGCTGCCGGCGGATGCTGATCTCGAAGCGCTCAAGGCCCTTGTCGCACCCATTGTGGACAAGGTGAATGAGGTCAAGAGGGTTGATGGCGGTCGCGTAGATTAGGCTGCCCGTTTTCTTCTTTTCTTGCCGCTGCTGGCCATGTTACGAGAACAATCCATTAGAGCTGTGACAAGCTATCTTGTAATATAACTTTATTTTGGGTATCGACTGCTATGTTATTTCCTTTACTTGATTCCTTCCTTTGTATGTTTTTGCCCTACGCTTTTAGGAAACTTGCCGGCACAGGCACCTTAGCCGCGAGCGCTGAGTGCGGAACGTCAGCAGCCTGCTGGCGGTGCCGCTACCGACAAGAAACCTTGTCGCAACTAGTCGCAGCACACTTAAATTGTTGAGCGGACTCGAAATAAAGTAAGGGCGCAACTAGCTACGAGTTGGTTCCTCCGCGCACAGGTTTTCCATACAAAGCACGGTCGTTCAAGGAAGATAACTCAATTTTTTTTAAAATTGATTGCTCAAACTTTGGCAACTTAGCTTTTATGTCGTTTGCTTCCCAGTAAGGCGATACTTGCTTGAACGACGCCTGGTCCACACCATTATCTTCTCCTTCCTCCCTGGCAAACTTGTGCGCGAGGGAACCTTTCCCTTTCTTTGAGAAAAAGAAAGAAGAGAAAATAAAGATATGGAGCCTTATGGCTCGTTATTGCTTACCGGGGGTAGGTGCTGCACAAGGTGTCAGATAATACATGCAAAAAATAGAAAGCATGAAATTGACAGGATGTGCGGAGCACATGAGCTTTATTTATGCACGGGGTCTGCGCCCGGCTTTGTACAAAGGGTTACATGCAACAGCGGCAAGGCTTGTACAAAAGGTGGTTGCCGGAACAGGTTCCGGCAACCGCGCCTTACGGGTAAAACTTACGAAGATGCTCAATGTTCCAGGAGTTGCTCACCGGAAAGCCATCTTCGGTCTCAAGGCGGACAGTGCCGGGCCTAGTGACTCGTTTCACCCGGTAAGGGCCTTCCCACTTCGGCGTCAACTTGTTGGAATTCTTGGCGGACTGAACGCGCCGAAGAACAAGGTCGCCTTCCTCGAGACTTCTGGCATTAACTTTGCGGCTATGGTAGCGGCGCAAAGCTTGCTGGTATCGAGCAGCTTGTACAGCACCCTGAAGACGGTCCTCCTCAAGGAGCAGCGCATCATCTTGCCGCAGCTGCTCTTGCTCAAGCTCATCATAAGCGAGAACTCGAGGCGACCCGTATACGAGTTCCGTGGGGATAACTGCCTCTGCTCCATAGACTAGAGCGAAAGGTGTCTGTCCAGTGGCTCGATTTGGCGTCGTCCTGATCGACCAAAGAACCACCGGTAGCTCCTCGATCCAATTCTTTCCGCACTTGTGCAGCCTGTCGAAAGTCCTGGTCTTGAGCCCGCGCAGCACTTCAGCATTTGCCCTCTCCGCTTGACCGTTGCTTCTCGGGTGAGCAACAAAAGCGAAGCAGACCTTGGCGCCAAGATCTTGGACATACTGCATGAAGGTGCGGCTCGTGAATTGCGTGCCGTTGTCGGTGATGATCCTGTTAGGTACCCCGAAACGGCAAACAATCGACCTAAAGAACTTGACTGCTGACTGTGCTGTCACCTTCCTCACTACTTCCACTTCTGGCCACTTTGTGAACCTTTCGATAGCAACGTACAAGTACTCAAAGCCCCCGACAGCTCGGGGAAAGGGCCGAGGATATCGAGTCCCCAGACCGAAAATGGCCAGGATAAAGGGATCGTCTGGAGAGCTTGAGCTGGCTGGTGTATCTGCTTGGAATGGAACTGGCACGCTTCACACTTGGTTACTTGTGCAGTTGCATCCTGGAGGGCTGTCGGCCAAAAGAAACCTTGCCGGAGTGCCTTGCCGGCAAGTGCTCTTGCGCCAATGTGGTGACCACATATGCCTCCATGTATCTCCGCCAACAGCTCTTGTCTGTCTTCCCGGGGAATACACTTCAATTTCACACCGTTGAGTCTTCTTCTGTACAGTGTGCTATCGACAAACTGGTACATACTTGACTGCCGGGCTACTTTTTCCGCTTCTTCTTGCTCTTCGGGAAGTTCTCCTGTCTGAAGGAAACGGACAATCTGCTGTGCCCATGCTAGAGCTTGCGGCTCGACAACAAGGACTAAAGGCACATATGCTGCTGCGGGAACATCCGCTTCTACGGCGAGAATCTGCGGCTCAGCCGGAGCTTGATGTTCCCAGGCAAGTTTGCCGGAGCAAAACTTGTCGGGAGCGTCTGCTTCAACGGAACAAACCCTAAGGCTTGTCGGAGCAGACTGCTCCTCAGCACCCTTGGTGTTGATCTTGGGGACCTTCTTGGCGGCGGCTTCGGGGAGCTCTGCCGGAAAATAGTCACCAGAAATCAACTTCCTCTTCTTGCTCTGTCCAGTTGATGGCGTCACAGACAGTTGAGTCAGTTTGAACACAAAGATCCCTGGTTCCACAGGTAACTTTAGTGCAGCGCACTTTGACAGGCCATCAACAATGTCGTTCTGAGCTCTCGGAACATGTTCCATCTGAAGGCCGTTAAAGTGCTCTTCTAACTTTCTCACTTCATCAACGTAAGCTTCCATCAACGGACTCTGATAATTCTTGTTCACTTGGCGGACGACAAGCTGCGAGTCACCCCTGACAATGAGCTTCTTTATCCCAAGGTCTGCCGCAATCCTGAGACCGGCAAGCAAACCTTCATACTCTGCAGTATTGTTCGTTGCTAGCTCCTTGGGAAAGTGCATCTGGACTACGTACTTGAGGTGTTCTCCGATGGGCGCGACAAGCAGCACACCAGCACCGGCGCCTTGCAGTGAAAAGGCACCATCAAAGTACATTAGCCACTCTTTGCTTGCTTCCTTGACGGGGATGCTCGTTTCTGGAACCTCTTCATCTGGTGTTGGCGTCCACTCTGCTATGAATTCTGCCAGTGCTTGGCTCTGGATAGTTGAAGTGCTCTCGAACTTGAGGCCGAAGCTTGACAGTTCCAGTGCCCACTCGACAATCTTGCCTGTTGCTTCTGGATTCTGCAGTATCCTCTTCAGCGGAAAACGAGTGACAACTGTGATCTCATGTGCTTGGAAGTAATGGTGCAGCTTTCTCGAGGCCATGAGAAGGCCGAAAAGCAACTTCTGCACACCAGAGTACCTTGACCTAGCCCCCTGCAGAAGGGAACTGACAAAGTAAACTGGGCGCTGCACCATTTTCTTTTGTATCTCTTTATGCGCCTGCGCAGATCCATCCTTGTCGGGACCAGAGCTTGTCGGTGAAGCCCCCTGCTTGTAGCTGGATGTATCTGCCGTGGTTGCTGGCTCATCATCTGCCTCCCTCTCCGCTACTAACGCAGCACTAACCACTTGATTGGTTGCCGCTATATACAGCAGCAACTTTTCTTGCGGCTTAGGTGCGACAAGTATTGGAGTGGAGGACAGGTATCTCTTCAAGTCCTGCAGCGCAGCCTCCGCTTCCGGAGTCCATTTCATTGGACCTGCCTTTTTCAATATTTTGAAAAATGGTGGGGCACGCTCAGCAGACTTAGAGATAAACCTGCTGAGAGCAGCCACGCAACCGGCAAGCCTTCGTACATCCTTGACGCGCTTTGGTGCTTCAATCTGCTCAATGGCCTTGATCTTGTCGGGATTGGCTTCAATTCCCCGCTGAGACACGAAGAACCCGAGAAGCTTGCCGGAGGGGACTCCGAACACACATTTCTCGGGGTTGAGCTTGAGGTTGATCTTGCGCAGATTTGCAAAGGTTTCATCGAAATCCTGAATCAGAGTTGCCTTGTCCTTGCTCTTGACCACTATGTCATCCATGTAGGCTTCCACATTTCTGTGTATTTGTGGCTCAAAAGCGTCATGCACTACTCTTGCAAATGTTGAACTAGCATTCTTTAATCCGAAAGGCATCCGTACAAAACAGTATGTGCCACATGGAGTGATGAATGCGGTCTTCTCCTCATCCTCTTCTGCCATGAAGATCTGATGGTATCCTGAGTATGCGTCAAGAAATGAAAGCAAATCACATCCGGCTGTGGAGTCAACAATCTGGTCAATGCGCGGCAAGGGAAATGGATCTTTGGGACAAGCTTTATTAACATCAGTAAAGCCAATACAAAGCCTCCATTTCCCGTTTGCCTTGCGCACGACTACAGGATTGGCCAACCACGTAGGATGGAGCACTCCTCTGACAAGGCCTGCTGCTTCCAACTTCTTGATTTCTTCTGCGATAAATTCTTGGCGCTCCACTGCTTGTTTCCTGACTTTATGCTTGACGGGCCGCACATGAGGACAAACAACAAGATAGTGCTCAATTACTTTCCTGGGAACACCGGGGATGTCAGACGGTTGCCACGCAAACACGTCGAAGTTCGCCCGCAGGAAAGCAACGAGCGCGCTTTCCTATTTCAGGTCAAGAGTGGCACTGATGGTGAAGGTACCACTAGTGCCGTCCTCCTTGGCGGACACCTTCTTGGTCTCTGGTGGAGCTGCCTTTGCCTTCTTACACTTGACGGTGGAGCTCGATGGTGCATCCTCGATGGTAGCGCAGCACTCCGAAGAGGTGCGCTTGCCGGAGTGGGCATCAGAGCTCTTGCCGGACTTGGTCTTCTTCTTCTCCCCGAGAGCTTCAGCAGCAAGTGTCTTCTTCTTCTCCCCGCTTGCTGCTGCTTCCCGATAAATCTTGTCGGTGCAGATAAGAGCATCCTTCTTGTCGCCAGGGACAGAGATGACACTTATCGGACCCGGCATCTTCAGCACGTTGTACGCGTAGTGAGAGGCCGCCATGAAATTGGCGAGTGCTGGACGGCCGAGTATTCCATTGTAAGGCAATGGAAAGTCAGCAACGTCAAAAGTGACCCTCTCAGTCCTGAAGTTCAGCTCACTGCCAAATGTCACCGGCAACGTGATCTTCCCCTTGGGCTTGCTCCTTCCCGGATTGATTCCTTGGAATGTACCGGTCTCTTCGAGCTCACTGTCAGGGATTTGGAGCTTCTGGAGTACCACGGAGGAGATCAGGTTCAAGCCGGCCCCACCATCAACTAGCATCTTTGTGACCTTGAGGTTGCGGATAGTTGGTGAAACCAACATCGGCAAGCACCCGACTGCAGTTATGCGATCAAGGTGGTCCTCAATATCAAAGATGATAGGCGTGCTAGACCATTTCAGAGGCTTGCGTGACTCGACGGGTGGTTCTGCCGCATTGACTTCCCGCACCCACTGCTTGAGCTGGCGGTGTGAAGTATGTAGAGAAGCACCGCCGTCAATGCACAGGACCTCTGTGGCTTTCTGGAACTCCTGCTCATCGGCCTCATCATCATCCATATCTTCATCTTCGTCGTCATCCTCATCCTTGTCGCAGCCGCGGGGAGGCCTGTCTCCTTGCTGCTGCTTGGCCTTGCCGCGGCGTCCCCCCCGGCCGGGACGTTTCTTGCCGGATCCTCCAGTACCTTCTTGGGCCTTCTCCTTGTCGCGTCGCTCGTACTCAGCTTTTTGCTGCTCGACAAGCTGCTCAACCTTCTTGCAACTCTAGAGATCATGGCCCTTGGTACAGTGGATCTTGCAGTACTGCTTGCCGGAGCCGTCCTGCTTGTCGGCGGCCGCCACAGCTTCAGCTTCCTTGGCGCCACCTCCGTTGCCGGACTGCTCAATGACTAGCACATCTTTGCCTTTCCTCTTCCTGTTGTTCCGCCGCCGGTTTCTCTTTGCCAGGGCAGCATCCTCACTGTCAGATCCTCTGGCTTCTGCATTCTCTCCGAGGAGTCTCCTCCCTTCTTCAGCACGTGCACACTTGTCGGCCAGGGCATATAGCTCACTGACGTCCCTGATCTTGCACATCGCCATCTCCTCCCGCATCCTGCGGTTACGCATGTTCTGATGGAACGCGCTGATGACCGCGGCGGGGTGGACATCTGGGATTGTGTGCTGTACACGGCTGAATCTCCGAGTGTACTTGCGCAGGGACTCTCCTTCCTTCTGGACGAGTATGTGAAGGTCGATCTCCTGGCCATGAGGTTTGTGGCCGCCTGTAAAGGCGCCGACAAACTGATGGCATAGATCTGCCCATGAGGATATGGAGTTGTCCGGCAAGTGCATGAGCCAGGATCTGACATTGGGCCTGAGCACCAGCGGGAAGTAGTTGGCAAGAATCTTGTCGTCCCGTCCCCCGGCAGCCTGCACCGCGATGGTGTAGATGCTGAGGAACTCCGACGGATGCGTCTTGCCGTCGTACTTCTCTGGTACGTCTGGCTTGAAATTCTTTGTGCTGGGCCACTGAACTTGCCGCAGCTCACGAGTAAACGTAGGGCAACCTACCGCGTATGGCAAGTCGCCTGGTTCCCCTGGCGCATGCATGTCGACAGCGGGCCCAGCGCGCTGGTCCGATTGATGCCGCACTTCTCTTCAGCGCTCGATGCGGGTACGAGCGTCTTCTTGCTGTCGTTCTTGAAGAACTTGGCGCTGATCGCGACGAACTCGAGGATCAAATGATGCGGTGGAGTCGCTGTCGAGGTTGACCCGGCGAGTCGGCGATCTTGGCCTTCGGGGTGGAGAGTGCACGGTGGTTGCACCCCCACCAGTTTTGTCGCCATCGGCTCGCGCCTGGGCGTCTTGCCGCGGCTTCGATGTGCTCGGTTGCCATGGAGTGTCGCCGTTGGCGAAGCCGATGAGACTCTGAATGGTGGCCCTCCCATCGTCGAACTTGTCCGCCGTTGGAGGGTAATCCAGGAGCAGTTGAGCTCGGGCCAACGCTTCTTCTGGAGTCTTGGGCGGCGGTGGCGAGCGGTGCGAGGAGCGGGATATGCTCGAACTTCTAACTGTGTTAGAAGGAGCAGCATCTCGTCCAGGCGACCGTGCCGCGCTCGTGCCAGCATGTTGGCGTGCATGTTGGTCTTGAGCATCCCGAGATCCACCAGCTTGGCCTTGGCCCAACGAACGTATGGTACCGCGTGTACCATGACGCTGTCGGTCCCGCGCCTCCTGAGACGGGCGCGGCGCATGTACGGACGCTGAGGTCTGTGCAGCCTTGTCCTTGGACCTGGCAGCACCATGAGCTCCCTCATCGGCGCCTGTTCCTCCGCCGACGTCTACCCACCACCTGCTTGCTCCGGTGGTGGTGGGTTCGACGCAGATGGAGCAGCCACCTCCGAAGCCTTCTTCTTCAGTGGCATGTCGATGAAGATGACGAAGATCTAGCTCGCGTGAATGCCGGATCAGGTTCACACAACCTCGACCGCCATGCTCGTCCACTTTCTTGATAAACGACTCGATGCATTTTCTCTTCCTTGCCGCTGAGACTGAGACATATCAAAAAGATCTATTACTAAAAGGAGATTGGGATCATCCTGTGGTTACCGGATGATGGGAATAACTAAGCATAAATTTGGAAATGAGCACGAAATGTCTATAAATGAATTTTCTCATTATTCGTTATTTCCGGGTCTTTTCGTTGCATTCACTTACAACAAGAAACAACCACCAGCGTTTGGTGCAGCACTTGCATTTTGGTGCATTCTTCTTCCTTTCCTTGGTCTTTCGTTCCGTCATATTCCAAATAACTTATCTAATTACAACGTATTAACCGCTAATGCACCTTTTTTTTATCAAATCTCAGGGACATGGTCTAATCATGAGGGTAGTATTTTATCATGGTGTTGGATCCCCAGTTTTTATGGATTCCTTTTTTGTTACCGAGGTCGACCCCAAAGCCATAATGTCTCAAAACGAAGAGGCTATAGAGAAACTTTGATTTTTTCCTTTGTCTCGAACTTCGTGAAGAACTCCATTCTATCTCTCCAACAAAAAAGTTGGGCTGCGCCCCAGTTGTACACTCCCTTCGTTCGGAGAAACCTTGTTGATTCTGAACTTCGTTCGCAAAGTAAGCGTCCTTTTAACGGGCCAGCCCTTTTTAATGCGCCGCTTGACCCTGTTTTGAAAATGAGCTTTGCTCTTCTGGGCGCTGGGCGCTCCCGTGGTTCGCGAGAAGGAAAAAGGACTAATCTTTTGTTACATCTGGCACGAGATGAAAAAGAGAGAGCTTCGTCTATCGATGAACAGCAGATTGACGGAGCTCTTGGCATTGCTTTGTTTTTCTCTCCTTTCCTATCAGCGAGTTCCGATCCTTTTGTTCGAAATTTCTTCGTTCGTACCGAACCGCTTGCAGAATCAAATCCAGTTCCACAAGATCCTATATCAGCTATACATCCTCCTTGCATTTATGCCGGAGATGTCGCCAGTGCTATGGGCTTTGGGTTATGTAGATCAAAAATGATGAATGGGATTGTGGCACTCCACTCGCCGCCAATGCGGAAGGATGCCGCCGAAAAGAATGGAACGCTGCTTCGCTCTGCTGGATGCGTCGGATCCCATATAAGAAGCTCGCTCTTTACCCGATCATTCAAACATTTTGTGGGCGGCGCGCCTGCTCTATTGTTGCGTAGCAATAGAAGCCTGCTCATGCAGCTTCGGCAGCGCTTTTTCGCCTTCTCTTCGCTCTGGACAGGAGCGCTAATGGACACGGGGAGGGAGCAGGCGAAGCGTGTCGTTCGTAATGGAAAGAAAGACACCACTACTTCGCCTCTTTGTTGGACCGCCGGCGCGAACACGGTGGTCTCTGACCAGGACCAGGAACCAATTCGAATTTGGATCTTGACATGTCGGTTGTTTTTAACCGTAGGCATCTCGCCAGGAAGTTGGTGGGCTCATCATGAATTAGGTCGGGGTGGCTGGTGGTTTCGGGATCCCGTAGAAAATGCGTCTTTTATGCCTCGGGTATTAGCCACAGCTCGTATTCATTCAGTAATTCTACCCCTTCTTCATTCTTGGACCTCGCTTCTGAATATTTTGACTCTTCCATGCTGTGTCTTAGGAACCTTTTCAATACGGTCCGGATTGCTAGCTCCCGTTCATAGTTCCGCTACAGACGATACACGAGGAAGATTTTTATGGCGGTTCTTCCTTCTAATTACAGGCATATCTATGACTCTTTTTTACCAGATGAAGCAGGAGGCATCGGTCCGTAGAACCTATAAAAAAGAGATGGTTGTGGCGCGAAGTACTCTTGTGCACCTACGTCACTCGGCTCGCGCGCAACCCCGCCCCGTTATGTTATGTTATGGAATAATTTAGCTTCTTGCTGGGCTGGTTATTCAGAGCCAGCAACTGGCTGCCGGATTTCGTCCCGTCCGTAGCGCTTCGGAAGTCACTCTGGCGTGGCGCTGCTGGATACTTCTGATCAATAGGAATAGGAGGAAAAAAAAGCTTATGATGAGCATCTATTGGAGTCGATCATTTCCAAGATCTAATTCTAGTTTCTTATTATGTAGTGGAAACGCCTCACAATCTTCAGTTTTACGCTTACGCTTAAGGGAAGAAATGTTCTTGGTGGATGCAGGCCCTGGTACCCCCAAAATTTGTATGCAAGATGAGCTTACAGGACTGCCAATCAAGCGAGCCACCAGGTTTGAGAATAAGGTGGGATCCAAGAATGTAGTGGCTGGTGAATCACTGATCAAAAAGCGGATTTTTGAGAGATTCTTCATCGATCTAGTGGCCGGTGAATCACTGATCAAAGAGCGAGCAGCCGCCAGGTTTAATGATTTTGTGGGATCCCTGGATGTAGCGGCTGGCGAACCACTTCTTCTTCCACAAAGATTCAGACAAAACCGAGCTTGGATAGAACTGAAGAAGATTTGGCGAACGAAGAAAAAGGTCAAAGGGTTTATTATAAAAAAAATCAAAGGAGGTTATTCAGTAGCCATCGCGGGTTTCACTACTTTTCTTCCATTCAAAAAAGCTCTTCTAAAAAAAAGGATAGCGAATGATCGATTCACCATTGATAGCATTAACCCTAAAAGGAGGGATATTGTGATAATAGCGGCAGATCAAACAAGAACTTGATGAAAAGATAGAAAAAAATTATGAAAAATCCGAAGCCCACCTTAATCCATTTTGTTGAGGATCTTGCACTTATTCCGGCCCTATATTTACATAGCCAAGAAAGGCTCTGGCGATCATGCGTGACTGGCGGAGCGCCTATCGCCCTGGCACGGCACTCTAAAATGCATGTTGGGTTGGGCCAGCAAGAAGACTTCGACTAGGGAGACGAAGAATGGAATTGAAGAAGGCAGCATAGTCTAAGATAACAGAATGGAACACCAACCAACAAGTAAGTGGTGGATTTGGATGGAGTCTCGAAGAAGAAGAGTACGCGCGCTAGCGCGCCCCAAGACGTTAGTCCTTTTTCTGCTTGCTGGCCAAGGTCAGTTTACTGAATCCCCCTTCCAAACACCAACCCAATCTCCATTCCTTGATGAGAAATGAGCAAGACCATATGTTTATCAAAAATATAGCCCCTATATAAACCTAGCCCTTACTACCCGAACTTCTTACCTTCAAATAGGACTAACTGCCCGAACCCGCTTGCTTATCTTCATCGATCTAATTAAGTTAAGCAGTGGTTATTTTTTTTTTAAGTGACTAGAACTTCTATCAACTACTATTCTAGCACCCAGCTGTGCCATGTGTTTATTCTATTCTATTCTATTCTTCAGGTATTCCTTTGAATAACTCATCTTTTCAGGTAAGACAATTTGAAGATCTTCTTAGTCAGCCTATCTGTATTCTTATCCTCTAGTGCGGATCCAATCAGATTTTATAAAGCCAAGGCCTGACATCCATTGTG
>NC_041381.1:357465784-357510335 GCF_002162155.2 Triticum dicoccoides | reverse complement strand
GAGCCTCTTTTTCCATCCCAGGGGGTAGCGATTTCAAGAGTACTTGGTTTAAAACTTCCAGTTTATTCAAGTAGTTTCACTCGATGAAAAATGCATGCAAAATTCATTCTATTGCTGATTCTCTGTCAGGCATTACACCTCTGTCCCAAGCTGTTCGTGTTAAGGTGGCCGATGGCGCGGAGTTAACTTCCTTGTTTCTTCTGCTTGATTTGATCTTTGCAAGTATCTGCTGATACCGCTCCATCACATCAGCCAAGGAGCCCCACATTCCAGAGTGCAATGAATGCAACTCAGAAGCCATTCTTATCTGTCTATGCCCCATATCTTGGATCCGGGTCTGCGTATGAATAGTATTCGTATCACAGCCGAGCAAGAGGATTGACTTACTCATTTCAAGCGGAAGTGGGGATTGAACCCAGTAGATACCTAGCAGCTAAAAGAGGTCCAAAGCACCGGATATGGCTCAAATAGTCCTTATAGAAATGATCTACGAACTATAACCTTTCGATAAGAAAGATTAGTTACACAAGATATATTATTCTGTCTCACTTCCTATAGAAACCAAAGGGAGAAGGAGTGGGAGTTGAAAGCGACAGAGATCAGGTTCACACAACCTCGACGCCCCCTACCTGGCGCGCCAAAGATGTCGTGGGAAACGAACACCTATGGGGCAGGGCCCCTTTCGGTCCGGTGGGGGGCGGAGATCGCACGAAGAGCGGATCGAGGCGAAGCACACGAGCGGTTTACCCAGCTTCGGAGCTCTCCGGAGAGATAATACTCCTACTGCTGCTTGTCTGATTTGTATTGTGTTCTTGCTCGGGAGCGCCGAGTGCCACAGTACACTTCAACTGCTAACGAGACCGAGCGTGAGTGCTTTCTGGTTTTGAACCCCCCTCTACGTTGCGCATGGGCCTCCTTTTATATGCTCAAGGGGTCACCGACAGGTGGCAACGCATGCAAGGGTAAAAATGGAAAAGAGGTGCGGTTGGTACACCTACTTGTACAGTGCATCCTACCTAACCCTGACAGCAGGGCACAAAGGCATTAAATGCCCGTCTGTGTCGCCCAAACAGTGCAGAAAAGTGACCGTTAGGCGCGCCACCGCTTGCCACGATGGCCATCTTGTCATCTCCGCTTGCCACCTCGCACCGCTGGCTGCACAGCCTCTCGCCACGCGCGCTTGGAAAGGCCCCAGGGCGACACGTTGGTGGATGTGCTGGAGCGCGGGTGCAAAGTGGTAGCTTTGCCGCGGCAAGCGCCTTGCCGCGGTCGTTGTCTTGTCGCGTCCGGAAGGTTGTCGCTCACCGGGCCTTGCCGGGACGCGCGGCGCGTCGCGGCAAGTTCCTTGAGATGCCTTGGTTGGCCTTCCCGGCAAGCTCCTCTTGCCGGGCGTCTGGAAGCTTGTCGCTTACCGGGCCTTGGTTGGTCTTCCCGGAAAGCTCCTCTTGCCGGGGCCTTGTTTTCTTGTCTTGAACACTTTGTTCTTGAATGGCTCCAAAGGAACCACGGAGGGCCTTGGCGGTCACCTGGCAAGCCTTGCCGTGGGGCGCTGCGACTGCCCGTGCACAAGTTCGGGATACTAAGGTACCCCTACTTTAGTACACCGACAAACTAGCATGACTTTAGTATCACTCCTCCATATCTCAAAACAATTATCAAGTATCAAATTGATCATAGCATCTAATTCACTTCCTATGATAGTTTTTATCATACCCAACTTGGATGCCCACCATTCTAGGACCAATTTTATAACCATAGCAAATATCATGCTGTTCTAAGAGACTCTCAAAATAATATAAGTGAAGCATGAGAGACTAGCAATTTCTACAAAATTAAGCCACCGCCGTGCTCTAAAAGATATAAGTGAAGTACTAGAGAAAAAACTATCTAGCTCAAAAGATATAAGTGAAGCACATAGAGTATTCTAATAAATTCCAATCAAGTGGGCTTATCCCAAAAGGTTTGTACAACAATGATGATTTTGGAAAACTAAAAATCAAATACTAATATCATACAAGATGCTCCAAGCAAAACACATATCATGTGGCGAATAAAAATATAGCTCCAAGTAAAGTTACAATGAACGAAGACGAAAGAGGGGATGCCTTCCGGGGGCATCCCCAAGCTTAGGCTTTTGGCTATTCTTGAATATCTTGGGGTGCCTTGGGAATCCCCAAGCATACGCTCTTGTCACTCCTTATTCCATAATCCATCAAATCTTTACCCAAAACTTGAAAAGTTCACAACACAAAACTCAACAGGAAATCTCATAAGCTCCGTTAGTGAAAGAAAGCAAAACCACCACATAAAGTACTGTAATGAACTGATTATTCATTTGTATTGGTGTTAAACCTACTGTATTCCAAGTTCTCTATGGTTCATACCACTTAATACTAGCCATAGATGCATCAAAATAAGCAAACAACACACGAAAAATAGAATCTGTCAAAAACAGAACAGTCTGTAGCAATCTATAACCCACGAATACTTCTGGAACTCTAAAAATCCTACCAAAATAGGAAGTCCTGGGCAATTTTTCTATTGATCTACAGCAAAAATAATCAATGCAAAATAAGGTTTTGTGATTTAACAAAGCTAATTTCTTGCGTGCAAAGTTTCTGTTTTTCAGCAGAATCAAATTAACTATCCCCATAGGTTATCCTATAGGTTCTGCTTGGCACAAACACTAATTAAATCATAAAAACACATCTAAACAGAAGGTAGATGCAAAATTTATTACTAAATAGAAAAAAAACAAAAAACACAAATAAAATTGGGTTGCCTCCCAACTAGCACTATCGTTTAACGCCCCTAGCTACGCATAAAAGCGAGGATAGATCTAAGTAGTGCCATCTTTGGCACTCAATTCATAAGTAGCTCGCATGATAGATTCATAAGGTAATTTAATTTTCTTTCTTGGAAAGTGCTCCATGCCTTTCCTTAATGGAAATTGGAATCTAATATTCCCTTCCTTCATATCAATAATCGTGCCAATCGTTCTAAGGAAAGGTCTACCAAGAATAATAGGGCAAGAAAGATTGCAATCTATATCAAGAACGATAAAATCTACGGGCACCAAATTTCTATTTGAAACAATGAGGACATCATTGATCCTTCCCATTGGCTTTTTAATGGTGGAATCCGCAAGGTGCAAATTTAAAGAGCAATCATCAAGATCATGGAAACCTAGAATATCACATAAAGTTTTTGGAATTGTGGAAACACTAGCACCCAAATCACATAAAGCATAACACTCATGATCCTTAATTTTAATATTTATAGTAGGTTCCCACTCATCATTAAGTTTTCTAGGTATAAAAACTTCCAAATTAAGTTTTTCATCAAAATATTGCATCAAGGCATCAGCAATATGTTTGGTAAAAGCTTTATTTTGACTATAAGCATGAGGAGAATTCACAACGGATTGCAACAAGGAAATACAACCTTCTAAAGAACAATTATCATAATCAAATTCCTTGAAATCCAAGATAGTGGGTTCAATGCTATTTAAAGTCATGACCTCTCCAATCCCACTTTTACCAAATTTAGCATCAAGATCTAAAAACTCCGAATTATTGGGACGCCTTTTAACTAAAGTTGACTCATCTCCAGTCCCATTATTATTAAGATTCATATTGCAAAACAAAGATCTAATAGGAGACACATCAATAACTTTAATATCTTCATCATTATTTTCATTGAAACTGGAAGAACACACTTTTATAAAGCAATCTTTCTTAGCATGCAATCTAGCGGTTCTTTCCTTGCACTCATCAATGGAAATTATCATTGCTTTGAGAGACTCATTGATATCATGCTTAGGAGGAGTGGATCTAAGTTTCAAAGAATCAACATCAAACGAGAGTCTATCAACGTTCCTAGCCAAATCATCAACTTTGAGCAATTTTTCTTCAAGCAAGGCATTAAAATTCTTTTGAGAGATCGTAAATTCTTTTACACTATTCTCAAAATCAGAGGGCATCTTATTAAAATTACCATAAGAATTATTGTAGGAATTTCCATAGTTATCAGAGGAATTACAAGGGATCTAGGATGAAAGTTTCCTCTATAAGCATTGTTTCCAAAACTATTCCTACCAACAAAATTCACATCCATAGATTTATTATTATTCTCAATCAAAGTAGACAAAGGCATATCATTGGGATCAATAGGAGCACTCTTAGTAGCAAACAATTTCATAAGTTCATCCATCTTTCCACTCAAAACATTAATTTCTTCTATAGCCTGCACTTTTTTACTAGTAGATCTTTCGGTGTACCATTGAGAATAATTAGCCATAATATTATCAAGAAGTTTTGTAGCATCTCCTAAAGTGATTTCCATAAACATGCCTCCCGCGGTCGAATCTAAAAGATTTCTAGAAGCAAAATTCAATCCGGCATAAATTTTTTGTATGATCATCCATAAATTCAGACCATGAGTAGGGCAATTGCGAATCATTAATTTCATTCTTTCCCAAGATTGGGCAACATGCTCAGGATCAAGTTGTTTAAAATTCATAATACCGTTCCTAAGAGTGATGATCTTAGCGGGAGGAAAATACTTAGAGATAAAAGCATCTTTGCACTTATTCCATGAATCAATACTATTCTTAGGCAAAGACGAAAACCAAACTTTAGCACGACCTCTAAGTAAAAACGGAAATAAGTTCAATTTAACAATATCATTATCCATATCTTTCTTGTTTTGCATATCACACAAATCAACAAAGTTGTTTAGATGGGTAGCGACATCTTCATTAGGAAGGCCGGCGAATTGATCTTTCATAACAAGATTCAGCAAAGTAGTATTGATTTCACAAGACTCAACATCTTTAAGAGGAGCAATCGGAGTACTAAGGAAATCATTATTATTGGTATTGAAGAAATCACACACTTTGGTACTATCTTGCGCCATGGCGACAAGTAATCCAACACACAAGCAAACAGAAAAAGGCAAGCGAAAAAGAGAGGAGAAGATTGGGAAAGAGAGGGTGAATAAAACAACAAGGGTGAAGTGAGGGAGAGGAAAACGAGAGGCAAATGGAAAATAATGTAAATTCAAGGGAGATGAGTTTGTGATGGGTACTTGGTATGTCTTGACTTGAGCGAAGACCTCCCCGACAACGGCGGCAGAAATCCTTCTTGCTATGTCTTGAGCTTGCATTGGTTTTCCTTGAGGAGGAAAGGGTGATGCAGCAATAGTAGCGTAAGTATTTCCCTCGGTTTTTGAGAACCAAGGTATCAATCCAGTAGGAGGCTCCTCAAAAGTCCCACACACCTACACAAACAAACAAAGAACTCGCAACCAACGCAATAAAGGGGTTGTCAACCCCTTCACTGCCACTTGTGAAAGTGAGATCTGATAGAGATAATATGATAAGATAAATATATTTTTGGTATTTTATAATATAGATTGGAAAAGTAAAGATGCAAATAAAAGTAGATTGAAAGCTGATATGATAAAAGATAGACCCGGGGGCCATAGGTTTCACTAGTGGCTTCTCTCAGGATAGCATAAATATTACGGTGGGTGAACAAATTACTGTCGAGCAATTGATAGAAAAGAGAATAATTATGAGATTATCTAGGCATGATCATGTATATAGGCATCATGTCCGCGACAAGTAGACCGACTCCAGCCTGCATCTACTACTATTACTCCACACATCGACCGCTATCCAGCATGCATCTAGAGTATTAAGTTCATAAGAATAGAGTAATGCATTAAGAAAGATGACATGATGTAGAGGGATAAACTCATGCAATATGATATAAACCCCATATTTTTATCCTCGATGGCAACAATACAATACGTGCCTTGCTACCCCTATTGTCACTGGGTAAGGACACCGCAAGATTGAACCCAAAGGTAAGCACTTCTCCCATTGCAAGAAAGATCAATCTAGTAGGCCAAACCAAACTGATAATTCGAAGAGACTTGCAAAGATAACTCAATCATATATAAAAGAATTCACAGGAGATTCAAATATTTCTCATAGATAAACTTGAGATTCATCAGATCTCGACGAACACAGCGCAAAAAGAGTTACATCGAATAGATCTCCAAGAAGATCGAGGAGAACATGTTATTGAGATCCAAAAAGAGAGAAGAAGCCATCTAGCTAATAACTATGGACCCGAAGGTCTGTGGTAAACTACTCACAACTCATCGGAGGGGCTATGGTGTTGATGTAGAAGCCCTCCATGGTCGATTCCCCCTCTGGCGGAGCGCCGACGAAGGCTCCAAGATGGGATCTCGCTGATACAGAAGGTTACGGCGGTGGAAATTGTTTTTCGTTGGCTCCCTGAATGTTTTTGGGGTACATGGGTATATATAGGAGGAAGAAGTAGGTCGGTGGCCGCCCGAGGGGCCCACGAGATAGGGGGGCGCGCCCTCCACCCTCGTGGCCGCCTCGACTGCTTCTTGACTTGCACTCCAAGTCCTCTGGATCATGTTCATTCCAAAAATCACGCTCTCGAAGGTTTCATTCCGTTTGGACTCTGTTTGATATTCCTTTTCTTCGAAATACTGAAATAGGAAAAAAATAGCAATACGGGCTGGGCCTCCGGTTAGTAGGTTAGTCCCAAAAAATGATATAAATGTGTAAATTAAAGCCCATAAACATCCAAAAAGGGTAATATAATAGCATGGAACAATCAAAAATTATAGATACATTGGAGACGTATCACCCCCATCCTTGTCTTCGCCTCATGGGCCCCCCTGACTTGTTCCCGATGCCAACACCTCTTATAAATCCCAAAAACCCCAAAACAGAACCTAGATCGGGAGTTCCGCCGCCGCAAGCCTCTGTAGCCACGAAAAACAAATCGTGAGCCTGTTCCGCCACCCTGCGGGAGGGGGAAACCATCACTGGTGGCCATGTTCATCATCCAGGCGGTTTCCATGACGAGGAGGGAGTAGTTCACCCTCAGGGTTGAGGGTATGTACAAGTAGCTATGTGTTTGATCTCTCTCTCTCTCATGTTCTTGATTTGGCATGATCTTGATGTACTGCGAGCTTTTCTATTATAGTTGGATCTTATGATGTTTCCCCCCTCTACATTCTTGTAATGGATTGAGTTTTCCCATTGAAGTTATCTTATCGGATTGAGTCTTTAAGGATTTGAGAACACTTGATGTATGTCCTGCATATGCTTATCTGTCGTGACAATGGGATATTCACGTGATCCACTTGATGTATGTTTTGGTGATCAACTTGCAGGTTCAATGAACTTATGCATAGGGGTTGGCACACGTTTTCGTCTTAACTCTCCGTTAGAAACTTTGGGGCACTCTTTGAAGTTCTTTGTGTTGGTTTGAATAGATGAATCTGAGATTGTGTGATGCATATCACATAATCAAACCCGTTGATACTTGTGGTGACATTGGAGTATCTAGGTGACATTAGGGTTATGGTTGATGTGTATCTTAAGGTGTTATTTTAGTATGAACTCTAGGGCTGTTTGTGACACTTATAGGAATAGCCCAATAGATTGATCAGAAAGAATAACTTTGAGGTGGTTTCATACCCTACAATAACCTCTCCGTTTGTTCTCCGCTATTAGTGACTTTGGAGTAACTCTTTTTTGCACATTGAGGGATTGTTATATGATCTAATTATGTTATCATTGTTGAGAGAACTTGCACTAGTGAAATTATGAACCCTAGACCTTGTTTCCAAGCATTGCAATACTATTTTCGCCCACTTTTCCTACTTGCTACCTTTCTATTTTTATATTTTCAGATTACAAAACCCTATATCTACTATCCATATTGCACTTGTATCACCATCTCTTCGCTGAACTGGTGCACCTATACAATTTACCATTGTATTGGATGTGTTGGGGACACAAGGGACTCTTTGTTATTTGGTTGCAGGGTTGTTTGAGAGAGACCATCTTCATCTGACGCCTCCCATGGATTGATAAACCTTAGGTCATCCACTTGAGGGAAATTTACTACTGTCCTACAAAACTCTGCGCTTGGAGGCCGAACACGAGTCTATAAGAAGAAGGTTGAGTAGTAGACATCAGTTTCACACGTACAAAAAGTTTGAGCAGCTTTTTAGCGTGCCTATACATTGCAATCAAACTCACATGCCTGGCAATTCATAGAGAACTAGCAAGATGCCCGTGCATTGCACGGAACATCAAGATGCATTTGTATGAGTACTTTATATCTTGTGAGAGAAAAGAATGAACGAGGGAAGGCCTTATTTTAAAATGTGGAGAGGGGTGTGGGTATCTTTTTGCAAAATTGCCATAGTTTCCTTCCTATCCGTCAGATATAAATCGGACGGCCTATATTGTGGCAGGCACACCATCATCAGCAACTCTATTTTTTATAAGAGTAGATAGAGATAGAGATAGAGACATTCAAAACAATCGATGATTATGCATCTCAGTAATTCACATGTCAGAGCCAATATTTACTTCACAACTAAAGAGTAAAGAAAATTTGATCGATGCTGCTGACAGCAAAGGGCGTCCCATTCGAAAATATCAAACACATTTCTTCTTGCTAATAACATCAATGAGAAAAATTTGACAAGGTTGTCCCATTCCAAAATATCAAATGCATTTCTTTTTGCATACATCAACGAGCAAACTTTGACAAGGTTTTCCCATTCCAAAATATCATGTGCCTACGATTGTGCAATGGGCGGGGTTTGCCATAAGTTCAGACATTGACATGGCACCTCGTGCTAAATAAACTAGCTATTCTTTTTGTGCATGTCAGCGTCCTGGGAACGTGGGTACCCAGACTTGCCTGCCTGCGGCCCAGTGCGTGGCTCCGTCAATGGCCGGTACGGCCCAGCTTCAGCAACAACAACTCAAGAACCTCGTGAGGGGCCAAGCCTCGTGAGGTGGACGACACCAAGACCTCCCAGGGGGCGGCCTCACTAGGTTGGCTCTCGAGGAGCGGCTATATCTATGCAAGATGCACCTCGCGAGGTTCATATGACGTGAGCCATGACGACCAAGGCCAGGCGGGCGCCAGCGGGCGCAGTGTACCAGTTTCCTCTTTGGTGCTAAGGAGGCAAGCGCAGGTGCGGGGTCTTGAGGAATCAAGAAAAGGTTTCCATATCGGTGCAACAAGACGAAGACCGCCAGGACGGCAGGACGGAGGCCATCGCGGAGCCCACCACGGCGTCACCACCAAAACACTTTTCAGGCGAAGACTACTTTTGCCAGGATAGCATGTACTAGTTGTCTTCCTTCAAATTTGGCCGTTGTGGGATCCCTTCCCGCCTACATTTGGGAAGAGGATCAAGGCCACTATAAATAGGACTTAGCCATCACCATAGGGAGGACAGATCGATTCCACCCTGACCACCTCAGAAGCTCTTCGACCTTAAGAACACCTCACCTCCTGAGGGTGTTCTATCACTGTACTAGTTTGTCCTTAGTCCTTCGAGGCAATCCACCATAAAGCTTGAGTAGGGTATTACACCGCAAGGTGGCCCGAACCAGGATAAATCCCTGTGTCTCTTGTTCTTTGCGTTCGTTGAGCTAGGCCGTGGAATCATTGAGCAGGCAGACTGGGGAGAGAGAGTCCATCGCACGCACCCCTATAGGACCTTGAAGTATGTCTAGAGGGGGGGTGATTAGACTACTTGACCAATAAAAACTTAACCTTTTCCCAATTTTAGAGTTTGGCTGATTTTAGCTGCTTTAGGACAAGTCAAGCAATCATCACACTATTCAAGCAAGCATGCAAAGAGTATATAGGCAGCGGAAATTAAAGCATGCAACTTGCAAGAAAGTAAAGGGAAGGGTTTGGACGATTCAAACGCAATTGGAGACACGGATGTTTTTGGCGTGGTTTTGATAGGTGGTGCTATCGTACATCCATGTTGATGGAGACTTCAACCCACGAAGGGTAACGGTTGCACGAGTCCATGGAGGGCTCCACCCACGAAGGGTCCACGAAGAAGCAACCTTGTCTATCCCACCATGGCCGTCTCCCACGAAGGACATGCCTCACTAGCGGTAGATCTTCACGAAGTAGGCGATCACCTTGCCCTTACAAACTCCTTGGTTCAACTCCACAATCTTGTCGGAGGCTCCCAAGTGACACCTAGCCAATCTAGGAGACACCACTCTCCAAGGAGTAACAAATGGTGCGTTGATGATGAACTCCTTGCTGTTGTGCTTCAAATGATAGTCTCCCCAACACTCAACTCTCTCTCATAGGTTTTGGATCTGGTGGAAAGAAGATTTGAGTGGAAAGCAACTTGGGGAAGGCTAGAGATCAAGATTCATATGGTAGGAATGGAATATCTTGGTCTCAACACATGAGTAGGTGGTTCTCTCTCAGAAATGGTAAGTTGGAAGTGTAGGTTCGTTCTGATGGCTCTCTCCACGAATGAAGAGGAGGTGGAGGGGTATATATAGCCTCCACACAAAATCTAACCGTTACACATAATTTACCAAACTCGGTGGGACCAATTCAACAGACTCGGTCGGACCGATTTAGTAAACCTAGTGATCGTTAGTGATTTTCGGTGGGACTGACATGCATCTCGGTGAGACCGATCCGGTTAGGGTTAGGGCATAACGTAATCTCGGTAAGACCGATTACACAAACTCGCTGAGATAGACTTGGTAATAAGCTTTCCAGAGAGTTGGTCAGGTAAACTCGGTGGGACTGATTTGCTCTTTTCGGTGAGACCGAAATGTTACAAAAAGGAAACAGAGAGTTTACATTGCAATCTCGGTGGGACCGATCGCTCACTTCGGTTAGACCGAAACGTTATGAAGGGAAACAGAGAGATTACAATCCCATCTCGGTGAGACCGAGATCCCTATCGGTAAGACCGAATTGCTTAGGGTTTGTGGCAGTGGCTATGACTATTGGAATCGGTGGCGCCGGATAGGAAGAATCGGTGTGACCCATTTTGGCTTTGGGTTTAGGTCATATGTGGATGTGGGAAAGTAGCTGAGGGTTTTGGAGCATATCACTAAGCACATGAAGCAAGAGGCTCATTAAGCAACATCTCATCCCTCGTTGATAGTATTGGCTTTTCCTATAGACTCAATGTGATCTTGGATCACTAAAATATAAAATGAAGAGTCTTGAGCTTTTGAGCTTGAGCCAATCCTTTGTCCTTAGTATTTTGAGGGATCCACTTTCATCATCCATGCCATGCCATTCATTGAGCTTTCCTGAAATAATAGTCTTGGAATAGCATTAGCTCAATGAGCTATATGTTGTTATGTATTACCAAAACCACCTAGGGATAGTTGCACTTTCAATCTCCCCCTTTTTGGTAATTGATGACAACATATAGATCAAAGCTTCGTCAAATGATAATAAGATTGAATAACATCGTCGCTTTGAGAAGTATGTGATAAGCAAGAGCTCCCCCTAAATTTGTGCATAGTTTAAGATTTTCTTTGGACTACAAATGCACAATGAATTAGGCTCATGGGTTACTCTTCCGTGTCACATATATCTTGGTGGAGCGCTCAAAATAATAAACATTGAGTACATGCACTCATCACCAAGCAAAGTGAATGATCACATAAGATAGATAGGATAATATCATCAAACATGCATAACTGTAGCTTATGATCAAACACATGATCATCAATGTCTCACAAGCATAGTATCTCACAATCAAAGCAAACAAAGTTTAAACCACCAAATAAAGCAAGAGAGAACAAAAGCAACACTCTCTCTCTCTCTCTCGAAGCCTATGATCTATACATTTTCCCCCCTTTGGCAACAAGTTACCAAAAAGTTCATAAAAAAATGCATAGTGCTAGATCGACTCTCAGGCTTGATCTTCTGGTGGTGGTGTCTTGATGACTCCAAGGACAAAGGCTTCAGTTGAAGTAGAGGGTGCTGGAGTTGATGCTGGAGCTAGTTGCACTGGAACTGAAGGGGCAGTAGCTGGTGCTGAAGTTGTTGCTCTAGTGTTTGTCACTGGCACTGCAACTGACCTCTGGGCTCTAGGCACTCTGGCAAATACATTAGTTGTAGTCCTGCCCTGCTTCTCCTGCATCTCATCCTGCAGTTGCTCCACAACTAACTGAATCTCAGTTACTTTTACATCAAGGTCATGGAATTTGAGTTCCATGATTCTCTCAAGGCTCTCCTGATTCTGAGTGAGTCCCTTCTCAATCCTCAGTGTAGATGCTATCAAGTAACCAAGCTGCTCCTGTTTGGTCTTCAAGAAATATTTAGATGCCTCCTCTTGAGTTGGCATCTTGGCAGCCTTCTCCTTCTTTGCCTTCTCCTTCTTCTCCTGAGCTTGAACTGATGTTGGATCATTCTCATTCATGACAACCTCATTGTCCTCAAAGTCTAGATAAAGTGGAAAATGTTCCTTATCCAACTGATATTTCCCTGTGCCCATCTTTGAGTTGATCAATTCCTGAATCTGAGGTGCATATCCACAGCTCCTCTTCTGATCTGTTGTAGTCCTCTTAATGGTTTCAATCATCAGGCTCATGACTTTGAACTTCTATGGCACATCAAACACATGCAACATGTTGATGGCATGCCCTCTGATCATGTTATGGTCACCAGACTTGGGCAACAGAGTATGCCTCAGAATCCAATTGATGGTTGGCAACCCTGACAGTAGAAAGTGAACTGATCCAAACTTGTGAGTCTCAACTGCCTTGTCTGGGATCTCCTTGTACATGTGAGCCATGGAATTGTGATCCATCTTCTTCTTTGCATAGATATCCAAGTCATCCTCATTTTCCTTAGGGGCATTTGTCAGACTTGCCCATTCTTTAATAGTTGACTGGTACCTTGTACCTTCAGACATCCAAACAATTCTTCCATCTGGGTAAAAGTGTGTTGTGGAGTAAAATTGCATGATAAGCTCATCATTCCAGTGGGTGAACTTTTGTCCAACAAAATCAGCAACTCCACAAGCAACAAAGCTTTCTTGCACTCCTGGATAGTGCTCTTCATTATCCTTGATGTAGGTCCAGTCGACCCACCTCATGTCACAAACTATGGGCTTCTTATCCAACAGAATTGTCTCATAGAAGTCCTGCCATTCCTTTGTATGGAACCTGTAGTCAACAGCAGTTCTTCTCCTTGAAGCATATGGATCTTCCATCCTCCACAGCCTCAGTCCTGAATCCTTCCTGATCCTCATGTCCTCAGCCACAGGATGGGCATCATTGTGGTCTGGTATCTTGGGCTTGAGCTTCTTTAGGACCTGTCCTTCTTCATCTTCTTCTTCAGCAACATGTGGCACTGGGGTCTTGTTCTTCTCAGCAGCTGGAATACTCCTAGTATTCATCTTTGGTACTTGCTTGGCCTTGGAGGCAGCTTTGGGTGCTTCCTCGGGCTTAGATGTTGCAGCCCCTGACCTTATAGCATCACCCATAAGCTTGGGTGCCTTAGGTGCTGGTGCAGCAACCTCTTCCTCTTTAGCATCTCTTCTCATAGAGGGCTTTCCAAGAACCTGGGCAGTTGTGGTTCCTTCTCTCTTCTTCTTCTTGTCCTGAGCACCTTCATCCTCTGATTCTATGGTGAACTTCATTGTCTCTCTAGTGGGGACTTTCTGAGATTTGGAAGAAGTGACTTTCTTCTCAGGTGCCTCTTTGGGATCTGTCTGAGCTGGCACTTGAGTGGACTTTCTGGCTTTAGGCATTGGTGTCCTCTTGGCAGGAACTTTCTTTTTCAGTCCAGGCTTTGTGCTATGTGCAGAGCCATATTCCTTCTTGAGCACCACTTTCTTGGAAGTAGCCTCATCTTCTTCAGCTTTGTAGTCCTCATCCTCTGAGTCTGAAGTTCTCTTCCTCCTTTGCCTGGTAGCAGCCTTAGGCAAGTTGCTTGGAGTGCTTCTGCTCCCTTCATCTGTAGTTGAGGGACTAGTGCCCTCACTCAAGTCCATCTGCTCTTCTGACCTGTTCTGGCTGTCACTCTGGTCTGACATGCTGCAAAAAGCTGACTGCTGACCCTGTGAAGAGTTATAAATGAGATAGAATAGATGAGCATCACAAAATGCAGAGATTTTTGCAAAAGAATGACTCAAAAAATTCAGTTTTAGTTTTCCACAGAAAGCATTTCGGATCAACTGATTTTCAAACTCGGTGATACCGAAGCAGTTTTGGAACCTAAACTGATGATCTCAGTTGGACCGAGTCACAGTTCGGTGGCACCGAGACTGCTAGGGTTTCACAGAATCCTAAAATCGGTCGCACCGATTAGTAATTCTCGATCAGACCGAGAGTCACTAGTGCAATGGCATATGCCAAATCGGTGAGACCGAGTTTTTCAACTTGGTGGGTCCGAGATGGTTTTGGCAGAAACCTAACCCTAAAAATTTGAATCTCATCTAATCTACGGACTATAATGAGTGGATAGAAGTGTTTCAATCGTGGCAAGAATCCATAAGAATACAATGTGCTAGGAAGCAGACGTGGATAGCACAAAGATTGATTCCATACCCTAACTTGGCGGTGGACTCGCTACGGCGGCAATGGCGGGGGCGAAATCCGTTGACAGCGGCAGAGACCAGCTACTTGAGGCTGCTGGCGACGAGGAGACGATCCGGAGACCTTCGATGGCAGAGCGAGCTATTGCGTGGGCGAAGGGTTTCGGAGAAATTTCCAAAATTTTGCCCGTGGCTATAAATAGCCCGACCCTGTCGGTGTGACCGAGTGGAACAACTCGGTGGCACCGAGATGCATAACTGTGTGCAGTTACAACAAATCGGTGTGACCGAAAAGTTCAAATCAGTTGCACCGATATTGAAAACACAGATCAACTTAATTGATCTCGGTAGGACCGAAATGGAGGAATCGGTCAGACCGAGAGACACAAAGAGGTTTTGGAAGTTTAAGTCTATGATGAATCGGGGACTCCGAGTGCTCCTCACATAGAGTGGTTTGAATCTGACTTGATCAAATTTTGTGATGTAGCATGAATAGAGTTTGAGATGAGGAAATCATAGATAGCTAGAGAAAGTTCTTAGGCATTCTTGTCCATCCACTTGGCAAAAGAAAAGAAACCAAACAATCAAAACAACAAGTGGATGTCCTTGAATGAGTAAAATATGCACCAACATGCTCACACAATAAAATGGCAAATGAAATATGTGGCAAAGCATGCACAACCAATTCTAGCATCTATCAAACAATTGGCGATGACTAGGTCATCTATATATGAGTATATTGACTTAGGAGTCAAATGAGAACATTTGATCATAGGTCATACTCATCGTTTAAGCTCAAGTGGGGTTACCACTTTTACATAATGCATTGATTTGTTCACACTGTTAGAGTTGCTTTGACTCAATACTTAGAGTTAAGCTCCCCCTAGATGTGAGATCCCCCCTTAGAGGGATGAACTAACCTTGGGTTTTGTCGATGATGACTTCATGTAGGTGTCAAAGATGTGGATGCTCAATGTTGATGTAGATCATTTGGAGAAATCCTTTGGAGTGAGTTGCACTTTCAACTTACCTACATGGGTTAGTTCCACAAGGAACAAACAAGAATATCCATAGACATAGAGTGATGCACACATAAGATGATGTCCATGAAATCATTAGGTTACCTTGTCCCTTGCCTTACCAACATGAGGGTTTGTGACTCCTTGAACTAGTGCAAGATGTGGAAGTTGATTGCACTTGTTCTTGCCATAATGATATGAGTGAAGATTGTTGGCGGAGTCACCCTCAAGAACTCTCTAGTTCTTCTTCTTCGGGATCCACATCATCTTGATGGGAATCCTTGGAGTTGTAGTTGTACTTGATGAAGTAGAACTTGACGTAGTCTTGGGAACCCACTTGAACGAGGCTTTAGGTGCTTCTTCAAATGCATCAATCTCTTCTTGAAGCTTGTCCTTGCCTTTGTTCTTATGGTCTTGTGGTGGAAGATCATCTTGAGCTTGTGTTCCCTTGAAGGAAGTAGGATCATACTTCTCTTGTTGAGGAACAAACTTTGTCTTGGGGTATTGATCTTCTTCCCACTCAACTCCATTGGCATTGAACTTTCGTTCAAAACCAACACCTTGATTCTTCCGGTGCCTTCCATGCTTGCGTACAATTTCCTCGAATTGCTTACTCCCGGCAAGGCTCTTGTAAACACCTTTCTCTATAATTCCCTTTAATAAGCTATTTTCTTGCTCGAGTGTAACTTGGCTAAGAGAATCATTAGTGGAATCAAGAGAACTACTAGAAGCAACAATATTGGATTTGACATTATTATTGTTACTACTAGAGGAAGTATCTTTCTTGTACTTGTTACTAGACTTGACTTGAGGCATGTAAGTAGATAAGAGTAAACGCTTGGCAATGTAAGAAGAACTTTTCTTGCGGAGATCATCATTGATTGCTTTTAAGAACTCATGCTCTTGCTCAAGATTGAGCTTTTCAAAGCGTAATTTCTCATGAGCCCTTAAAAGTTCTCGATGATCTTCGTAGATAGTTTAATGAGCTAACTTAAGAGTGTTTAGTTCTTTAGTTAGAAGCTCAATCTTCTCCTTATCATTGTCATTCGTTTTATCTTGATTAGCATGATTAATTGACGTTTCATCATAGTATTCATCACTAGAGTTGTCAACAATTAAATCATCATCCACAAGCAGGTCATCTTCATCACTATTGAAATCAACATACTCAGGATGTGTTACCTTTGGACCTTTGGCCATGAAGCATCTTCCAACACCTTCATTTGGTGAATCAAATATGTCGTAGGAGTTGGTTGACACAAGTGCTAGACCGGCAACACATTCATCTTGAGTATATTCGGAGTCGGAGTGATAGCTTCTCTCGGAGTGATTGTCGGAGTCGGAGCCGGATACCCATTCACCAACATGAGCTTGATGTCTTCGTTTTTTGTAGCTCCTTGATGACTTGTTCTTCCTTTCCGAATCCTTGCTTCTCCGTGAGGGTCTTCGTTCATAACGATCATCTCTACTCCTCCTCTCTCTTGGTGGTGATTCTTCTCTTTTGCTCCTTCTTCTTGGGGAATCTTCTTTTCTTTTGTAGGGTGCCGTACACTCATTGGAATAGTGTTCGGGTCTCCCACAATTGTAGCAATTGCGCTCTCGACTAGAAGATCTTTTGTCATTGTAAGACCTTGACTTGGAGCTTCTTTCTTTGGTTCTACTCTTGTAGAATTTGTTGAAGTTCTTCACCATTAAGCTCAATTCTTCATTGAAGGTTTGTTTCTCACTTGATGATGTGGGGGCTTCACTTGAGGCTTTGTAAGCACCACTTGACTTGTTGTGAAGTTCCTCCTTATCCTTGAGTGACATCTCATGAGCAACAATTCTTCCAATGACTTCCGATGGCTTGAGATCTTTGTAGTTTGGCATCATTTGAATCAATGTGCACACGGTATCATACTTTCCATCCAATGCTCTTAGGATCTTCTTGATGATGAATTTGTCGGTCATCTCTTCACTCCCTAAACCAGCAATCTCATTTGTGATAAGAGCAAGCCTAGAGTACATTTCAGCGACACCTTCACCATCCTTCATTTTGAACTTGTCAAGCTGACTTTGGAGCACATCCAACTTGGATTCCTTGACGGAGTCGGTACCTTCATGCATATCAATCAAAGTATCCCAAACTTCCTTTGCATTCTCAGGACGGCTGATTTTGTTGAATTCTTTGGGGCACAATCCGTTGAAGATGATATCACAAGCTTGAGCATTATATTGCAGCATCTTCAATTCTTCCGCATTAGCTTCACAGTTCAGTTCTCTCCCATCGAAAAATTCACCTTGCAAGCCAATACAAATAATTTCCCAAACGGCGGGGTTATGTCCAAGAATATGTATTTTCATCTTATGCTTCCAACTAGCAAAATTAGTACCATCAAAGTAAGGACCTCTACGGTGATAATTTCCCTCGCTAGACGCCATACTCTCCTAGGTTGTGAAACCAAGGCTATGACCACCAAAAGCTATGGAAATCAAAGCAAATGGAGACCAAAGCTCTGATACCACTTGTAGGACCTTGAAGTATGTCTAGAGGGGGGTGATTAGACTACTTGACCAATAAAAACTTAACCTTTTCCCAATTTTAGAGTTTGGCATATTTTAGCTACTTTAGGACAAGTCAAGCAATCATCACACTATTCAAGCAAGCATGCAAAGAGTATATAGGCAGCGGAAATTAAAGCATGCAACTTGCAAGAAAGTAAAGGGAAGGGTTTGGACGATTTAAACGCAATTGGAGACACGGATGTTTTTGGCGTGGTTCCGATAGGTGGTGCTATCGTACATCCACGTTGATGGAGACTTCAAACCACGAAGGGTAATGGTTGCGCGAGTCCACAGAGGGATCCACCCACGAAGGTTCCACGAAGAAGCAACCTTGTCTATCCCACCATGGCTGTCGCCCACGAAGGACTTGCCTCACTAGCGGTAGATCTTCATGAAGTAGGCGATCTCCTTGCCCTTACAAACTCCTTGGTTCAACTCCACAATCTTGTTGGATGCTCCCAAGTGACACCTAGCCAATCTAGGAGACACCACTCTCCAAGAAGTAACAAATGGTGCGTTGATGATGAACTCCTTGCTCTTCTGCTTCAAATGATAGTCTCCCCAACACTCAACTCTCTCTCATAGGTTTTGGATCTGGCGGAAAGAAGATTTAAGTGGAAAGCAACTTGGGGAAGGCTAGAGATCAAGATTCATATGGTAGGAATGGAATATCTTGGTCTCAACACATGAGTAGGTGGTTCTCTCTCAGAAATGGTAAGTTGGAAGTGTAGGTTCATTCTGATGGCTCTCTCCATGAATGAAGAGGAGGTGGAGGGGTATGTATAGCCTCCACACAAAATCTAACCTTTACACACAATTTACCAAACTCGGTGGTACCGATTCAACAGACTCGGTCGGACCAATTTTGTAAACCTAGTGACCGTTAGTGATTTTCGGTGGGACTGACATGCATCTCGGTGAGACCGATTCGGTTAGGGTTAGGGCATAATGTAATCTCGGTAAGACCGATTACACAAACTCGGTGAGACGGATTTGTTAATAAGCTTTCCAGAGAGATGGTCAGGTAAACTCGGTGGGACCGATTTGCTCTTTTCGGTGAGACCGAAATGTTATAAAAAGGAAACAGAGAGTTTGCATTGCAATATCGGTGGGACCGATCGCTCACTTCGGTTAGACCGAAACGTTACAAAGGGAAACAGAGAGATTACAATCCCATCTCGGTGAGACCGAGATCCCTATCGGTAAGACTGATTTGCTTAGGGTTTGTGGCAGTGGCTATGACTTTTGGAATCGGTGGCGCCGGATAGGAAGAATCGGTGTGACCGATTTTGGCTTTGGGTTTAGGTCATATGTGGATGTGGGAAAGTAGCTGAGGGTTTTGGAGCATATCACTAAGCACATGAAGCAAGAGGCTCATTAAGCAACACCTCATCCCTCCTTGATAGTATTGGCTTTTCCTATAGACTCAATGTGATCTTGGATCACTAAAATATAAAATGAAGAGTCTTGAGCTTTTGAGCTTGAGCCAATCCTTTGTCCTTATTATTTTGAGGGATCCACTTTCATCATCCATGCCATGCCATTCATTGAGATTTCCTGAAATAATAGTCTTGGAATAGCATTAGCTCAATGAGTTATATGTTGTTATGAATTACCAAAACCACCTAGGGATAGTTGCACTTTCAACCCCAGAGTTCGAACCTCTCAAGGGTCTGTGGAACCCTGAATCCGACATTTGGCGCGCTAGGTAGTGGTGCATCGAAGCTTCGCCTCTCCGTCCTCTTAGCTTCTCCGCCCGCTTCGTTTCTCCATTCAGCACTCGTGGTGAGCATCGCTCCTCTGGCCGGACCGACGGTCGCGCACGGAGGCGCTGTGGGGCTCAGGGCCTTCTCCCCTGCCTTGTGACAGGTGTAGTGGCCACTTAAGTTCAAGCCGGAGATGCCACCTTGCTACGATGGTGTGGCGGACCCGGCAGCCTTCCTCCAGGTGTACGAGGAGGCCATACGGGTACCCGTAGGCGACAACAAGGTCATGGCCAACTGGTTTCCCATGGCCCTCGCCGGCGTGCCGCGCGCCTGTCTGCTCAACCTGCCAGGATCCTCTATGTTCTCCAGGGAGAAACTGCGCAGTCTCTTCATCGCACGCTTCGAGGCACCGGCGCCCCTCGCTGTCGCATCCCTCCTCGGTGGCTCGTAGGCGCCACCCTAGGATCGCCACATCAAGTATTTCTTTCGCCAAGTGGGTGCTGCCCGCGTGCGGTAGGGAGCTCCTCCGGGATGGGCGGCGCCCAAGGCCGACCTCACCTTCGACTCGGGGAACCATCCAGCAACCACCACGGGCTCAGGCGTGCTCCCGATGCTTAGCACACCCACCATCTGCAACGTGGCGGTTACCAAGACCCTCATCAATGGAGGGGCTGGCCCTAATGTGCTCTCTGTGGAAGCTTTCAGCTTGCTCCACATGCCGCATGGCTGGCTCCGCCCCACCAAGCCCTTCTCCGGAGTTGTCCACGGTTCCACCAGCACCCTAGGGCAGATCCGCCTCCCCGTCACCTTTGGCACCCGCGACAACTACCGCACCGAGCTTATCGACTTCGACATCGCTCACATCGGTTGCCACAATGCCATCCTTGGGTACCCATCCCTAGCCAAGTTCATGGCGGCAACTCACCCTGCCCACAACCTCGTGAAGATGCCGGGGAGCAGTGGCGTCCTCACCGTGGCTAGAGACAACAAGGAGGCCCTGACGGCCCTCAAGCTTGCCTTCAGGGCCGCAGCGGCAGCACGCCCGACTGACGAAGCAGCTCCTGAGGCCCTGGGGGCCGTGCCGGCAAAGAAGAAGCAGTTGTTTTCTCAAGATCGGGCTAAGACGAAGCAGGTGCCGGTTGATGAGGATAGGGCATCAGGGGCCACGTTCACCATAGTGCCAACCTTCCCCCAGATCAAGAGAAGGCGTTGGTCAACTTCTTACGCGCGAACAAGGGAGAGTTCGCGTGGGAGCCCAAGGATTTGGTCAGAATCCTGAGAGGGTGTGCCCAAACGCACGGCCAGTGAAGTATAAGGCATGGTGGTAGTCCACAGAGAAGCAGTCGTTCATCGTCCAAGAGACCCGCAAGCTGCACGACGCTGGTGTCATTCCAGAAGTGCGGTACCCGGAATGGCTGGCGAAATCGGTCGTCGTCCCCAAGAAGGGCGGGAAGGAGCGCATGTGCATCAACTTCACCAATCTCAACAAGGCCTGCCCTCAAGACCCCTTTCCGCTCCTATGCATCGATCAGATCATCGACTCCACCGCCGAGTGTGACCTATTGTGCTTCCTGGACGCCTTCTCGGGCTATCATCAAATCTAGATGGCGGTGCAAGATGTTGAGAAGACGGCCTTCCTGACCCCATGCGTGGTGTACTTCTACACTTGCATGCCATTTGGCTTGCGCAAAGCTGGGACGACCTTCCAGCGGCTGATACACATTGCTCTAGGCTAGCAGCTTGGGAGGAATGTTGAGGCGTACGTCGATGACATAGTGGTGAAGTCTCGGGAGGCAAGGACCCTTATCAAGGACCTAGAGGAAACATTTGCCAGTCTGCGTGCGGTGGACCTACGGCTCAACACAGAGAAATGCGTGTTTGGCGTTCCCTCCGGAAAGCTGCTGGGGTTCCTGGTGTCACACAGGGGGATCGAGGCGAACCCAGAGAAGGTCAAGGTCATAGAAAGGATGAGCCTGCCAGGCTGCGTAACCTCGCTAGGGCGCTTCATCTCCAAGCTGGGGGAGCGCGCCCTCCCGTTGTTCAAGCTGATGAAGAAGAAGGGGCCGTTTGAGTGGACTCCGGAGGCCTATGCGGCGTTTCAAGACCTCAAGAGGTACCTCACCAGCCGACCAGTGATGGTGGCACCATGTCCTCTAGAGCCCTTGGTGCTTTACCTAGCCGCCACACCACACTCTGCCAGCGCAGTGCTGGTGGCAGTCCGGGAGGAGCGCCAGGCCAAGGGCCCATCGGGCAGCACCACAGGCTAGGACAAGACAATGCAACCTTAGGAGGGTGTTCTTGAGGCCCCGGTGGCATCAACAGATCACCGGGCCCCTCAGGACGGCGCTCCTGAGGCCCTGGCCGCCCTTGCAAGCAGCCAAGCTCCCGAGGACCCCCAGCCTCAGGAGGTACAAGACCCCACCAGCGCTCCTACCCTCGTCGAACACTCGATGTACTTCATCAGCATGGTACTGTGTGACGCGCGGGCACGCTACCCCTTGCCGCAAAAACTCCTGCTCGTGCTCCTTGTCGCCTCCCGCAAGTTGCGCCACTACTTCCAAGGAGACCCCATCAAAGTCGTCTCGATTTACCCACTGGAGAGGGTGCTCCGGAGCCCCAATGCTGTGGGAAGAGTCACTTAATGGAACATCGAGTTGCAAGCGTTCCAATTGGAGTTCAGCACCACCAGGGTCATCTTGGGCGCGATGCTCGCCGACTTTGTGGCGGATTGGACAGCCACCCACAGCCCCGAAGCAGGCAAGGACCTCCCACTCTCACTAGGAAGCGAGGCGCCGGACGGGTGGGTCATGTACTTCGACGGTGAATTCGCGCGTCAGGGCACGGGGGCTGGAGTCGTGATCATATCGCCCACCTAGGACAAGCTCTGCTACGCCGTGCAGCTCTGCTTCCAGCAGGGCAAGAAGGTCTCCAACAACATCGCAGAGTACGAAGGTTTGATCGCTAGTCTCAAGGCTGCGGCATCCTTGGGAGTGAAGCGCCTCACCATCAAGGGCGACTCACATCTCCTCGTCAACTTCTCCAACAAAGTGTACGAGCCAAAGGACGAGCACATGGAGGCATACCTTGTGGAGGTACGCAAAATTGAGAAACAGTTCTCACGGCAAAAACAAGGAAGCCGATGGTATCACCTAGAGGGCATCCATGCGCCTACCCAAGGAGCCCGGAGTCTTCGAGGAGCACCTCTTCAAGCCTTCAGCAGCCCCGCTTGCCGCAAAGGCGACGCTGCCTCAGGAGGAGCTTCCCCCAGCACCAACCTCGGGAGCCCCCGCCTATGGTCCTACTTCAGGATCGCGCTTGCTCCTTGCGCTCTAGCCTTGGGAGGGATGCTGGACCGTAGAGTTCAAGGTGTACCTGCATCATGGAACCCTAGCGGAGAAGGAGGAAGACGCAGAGTGGGTGGCACGCCAGGCTACAACATACTGCCTTCGGGACAGTGAGCTTTATAGGAAGCGTCCAAACGACGTCTCCCTACGATGCATTTCTAGGGAGCAAGGGCGCAACCTGCTGGCGGACATACATGGCGGGGACTGTGGGCACCACTCTTCATCACACACACTCATGGGAAAGGCGTTCTGCAGCGGGTTCTACTGGCCCACGACACTCAACGACGCCGCCGAGCTGTTGAAGTCCTGCGAAGCCTGCCAGTTCCATGCCAAGCAGATTCACCAGCCTGCTTAGGGCCTCCAATCCATTCCGCTCACGTGGCCGTTCGTGGTCTGGGGGCTGGACATATTCAGACCATTCCCACGGGCACCTGGGGGCTACCGTTAACTCTACGTCACCATCGACAAATTCACAAAGTGGGAAGAAGTGGAAGCTGTCCACACCAACCCAGTCGGCTCGGCGGTCAAGTTCATCAAGAGCCTCATGAGCCGCTTCCGGGTCCCTAATCGTATCATCACCGACAACGGCTCACAGTTCACTAGCAACCTCTTCAAAACGTATTGTGCTAACTATGTTAATTATGGAATACCGCCTATCCTTAGAAAATAAGATTGTCCTTGTACTTGCTCTGGAACACAGATATGCTACGCCTCAGTGGCGCACCCCAGGAGCAACGGCCAAGCTGAGCGCGCTATCACAGAGGTCCTGAGAGGCCTCAAAACAAGAATCTTCAAGAGAAAGCTCGAGGCATGCGGCAGGGGCTGGCTCGATGAGCTCTAGTCCATGTTGTGGTCCATCTGCACCACCGCCACCAAGCGAACGGGTGAGACTCCATTCCTCCTCGTCTGAAGAGCCAAAGTGGTTCTCCCACACGAGGTCAGGCATTGCTCCGGTGGGTCTTGGCATTCGACGAGGCACGCCAGGACGCCATGCGGGGGATGGATCTCGTGCTGGGGGAGAACACCGCCGTCAAGCCTCGCTCTGAACGACAAGGTACAAATAGGCGCTGCGGCGGTACCACTGCCGCGGCATCCGTTCTAGCACCTCCAAAAGTTCTACCCATGAAGCAAGGCCAAGTGCCTGTGAAGGTCTCTGCTCGTGATACTCTCACGTAATAATTAGTGGGGCTGTACACGCCCCGGAGTCTGCAGAGTGCCGCCCTCTGGCCTCGGGGGCTCCCTCCCACGTCCTAGTAGCAACACTTAGCTCCGCACTGGTGAGAAGACTAGACTAGGTGCCGAACGCGACTGCTCATTTGCTTTCTGTTGCTGGTTTGCAACGTTTTAATGGAATTTGGAGCTCTAGCGTTTCTCGATTGCTTAGTTGGGTTTTCTCCCTTTACTTCGCTTGCTTCTTTGTCTTGCATCAGGGAGAATGGTAGTTCCCAGTCGCTCTCCCTTGTGTGCCTCGTGCGGGGGCTGGGAAGGTGTGTGAGTGCGTTGATCTAGCCCACATCGCGGACACACCTCGTCAAAGCCCTGTCGCCCCAGAGCTTCGGCTTCCTTGATCTTTGCGAGGCGCCCTCAAATGAGCTCGTGATTTGCGCGACCTGGCCGGGTACCGTGACATGGTGCACTAATCCACAATTAGCCCATGCCTGAGGGCTCACGGAAGGAGGAACAAGGCACCCGACAAATTTTCTAACAAATCCTGCAGTTTTATGATGTCTCCCGAGGCCAGCGGCTCCCAAGTCGACAGCAAGGAGATCTCACCATATTCCAAAAGGCGCACCCTCGCGAGGCGGGAAACTACCCTGCGCGTATCAAGCTAAGTTACCCCTCTACATCTACGCGGAGCACGAACATCATAGCATAACACAAGAACAATAAACATAGCATAGTTGCATAAGTACCATGGTTTATTACACGTCCCACCTGGGCCCTCTACTTTTTTCAAAATGCAGGGAAAAGGAAAGGTTAAACAGACGCGACCCGACGATCGCAGCAGCTCCCGAGGCCTGGCTCCGGAGGCCCTCTTAGCTCAGCCTGAGCCCTCCTCCCAGTTCACCGAGCCGTGGCGACGAGAAGACCCGCCACCTCCATCGAAGCAAGCCCGATGGCGTGGCGGCTGATCATAACCACCGCTGCTTGAGCTCTCGCCGGAGAAAGAGCCGTCGCGACCGTCTCCTAGGGGAAGCTCACCCTCAGCGTCACCACGGCTGTCGTCAAGGCCAAGCTCATCGGCTCTGTCGTCGTCTTCAGGGCAGCACCCTGCACGGCGGCCATCTTCCCCAAACACCCTCACATAGACGGTTGCGTTGCCATCGTACTAGAAGTAGAGGGTGCACCTCCTGCTCAGGCCACGTGCACGGGAAAACGTCTGCCAGTCGCGGGTCAGGGCCACGCTGCCTGTGGCGAAGACCTCGACTGCGGCCCTCGAGGCCTTACTACAATAGACATCGGCCTGCAACCAGAGGCCGTCAGGGCCCGCGGCCGGCAGCTCGCTGGCAAAGAAGCATAGAAGCTGGGGCCAGGTGCCGGTCGGCCTCTCGGACCACACGATAAACTCCGGGAGCACAAATGCCAAGTGGAATCGCGGCCGAGGGGGCTGGGCAACCATGGCGCGCCTCCCCTCGTCGCAGGGGATGCCTCGCCCTTGGCGGCTCCCACCACGAGAAGAAGCACCGCCGCAGCCGCCCAGGGCGGCGCCAGCACCCAAAGGAATGCGCCCGTGCCCCCGAGTGGCCATCGCAGGGGTAACGACGTGCTTACGGGGGCGGCCTCGCCCTCTCTTGGGCGGCGGTGAGCCAGGTCTCTCCTTGGGGGCCTTCCCCTTCTCGGCACTAGAGAACTTCCTTGTCGGCGCCATGGGTGCTATGGCAAGACAGCGAGACCAAGAGGAGGAATAAGGAGCAAGTGACGAGAAGAAGGAGATGAGCAAAGGGGGCACCGCACCCTCCTCGTTTAGAGCCAAGAGGAGGCGAACCGCCGGCCTCCACGATCGCACGTGATGATGGTTTTCTCTACATGCAGCAGAGTTTCGTCAAGTCAAACGGTTGCCAAGGTAGCGTGGGGAAGCGGAGGCGCCCACATCCCATCAGTCGCCACACGCCTACTGAGGCCGCAGGAGGTTGGGGCCCGCGGTGCTCCGCACTTGCCCTTTGGCTTTGCCTCGAAGCCAAGTTCAAGCATGCCTTGGGCCCGGGGGCTACTGTCGGCATCCTCGGAGCTGGGGTACCTAGACTTGCCTGCTTGCGGCCCATGGCGTGGCTCCGTCAATGGCCCGGTACAGCCCAGCTTCAGCAACAACAACTCAAGACCCTCGCGAGGGTCCAAGCCTCGCGAGGCGGACGACACCAAGACCTCCCTGGGGGCGGCCTCACTAGGTTGACTCCCGAGGAGCGGAGATATCTATGCAAGATGCACCTAGTGAGGTTCATATGACATGATCCATGACGATCAAGGCTAGGCGGGCGCCAGTGGGTGCAGTGCACTAGTTTCCTCTTTGGTGCTAAGGAGGCAGGCGCAGGCGCAAGGTCCCGAGGAATCAAGAAAATGTTTCCATATCGGTGCAACAAGCCCTAGACCGCCAGGACGACAGGACGGAGGTCATCATGGAGCCCACCACGGCGTCACCACCAGAGCCCTTTGCAGGCGAAGACTTCTTTTGTGAGGATAGCTTGTGCTAGTTGTCTCCCTTCAAATTTGGCCGTTGTGGGATCCCTTCCCACCTACATTTGGGAAGACGATCAAGGCCACTATAAATAGGACTTAGCCATCACCATAGGGGGGACGGATCGATTCCACCCTGACCACCTCACCCGCTCTTCGAGCTTAAGAACACCTCACCTCCTGAGGTTATTCTATCACTGTACTAGTTCGTCCTCATCCCTTCAAGGAAATCCACCACAAAGCTAGAGTAGGGTATTACACCGCAAGGTGGCCTGAACCAGGATAAATCGCTGTGTCTCTTGTTCCTTGGGTTCGTCGAGCTAGGCTAAGGAATCGTTGAGCAGGCAGACTGGGGAGAGAGAGTCCTTCGCACGCACCCAGAGTTTGAACCTCTCAAGGGTCTGCGGAACCCTGAATCCGGCAGTGCAGTTCTACCAAAATCAACCAAAATAAAAAATTTGTGCAGTTCCCATTGAAATCAAGCTGAGCACCCCTGGTTGCATAAATACAAAAAATGGATTAGTAAAGCAAACTATATTATGAATTTACAGTTTAAAAGGCACCTACATGGTCCATGCAGAGCACACTTTAAAAAAATGGAAATCACCAGAAAGAATCCTAGAACAACATTGTACTTGCCCATCACAGCAAAAAAAGATGGAAATCTATGAGTCCTTCTAAGCTATAGTTAGTTTTGTCTTGTGGGGAGTAATGTAACCATCCTTCAACTGCGACTTCTGATGAGAGATAGACTGGGCTTCTTCATCCTGGCATAATTGGAACTAGTCACTTCACGTACTCCATATTCTTCTTCAGAGGAGGATGATCCTGTTGTGCAAAGACAAGAGAACAACTGAATGCTAGCATCCATTTGCTCGAAAAAAGGGAAAGGAAATAAAACAGCCATTACATTAACAAAGGGAGTAACTGATGGAATGTCCAGTCACAAAGAGATGCATCTCCACATTATCCTCATAGGAATGATATGATACCAAACACAACAGCTCAACTTGAACTGTATTATTACTTAATTTTATCAGTGGCTATAACCATGGCAAACCGGTGCATCAATTTATTAGCATCCTTAGATAAACATGCGAAACAATACCACTTTCTCAGGAGAGTAGCTAAACAGTAGCACAACACCAATAGCGATGACAAAGCTCAAAAATATGGATGCAATCCGTGGGCCAGTACCAACCTTTGTGAGGAGGCTTGTTGTGTAGAGCTAGCAGATGAACTAATGAAGCATTTCTCAGGAACCATCCGTTATTATCCACTGGGGTTGCCATGCTTACTATAAAATCCTCGATTAGTTTAATGTTTCCAACATCTTCTTGTGCAGTTCCACTAAAATATATGTTATCTTCAAACAAGGTCCCTATTTGCACAAGTAGAGATAATTACATATTACATTAGGAGTGGCATCAAATCATAGTGGCAAAACAATTGCTCATTCCAGCCATAGCAATAAATCAAGATGCAAAACTATATCATTACTTGTGTTATCATAGTTCCAGTGCTTCAATACAGCACCGGGAGTTGATTTTTGTTCTTCTTCCGCTTGTTCTTACCCTTCATCAATTGGTTCAACAACAGACAAGCTTCACCTTCAATTTAAGATTTGGCATGTCAATTAGGGAGCACAAGTATAACACTAGACAACGACATTAATTTTCTGATGACAGTAGCAAAATACAGGCCAACAGTTGTGATATAGCATTATCTTACCTCAATGGGATATTACGGTGCACATACAGATTGGAAGTCTTGTCTCCATTTGTGAAGTTCACTAAAATCAAGCAACCTTACCGTATAATTAGCAGTACATATGAAAGCACACTGCACAATCATGTGAAAGAAGGCTAGTACTGACCTCTCATGACGCGGAATTCAAACAACTCACAAGAAGAAGATCTGAAACAAATTTGCCAACATGGATAGGAAGTCAGATCTCCTCTTGTTGAGTTCCACTAAGATCAAGTAATCGAGCAATGTTGTCGGTGTGACATTTTGGTTGAACTGCACAAAACACTCTTAAAACAAACTCGTTTTTTGCCGTGCAACAAAAGGTCACAATAGCAATAAGGTGAAGTATATAACCTTGTTTACATAGAGGTGCAAAGGAAACAACTACTAGTCAATAATGGTGGATGACACAGAAGCCCTCAAAAAGAAGCATCTACCTTATCTATATGGGAAATAAAGCAAGACAGTAGCATTTCTCAAACAGTGGCATTGTTTCATATTAACATGTAATTTACTTTTAACTGTGGCATTGCTTCAATTTTCTAGTGGCATTATTAGATTAACAACAACTAAAGAGTTGTACGGGAAAACTGAAGAGTTGCACCCATGTGCATCTACCGTTGTATAAAGGGGCGATGCACAGTATGTTGCAACGAAGAACAAACAACCATGGAGCATATTTGTGTTGGTCCCGATTTTGTTATCTTGAGACATCTTTCCCTATGTGAGGGCAGCAAATCTAGTCCTGCTCAAACTCTATAGCCTTGTCCCCCACCAATAGAAAGATCAGTTTGTTACATATGTGCGTACTGCGTTTGTCATTGTTTTCCCTTTTGACCAACGTAGGTGCTGGATAGTGTAGAGACCCGACCTCAAATGGTCAAGTCTCTGTGCTGAAGTGTCATCCCTGGATCGGTATGTTGACACACACAGTACTCGAGGATTTATAATAGAGGTAAATCACATGTATAAAGTAACATTAATACTATTACTTCAATCCAAATAGCGGAAGTAACAACAAGGTTGTGGATTTCCATCAACACCAACGGCAAAGTCGAGTGTAGACCTCGTAACCCTAACGTATCACTTACTCATCGTAAGAATCTTGCAACATGAGACATTGCAGCCATGTAGGTCAGTACATTGAAAGTACTAGCAATTTCACACTGTAGACCAATGCTGAATAATGGCTATCACTACATCCATATTTGGCTGGTGGGGGCTCTATGGTTATCATTTGCATAAAGCTAGTTTTTCCCTACAACAAAAGAATATATTTTATTTAACTACCAAGTTGGTTGATAAACGATAACCCACAAGTATAGGGGATCGCAACAGCTTTCGAGTGTAGAGTATTCAACCCAAATTTATTGATTCGACACAAGGGGAGCCAAAGAATATTCTTGAGTATTAGCAGTTGAGTTGTCAATTCTACCACACCTGGATAACTTAGTATCTACAGCAAAGTGTTTAGTAGTAAAAGTGGTATGATAGTAATGGTAACGGTAGCAAAAGTAAAGATAAATGTTTTTGGATTTTGTAGTACTTGTAATAGTAGCAACGGAAAAGTAAATAAGCGAAGAACAATATATGAAAAGCTCGTAGGCAATGGATTAGTGATGGATAATTATGCCGGATGTGATTCCTCATGCAATAGTTATAACATAGGGTGATATAGAACTAGCTCCAGTTCATCAATGTAATGTAGGCATGTATTTCGTAAATAGTCATACGTGCTTATGGAAAAGAACTTGCATGACATCTTTTGTCCTACCCTCCCGTGTTCAGCGTGGACCTAGCGGAAACTAAGGGATATTAATGCCTCCTTTTAATAGAGAACCGGAACAAAGCATTAACACATAGTGAATACATGAACTCCTCAAACTACGGTCATCACTGAGAAGTATCCCAATTATTCTCACTTCGGGGTTGTCGGATCATAACACATAATAGGTGACTATAGACTTGCAAGATAGGATCAAGAACACACATATATTCATGAAAACATAATAGGTTCAGATCTGAAATCCTGGCACTCAGGCCCTAGTGACAAGCATTAAGCATAGCAAAGTCATAGCAACATCAATCTCAGAACATAACGGATACTAGGGATCAAACCCTAACAAAACTAACTTGATTACATGGTAAATCTCATCCAACCCATCACCGTCCAGCTAGCCTACGATGGAATTACTCACACACGGCGGTGAGCATCATGAAATTTGTGATGGAGGATGGTTGATGATGACGACAGCGACGAATCCCCCTCTTCGGAGCCCCGAACGGACTCCAGATCAGCCCTCCCGAGAGAGATTAGGGCTTGGCGGCAGCTCCGTGTCGTGAAACGCGATGAAACTTTCTCCCTGATTTTTTTCTCCCCGAGACGGTATATATGGAGTTGGAGTTGAGGTCGAAGGAGCTCCAGGGGGCCCATGAGATAGGAGGGCGCGCCCTAGGGGGGCGCGCCCCCTGTCTCGTGGACTCCCTGGCCTTGATTCTTTCGCCAAAAATTCTTATTAATTCTGAAAAGTGCCTCCGTGGATTTCCAGGACATTCCGAGAACTTTTCTTTTCTACACATAAAACAACATTATGGCAGTTCTGCTGAAAACAGCGTCAGTCCGGGTTAGTTTCATTCAAATCATGCAAGTTAGAGTCCAAAACAAGGGCAAAAGTGTTTGGAAAAGTAGATACGTTGGAGACATATCAACTCCCCCAAGCTTAAACCTTTGCTTGTCCTCAAGCAATTTAGTTGATAAACTAAAAGTGATAAAGAAAAACTTTTACAAACTCTATTTGCTGTTGTTGTTGTAACATGAAAAGCCAGCATTCAAGTTTCAGCAAATATTATGAACTAACCATACTAACAATAACACATAGGTCTCACAATTACTCATATCAACAACATAATCATTAATAATCATAACATGATATAACAAAATGGTATCTCGCTAGCCCTTTCTGAGACCGCAAAACATAAACGCAGAGCACCTTTAAAGATCAAGGACTGACTAAACATTGTAATTCATGGTAAAAGAGATCCAGTCAAGTCATACCCAATATAAACCAATAATAATGAATGCAAATGATAGTGTGCTCTCCAGCGGGTGCTTTTTAATAAGAAGAGTGATGACTCAACATAAAGGTAAATAGATAGGCCCTTCGCAGAGGGAAGAAGGGATTTGTAGAGGTGCCAGAGCTCGATTGTAAAATAGAGATTGAATAACATTTTGAGCGGCATACTTTCGCTGTCAACGCAGCAACTATGAGATGGCTGTATCTTCCATACTACATGCATTATAGGCAGTTCCCAAATATAATGGTAAAGGTTTATACTCCCCCAACCACCAACAAGCATCAATACATGGCTTGCTCGAAACAACGAGTGCCTCCAACATACAACAGCCCAGGGGGAGTTTTGTTTAATTATTTTGATTTGCTTTGATCTTTTTGGATCATGGGACTCGGCATCCCGGTTACCGGCCCCTTCTCATGAATGAGGAGCGGAGTCCACTCCTCTTGAGAATAACCCACCTAGCATGGAAGATATAGGCAGCCCTAATTGAAACATGAGCTGCTTGAGCATACAAAACAGAATTTCATTTGAAGGTTTGGAGTTTGGGACATACAAATTTACTTGGAACGGCAGGTAAATACCGCTTATAGGAAGGTATAGTGGAATCATATGGAACACCTTTAGGGTTTAAGGAGTTTGGATGCACAAGCAGTATTCCCGCTTAGTACATGTGAAGGCTAGCAAAAGACTGGGAAGCGACCAACTGAGAGAGCGGCAAAAGTCGTAAACATGCATTAAGATTAATTCACACCGAGTACGAGCATGATTAGGATATAATCCACCATGAACATAAATATCATGAAGGCTATGTTGATTTGATTCAACTACATGCGTGAACATGTGCCAAGTCTAGTCACTTAATACATTCAAAGGAGGGTACCATCCCATCATACCACATCATAATAATTCTAATAGCATGTTGGCATGCGAAGTAAACCATTATAACTCATAGCTAATCAAGCATGGCACAAGCAACTATAATCTCTAAATGTCATTGCAAATATGTTTACTTCATAATAGCTGACTCAGGAATGATGAATCATCATATTTACAAAAACAAAAGAGGTCGAGTTCATACCAACTTTTCTCATCCCAATAAGTCCATCATATATCATCATAATTGCCTTTCACTTGCACGACCGAACGATGTGTATAATAATAAGAGTGCACGTGCATTGGACTAAGCTGGAATCTGCAAGCATTCAACTCAAGAGAGAAGACAAGTAATATGGGCGCTAAGTTAAATAAACAATCATGCATATAAGAGCCACTAAGCAATTTCAATATAGTCTTCTCGACCCCCAAAAGAAGGAAAAGAAAATAAAACTATTTACACAGGAAAGCTCCCAACAAGTAAAAGAAGAAGAAGAAATTTTTTGGGTTTTCTTTTTAATTACTACTACAAGCATGGAAATTAAACTAACTAATTTTTTGGGTTTTTTCTCAAGGTTTATCAAACACACAAGAAGAATACTAGAAAAAGAAATTTAAACTAGCATGGATAATACAATGAAAGAGTGTGAGCACTGACAACTAGTGTGCAAAAATGAATGTAAAGTCGGTGAGAAATACGTACTCCCCCAAGCTTAGGCTTTTGCCCTAAGTTGGTTTAATACCATGGACCGCCGCTACTCTCCCCGGTGTAGTTGGAGGTGTAATCAGGATACCACTGGCTAGTCATCTCCGGATCCCACTGGACAGATGATGCACGATAAGGGTCCAGCTCAGGTTCCGGCTCAGGTTCAGGTTCTAGAGTAAAATCTTGGGCTAGATGGTTGGTTACCGCTTCCGGCGTAACAAGGCGATTTTCTGCAAGCAAGTCAAATAACAGAGGTGCAGGCAAAATAATAAACTCAAAGTGTTTCTTATTGAATCTAAGTCTATACAAGAGCATCTTCTCTTCGTTGTCAACAATAAACTTGTGTGCTACCATGCTCTTGTAATCTAAAATGTGAGGAGGTAATTTTGTCTCCTCCTCCTCATGGTGCCTAATGGGTATCTGAAAATGTTCAGCAAGACATGCAGCATAGATACCTCCAAATATGGGGCCTTTTGTACGATTTAGGGCTAGCCGTTTGGCAACGACGACACCCATACTAAAAGTATTGTCTCCCAGCAAAGCATGTTGAAGAATAATAATATCTAGAACGCTCAAATTTCCACTATTTCCATGAGCAATCAAGCATCTACTAGCAAATATAGCAAAGTAGCGTAAAATAGGAAAGTGTATGCTAGAGACTTTTGCCTCAGAGCCCTTCTTTGGCTCTTCTACAACAATAGTTTTAACGAAGCCATCCACATCTTCACGATGGGGTTCCTCTAATTCTCCCTCATAAGGTATCCTACATACCGCGCAAAAATCACGTAAAGACATTTCTCTGAATTCATCATATAAATGAAATGATACTGCAGGCAGTGACTTCTTAGGATAATAATAAAAGTTTTGCACGAAAGTATTGGTAAGTAAGATATACTGATCAATTCGGTCGTTCATGAAACCGGTGAGGCCTGCAGTCCCGATTAAAGCATAAAAGTCTTCATGAATTCCGGCTTCTTTCAAGAAATCCTCACACGGCCATTCACATGACCGTACTTTCGCTAAGTGAGGAAGATTATACTTGGGTTTTTCCTTCTGTTTGTCTTGTTTTTCCTTAGAGCCTTGGCTACAAGAGCCTTTAAAGAGCCTCCTTAACATTTTTTGAAAATTTCTGAAGTTTTAGTAACTTCAAAATAAAAGTGAATAAAACTAAACCAGATAGATAGCAACTACTCCTACAAGGGCTTCCACAATTGAAGAAAAAAATACAGGTCGTATCGATCAAATTATTGGACCCTAGAGCCTATATCATGCATTGGAATTGCTAGGGACCTAAAAAAATTTAGCATGCAAGCTCAAGAACATGCTCACCTATGCAACAAAAATTTGTAATGAATAAAGTACTAGAACAAAAACTAATTGGACCAATGGAGGAGTCACATACCAAGCAACAATCTCCCAAAGCAGTTTTGTGAATGGAGCTTTGAGCTAAGAGATCGAAAATCGCAGCAAAACGAGCTAGAACTCGGGCTTGAGCTGGATGGGGATTTTTTTGTGTAGAAGATGAAGTGTGTGGGTGCTGGTATAAGTGGAGGGGAGCCACCAGGGGCCCACGAGACAGGGGGGCGCACCCTGCAGGGGGGCGCCCTCCTCTCTCGTGGCCTGGTGCTTGCCCCTCTTGAAGTGTTTTCAGTGCATAAAATCCTCAAATATTCCAGAAAAAATCATACTAAATTTGCAGGGCATTTGGAGCACTTTTATTTTCGGACTATTTTTTAATGCACGGATAATTCAGAAAACAGACGGATAATGCTATTTTTGCTTTATTTATTCTAAATAACAGAAAGTAAAAAGAGGGTACAGAAGGTTGTGCCTTCTAGTTTCATCCATCTCGTGATCATTAAAATGAACCCACTAACAAGGTTGATCAAGTCTTGTTAACAAACTCATTCCGAGTAACACGAAACCGGAGAAATTTCGAATAACACTAAGTTACCTCAACGGGGATATGAAAATCCCCAACAATAAGAATATCATACTTTTTCTTGACAGTAGGGAGAGGAAATTCAAAACCTCCAAAAATGGTAGTTGGAACATTTTCAATAGAATTGATGCTATGAACTTGAGATTGTTTCCTCGGAAAGTGTACCGTATGCTCATTACCATTAACATGAAAAGTGACATTGCCTTTGTTGCAACCAATAACAGCCCCTGCAGTATTAAGAAAAGGTCTACCAAGGATAATAGACATACTATCGTCCTCGGGAATATCAAGAATTACAAAGTCCGTTAAGATAGTGACATTTGCAACCACAACAGGCACATCCACACAAATACCGACATGTATAGCAGTTGATTTATCGGCCATTTGCAAAGATATTTCAGTAGGTGTCAACTTATTCAATTCAAGTCTACAATATAAAGAGAGAGGCATAACACTAACACCGGCTCCAAGATCACATAAAGCAGTTCTAACATAATTTCTTTTAATAGAGCATGGTATAGTTGGAACACCCGGATCTCCAAGTTTCTTTGGTATTCCACCCTTAAAAGTGTAATTAGCAAGCATGGTGGAAATTTCATCTTCAGGTATCTTTCTTTTATTTGTGATGATATCCTTCATATACTTAGCATAAGGATTTACTTTAAGCATATCAGTTAAGCGCATACGCAAGAAAATAGGTCTAATCATTTCAGCAAAGCGCTGAAAATCCTGATCATACTTTGACTTGGATGGTTTATGAGGAACAGGCATGGGTTTCTGAACCCATGGTTCTCTTTCTTTACCGTGCTTCCTAGCAACAAAATCTCTCTTATCATAACGTTGATTCTTTGATTGTGGGTTATCAAGATCAACAAAAGGTTCAATCTCTACATCATTGTCTTTGCTAGGTTGAGCATCAACATGAACATTATCATTAACATTATCACTAGGTTCATGTTCATCACCTGATTGTGTTTCAGCATCAGAAATAGAAATATCATTGGGATTCTCAGGTGTGTCTACAGTAGGTTCATTAGAAGCATGCAAAGTCCTATCATTTTTATTTTTCTTCTTTTTAGAAGAACCAGGTGCCTCTAAATTATTTCTCTGAGAATCTTGCTCGATTCTCTTAGGGTGGCCTTCAGGATACAAAGGTTCCTGAGTCATTCTACCAGTTCTAGTAGCCACTCTAACAGCAAAGTCATTTTTATTATTCAATTCATCAAGCAAATCATTTTGAGCTTTAAGTACTTGCTCAGCTTGAGTAGCAACCATAGAAGCATATTTGCTAACGCGGTGAAGTTCATCTTTGACTCTAGCCAGATTATCACCTACGCGTCCTATTTCAAAAGCATTATTCTTTAACTCTCTACCAACATAAGCATTAAAACTTTCTTGTCTAGCCATAAAGTCATCAAATTCATCTAAGCATGGGCTATGAAATTTAGTAGAGGGTATTTCAACTTTATCATATCTATAGAGAGAATTTACCTTTACTACCTGTGACGGGTTATCAAGACAATGTAGTTCTTCAGGCGGTATATTAAGACCATGTATTTCTTCAATAGGAGGTAAATTCTTAACATCTTCATCTTTAATACCTTTTTTTCATTGATTTCTTTGCCTCTTGCATATCTTCAGGACCGAGAAATAAAACACCTCTCTTCTTTGAAGTGGGTTTAGGAATAGGCTCAGGGGTTGGCTCAATTGGTTCAGGAATTACTTCAGGAACTGGCTCAGGAAGAGTCCAATTATTTTCATTAGTCAACATATTATTCAATAGTATTTCAGCTTCGTCGACTATTCTTTCCCTGAAAACACAACCAGCACAACTATCCAAGTAGTCCTTGGAAGCATCGGTTAGTCCATTATAAAAGATATCAAGTATTTCATTTTTCTTAAGAGGATGATCAGGCAAAGCATTAAGTAACCGGAGAAGCCTCCCCCAACCTTGTGGGAGACTCTCTTCTTTGATTTGCACAAAATTATATATTTCCCACAAGGCAGCTTGTTTCTTATGCGCAGGGAAATATTTAGCAGAGAAGTAATAAATCATATCTTGGGGACTACGCACATAACCAGGAGAAAGAGAATTATACCAAGTCTTAGCATCACCCTTTAATGAGAACGGAAATATCTTAAGGATATATAAATAGCGAGACTTCTCATCATTAGTAAACAGGGTAGCTATATCATTCAACTTTGTAAGATGTGCCACAATAGTTTCAGATTCAAGGCCATAAAAAGGATCAGATTCAACTGAAGTAATAATATCAGGATCAACAGAGAATTCATAATCCTTATGAGTAACACAGATAGGTGAAGTAGCAAAAGCAGGATCGGGTTTCATTCTAGCATTAAGAGACCACTGCTTCCATTTAGCTAATAATTTCTTAAGATCATTTCTATCATTGCAAGCAAGAATTTCCATAGCAGCTGTTTCATGCATAACATAACCCCTAGGAACAACAGGTAATACATAATCATTGGGGGGGGACCTGCATCATCACTATCATCAGTAATAGGATCTTCAGTAATTTCATTCCCCCTAAATCTAGCAAGTTGTTCATCTAGAAATTCACCTAATGGCACAGTAGTATCACGCACAGAAGTAGTTTCATCGTGCATAGCAGAAGTGGCATCATCAATAACATGCGACATATCAGAATTCATAGCAGTAGCAGGTTTAGGTGTCGCAAGCTTACTAATAACGGAAGGAGAATCTAGTGCAGAGCTAGATGGGATTTCCTTACCTCCCCTCGTAGTTGAGGGCAAAATAGTAGCTCGATCGTCTTTCAAGTTCTTCATAGTGATCAACAGATATAAATCCCAAGTGACTCAGAGAATAGAGCTATGCTCCCCGGCAACGGCGCCAGAAATTAGTCTTGATAACCCACAAGTATAGGGGATCATAACAGCTTTCGAGGGTAGAGTATTCAACCCAAATTTATTGATTCTACACAAGGGGAGCCAAAGAATATTCTTGAGTATTAGCAGTTGAGTTGTCAATTCAACCACACCTGGATAACTTAGTATCTGCAACAAAGTGTTTAGTAGAAAAAGTGGTATGATAGTAATGGTAACGGTAGCAAAAGTAAAGATAAATGTTTTTGGGTTTTGTAGTAGTTGTAACAGTAGCAATGGAAAAGTAAATAAGCGAAGAACAATATATGAAAAGCTCGTAGGCAATGGATCAATGATGGATAATTATGCCGGATGTGATTCCTCATGCAATAGTTATTACATAGGGTGATATAGAACTAGCTCCAGTTCATCAATGTAATGTAGGCATGTATTCCGTAAATAGTCATACGTGCTTATGGAAAAGAACTTGCATGACATCTTTTGTCCTACCCTCCCGTGTTCAGCGGGGTCCTAGCGGAAACTAAGGGATATTAAGGCCTCCTTTTAATAGAGAACCGGAACAAAGCATTAACACATAGCCAATACATGAACTCCTGAAACTACGGTCATCACCGAGAAGTATCCCAATTATTGTCACTGCGGGGTTGTCGGATCATAACACATAATAGGTGACTATAGACTTGCAAGATAGGATCAAGAACACACATATATTCATGAAAACATAATAGGTTCAGATCAGAAATCATGGCACTCGGGCCCTAGTGACAAGCATTAAGCATAGCAAAGTCATAGCAACATCAATCTCAGAACATAATGGATACTAGGGATCAAACCCTAACAAAACTAACTTGATTACATGGTAAATCTCATCCAACCCATCACTGTCCAGCAAGCCTACGATGTAATTACTCACGCACGGCGGTGAGCATCATGAAATTGGTGATGGAGGATGGTTGATGATGACGACGGCGACGAATCCCCCTCCTCGGAGCCCCGAATGGACTCCAGATCAGCCCTCCCAATAGAGATTAGGGCTTGGCGGCGGCTCCATGTCGCTAAACACGATGAAACTTTCTCCCTGATTTTTTTCTCCCCGAGACGATATATATGGAGTTGGAGTTGAGGTCGAAGGAGCTCCAGGGGGCCCACGAGATAGGAGGGCGCGCCGTAGGGACATCATGATTCTTTCGCCAAAAATTCTTATTAATTCTGAAAAGTGCATCCGTGGATTTCCAGGACATTCCGAGAACTTTTCTTTTCTACACATAAAACAACATCATGGTAGTTCTGGTGAAAACAGCATCAGTCCGGGTTAGTTTCATTCAAATCATGCAAGTTAGAGTCCAAAACAAGGGCAAAAGTGTTTGGAAAAGTAGATACGTTGGAGACGTATCAACTCCCCCAAGCAACCACCTAGATGTGTATTAAAGTAGCCACCTTAAGTTAAACCTTAGTTAACAATAACTCTCACATCTTTCATGAATTCTCTCAATTAAACCACATCTACGTGCATAGCATAGCAGAACAGGCATAACCTAATAACACCCAAGGTTTGAATGTAGGACAATAGGTTCTACCTCATCAACTACTTCCCAATACCCGCATGTTAACAAGTCCTAACAGTGCAGTGTTTGAGGATTGAAACTAATGCATAAAAACTAGGTAATAAAGGGATATGATCAAAGTGTGAACTTGCTTGTGCTGTTGATGAAGATGATTCGCACTCATAACTCCTGATAGTTCTACTCGTCACACTCCGATCAATCTATCATAAGCAAGCAATAGTAGCCACACATAAGCAATCATGTAAAAGAATCGAAGAAAAGATCTCCACTACTAGAAAAAGGGCTATAGATGGGATTGACACTAATGGCGCACCAGACAAGCGGTGCGCCATTAGTATATACTAATGGCGCACCACCTTCTGATACGCCATTAGAGTTGAAACTACTAATGGCGCACCAGGCCCAAGGTGCGCAATTTTTTTTGAACTAGTGCACCTGTCCAAACATACTAATGGCGCATCCAGACTCAGTGCGCCATTACTAGTTGTAACTAGTAATGGCGCACCTGTCGGAAAGTGCGCCACTAATGTTGTTTTTTTATTATATTTTTTATTCCTTTTTTTTGCAAAACTACTAATGGCGCACTGTTCCACCGTGCGCCATTACTAGTTTAAACTAGTAATGGCGCACTATGGAACAGTGCGGCATTAGTATGTTTTTTTTGCAAAACTACTAATGGCGCACCACCAGAAGGTGCGCCATTAGTAACCTGGATTACAAATGGTGCATTTAGAGTTGGTGCGCCATTAGTAAGTGGGCAGCAACAAGATATTTTGGACAGCCTCTCCTACCCACACTCACTTTCTCTCCACTTCATTCTCTCCACCTCCTCCTTGTCTCGGGTGCCTCCTCTTTTTCACCTCATTTCCACCATAGATTCATTCAAATTAAGTGGTTAAATTACCTTGTTTTGATAGGTAAGTAAGGGGGAAGCTATATTTATGTTGTTCTCCCTACAACAATGTGCACATGCACTTTTTATGGCCTAGCTAGATCTATGTATGTTCGTGGTGTTGCATATGTTTGTGGTGTTGCATATGTGTTTGTGTTTGGAGGTGTACCGGTATTTGAAATGCGATAGTTGCCAATATTTTGCCGGAATGTTGATTCATTTCCGTTTCGGCGAGAATTTTGGCATTAAGCATTCTTTTTGGTCCTATTTTTAGGGAAAGTCATGCCAAATTTTTTCTTGGTTCTAAAATATCGTTTTGCTTTACCCCGCAGGCGACCATGGTCCGCACGATGACCGAAGGCATCGTGAATAGGTTTTTGAGGTCTGCGAAGGCCGAGATGCTTCAAAAGAACGAGACGGAGATAAGATGTCCGTGTCGAAGATGCAAGCTGAAGAGCCTTATTGCAGACCCGGATTCTGGGCAGGTGCGGGATCACCTGCTCTTGCGTGGTTTCATGGATGGCTATCGGTGGCAAGGTGATGAAGATGACTACGAAGTCGTCCATGGGGGCCGAGCAAGAAATGAGGAAGGGCAGCAAGACAACCACCGCGGCTCGGGCGGGTGAGAAGACGAAGAATCCCCAGGAGATGATCACGACGGTGATGCTGTACACAGTCATCATGTAGAAGATGCAGGACATGATGATGAGGAAGATGCCGGAGCAGACGACGGGCATGATCATGAAGATGATGATGCCGGCGGAGCAGACAACGCTGGACCATCGATGGGCTGGGTGCAGGACCCTCATATTCAAGAGCTGCTTCTCAAGCAGACGGATAACGCAAGAGCTGCCGCCCGAGAGAAAGCCAAGATGGATCAACTTGAGTTAGATGCGGTTACTCCATTGTATGAAGGATGCAGGCCCGAGGATACCCGCCTGAAAGTAACGCTCATGGCTCTGGAGATGAAGGTAAAACACAAAATGACCGACGCATGCTTCGACGAGAACATGTCATTCTGGCACGAACGTCTTCCCAAGGGGAACAAGTGCCCGACCAGTTTAGAGTAGGCGAAGAAAATCGGGTGTCCTCTGGATTTACCGCACGTGAAATACCATGTGTGCATGAACAATTGCATCATTTATCGGGACAAGCACGCGGAGTCTACCATATGTCCGGTGTGCGGCGTCACTCGATACAAGAAGAGGAAGAAAGCTCCTCGAAAAGTGGTGTGGTACTTTCCGATCACTCCTCGTCTGCAGCGGTATTTCACGGACCCTAAGGTAGCAAAGCTCCTGCGTTGGCACGCGGATAGGGAGGAGAAGAAGCGAGAAGATGACGCAAATGATCCTGAGATAGATAAAAAAGACAAGATGTTGAGTCACCCTAAGGATGCGAGCTAGTGGCAAGCGTTGAACTTCGAAGACCCAGAATTTGGGAACGATCCAAGGAACATCGTGCTGGGCGCGAGCACCGATGGAGTCAATCCTGTGTTTGTGTTTGTGTACAACCTTCCCCCCTGGTTGTGCATGAAGAGGAAGTACATTCACACGAGTATGCTAATTGAAGGACCGAAACAACCAGGGAACGACATCAATCCGTATCTGGGGCTGCTGAAAGAGGAGCTTGACACGCTGTGGAAAACGCCAGCCAATACGTGGGACGCCGCAGAGAAAGAATATTTCCCTATGAGAGCCACACTGCTCACGACGGTGCACGACTATCTCGGTTACGGATATCTGGCGGGGCAGGTAGTCCACGAATTTTCTGGATGCGTAAGGTGCATGGATGACACAACGTATCGCCAGCTAGATAAAGATCCCGGGTCTTCGAAAACCATGTTCATGGGACATCGAAGGTGGCTTCGCGACGATGACCCGTGGAGGAAACGTAAGGATCTGTTTGATGGTGAAACCGAACCCCAAAAACGCCCGTGTACGAGGAGCGGCGAGGAAATAGACAAGCTGTTGAAAAATTGGAAAGACTGCCCACTGCCGGGAAAGAAGCAAAAGGCGCCAGAGCCGGGAAAGAAGCGAAAGGCGCCAGAGCCGCTGCTGAAGGTATGGAAAACAAGGTCTGTTTTCTGGGACTTGCCGTACTGGAAGATTCACCGTGTGCCTCACAGCCTTGATGTCATGCATATCACGAAGAACGTGTGCGAGAGTCTGCTTGGTACCCTGTCAACATGCCAGAGAGGACCAAAGATGGGCCGAAAGCAAGGGCAGACTTGAAATCAATGGGCATCCGGTAGGAGCTTCACGCTAATGATGATGATGATGATGATGATGATGATGATGATGATGATGATGATGAGGCGAAGCAGGACACAGAAAGTCGTCGCAAAGGCAAAACGGCCAAGAAGACCGGAAATGACTACCCTCCCGTGTGCTTCACTCTAAGTCAGGAGGAGATCGAGCAGTTTTTCACCTGCCTCCTAGGAGTAAAACTTCCTTACGGTTACGCGGGGAAGATAAGCAGATACCTAGACCCAGCGAAGCAGAAGTTCAGTGGGATGAAGTCTCATGACTGTCACGTGCTGATGATGCAGATACTTCTAGTTGCAATCCGTGGGATCATGGACGCGCACGTCCGTGAAATGCTATTTGGCCTATGCAACTTTTTCGACGTCATCTCTTGGAAGTCGATTGGCGTGAGGCAACTCAGAAGGCTACAGGAAGAGATCATGGTGATACTATGCAAGCTTGAGATGTACTTCCCGCCCGCATTCTTCGACATTATGGTGCATCTGCTGGTCCATATAGTGGAGTATATCATCCAACTCGGGCCGACGTTCCTGCACAGCATGATGTCGTTCGAAAGGATGAATGGTGTCATCAAAGGATACGTTCGCAACATGTCACGTCCAGAGGGAAGTATAGCCAGTGGCTTTCTGACTGAAGAGTGCATCTCCTACAGCACGAATTATCTAGGCATCGAGAACCCCATTGGTCTACCCGTCAACAGGCACCTCGGCAGGCTCGCTGGATGGGGTCACCTTGAGGGTCTCCGCGAAATGCATGTCGACTTAGAGGGTCGACTCGCCGACTTTGAAAGAGAAAACCTAGTCGCGCTACAACACATAGACGTGGTCGATCCTTGGGTGGTAGAGCACAAAACCTTTATTAATAAGACGTACAATGACCGAGGCCAACAGTGGACGGACGGAGATATAATCAAAGAGCACAACTCATGTTTCATGTGTTGGTTCAAGCAGAAGCTTCTGTCGTACCCTTTACATGAGGATTCTTCCGCGGAAGAACAACTCATATTCGCCTTGTCACAGGGCGCCGAGCACAACCTGATGACCTATGAGGCGTACGATATCAACGGCTACACATTCTACACTGAGGCCAAGGACATGAAGAGCGATGGTTATTAGAACTCCAGGGTAACGATGGAATCCTACACCGGTAACGACAAGGACAGATACTACGGAAGGATCGAGGAGATCTGGGAGCTGAGCTACACTGGAGAGAAGGTCCCGATGTTCCGTGTCAGATGGGCGAAGAGCGTCCTAAAAGAAGACCAGTATTTCACCACCATGGTTATACCCAAAGCCAAATCCAAGACCGCGGGCGCAAAAGTCACCGCAAAAAATGAGCCATGGGTACTGGCTTCCCAAGTGGACCAATGCTTCTTCATTACCGAACCGTCAAAGCCCAGTCGTGTTGTCGTGAGGAGAGGCAAAAGGAAGATCATCGGAATGGATGGAGTAGCCAATGAGCAAGACTTCGACAAGTACGGCGACCCGAGGATCGAACATGACGACGATGATGAAGTAGCAGCATACACCACAAGAAGAAGTAGGACCACCCTACCTAAAGGACGTCCGTTCCATAGAAGAACTCCATTTGCGAAAAAGAAGGGCAAGAAGATTGTGAACAGATAGCTAGCTAAGATCAATTGTATTTAAATCGTAGCCTTCATTTCTCGATTGTATTTCATGGGCACTTTTTGAACTATCATGAATATTTTTAAATTTCATGGACACTCGATCTCGATCCCCCTCCATCTCGATCGCTATCCCACCTCGCCAGATCCGGTCCCCCTCGCCGCCGAGCACCCCCCGGTCCACCGGCCGCCGCCGCCGACCCCCCGCACCCTCGATTCCCCTACTCAACCGCCACCGCCGACCCCCCGCACCCCTCCCCTACTCAACCGCCGCCGCCGACCCCCCGCACCCCCCG